>NW_019154104.1:27160569-27200401 GCF_002288905.1 Enhydra lutris kenyoni
CCCTCCCTCCTCTCCCCCCTTCTCCCGTCCTCCATCTCTTCCTTCCTCCTCTCTTGTTTTCTTCTCCTTCTCCCCTTCTTCCTCACCTCTTCTTCCTTCTCTTTCTTCCCTCTATTTCTTTTTTCTCCTCTCCCCCCACCTCTGTGTTGGTGTGCTCTTTTAACATCCATTTGCTCTTTTTGGATTACTACCCATTTAGAAAATTGTAATATAAAGCTGCTCTTAATATTAGTAATAAGTATTGCCCACTGCAGACTCCCTCTAGTATTTTATTTATTTTTATTTTTATTTTCTTTTAGAGAGCAGGAGGGGCAGAGGGAGACGGAGAGAGAAAATTCCAAGCCAGCTCCATACCCAGCACAGAGCCTGATGTAGGTCTTGATCTCATGACCCCGAGATCCTGACCTGAGCCAAAATCAGCAGTCAGATGCTCGACTGACAGAGCCACCCAGGTGTCCCTCCCTCTGGTACTTCACTGCATGTGTGCTGATACTTTACCGAACTAGAACATTGTAGACATCACAGTATCAAGCTGTCCTCACTTGATAATGACAGCATGTTTCTGTATCCTTAAAAATTCTTATAAGCATTATTTTGATGTCTGTATAATCTTCTATCCTGTCTACATCCTTCAATCAGTTTGTGTCCCCATTTCCCATTTGTTGGTCATCTATATAGCTCTATATATTTCCACATAAATAAAAAAATAGACAAACAAACAAACAAATAAATACATGAAGCAAGCTAAAGTAAGTGTTCTGGCAAGACTTTTAAGCACCCTTCCATTTGCTCGGGACACATTCCTAGAGGTAAAGTTATTAGGACAGAATTGGGTACTGGTGATGTCATGTGTCATGCTGGTTATGGATGGCTTTCTATAAAAAGGACGGACAAATTTAGATGCTGCCCCCTCAGTGTGAGGAGCTGAGTCCTCCAACCTCACAAGTCTGGTGATTAATGTTATTCAAAACTTGACAATTTAATAGCTAAAAAAAAATAGTACCTTACTCTTTATTCAACTTGTCTTTATTGGATTGTTAGTGGAGGTAAATATTTGTGAGATGTTTGTTATGATTATTACTTGATCATCTCTTTGGTTCTAGAGTTTTTACGTGTGAGTGTATATTGTAACTTCTCTTTGCCCGGCTATACATTGGAATGACTTTTTCTTAATTTTCTTTCTAGATTAAAGATATTAATATCTTGTCTTTATGTTGTGAACATTATTTCCCAGTTTGTTTATGCCTTTCACATATGTGTGTGCTTTATGATCTCTTTCTCTCTGGCATTTATGAGAAAAATATACTCATGGGGAAAATTTACAAAAAAACAAAAATAGAAATGTAAACTACGAAAGAAACTATGTTTTGAGTTCCACCAGAAACAATCACTATTACATTTTGGTGTAGTTCTAGCTACTGTAACTTAAATGTTACAACCTTTTTTTTATTTTAGAACTGGAATTATATAGTATATGTTATATTGTAATCTGCTTTTATGGGTATTTTCTTAGTTTCTTAGTAGTCTTATAAGATGTGATATTTAATAGCTATGAACTCACCCATTTTGAAGTTGCAATCTATCATGGTAAACAGTTACCAGTTGCTAGGAATTTTAGATACTTCAGATTATTAACTGGAATAAACACTGCTACTGTGAACACTACTCCAGGTACAGAAAACATCCAATTATTTCCTTTGGATATAGTCCAAGGAGTGGAATTATTAAGTCCATGCTCTACCCATTTTAAAGAGTATGCTCTGTGGGGTGCCTGGGTGGCTCAGTGGGTTAAGCCTCTGCCTTCAGCTTGGGTCATGATCTCAGGGTCCTGGGATCGAGCCCCGCATCGGGCTCTCTGCTCAGCAGGAAGCACTGCTTCCCCCTCTCTCTCTGCCTGCCTCTCTGCCTAATTGTGATCTCTCTCTCTCTGTGTCAAATAAATAAATAAAATCTTAAAAAAAGCTAAAGAGTGTGGCCTGGATTTATAGGTTATAGGTCTGATTCTGCTTTTTGTTTGTGTTTTCGGTTTCTTGTTTGTTTTTGTTTTTTGCTTTTAGATTGCACATGTGAGTAACATCGTATGGTATTTGTCTTTCTCCATCTGACTTATTTCATTTAGCTTAATGGGCTCTAGGTCCCTCCATGTTGGTCACAAATGGCAAAGTCTCATCCATTTTTATGGCTATATAATATTCCATCGTATATGAAGAGAGACCACATCTTTGTGCATTCATTTATCGATGGACACTTGGCACAGGAATAAAAGGCTCAGCATAGAGAATCTAGTCAATGGTATGATTGTAAAGCCTTGTATGGTGACAGTTGGTAGTTATACTTGTGGTGAGCGTGGGGTAACCTATGGAGAAGTTGAATCACTGTGTCATACACCTGAAACTAAGGTAACATTGTATGTGAACTGTCCTCAAATATTTTTTTTTAATTTTTAAATTTTTTAAATTTTTAATTTTTTTAAAGATTTTATTTATTCATTTGGCAGATAGAGATCACAAGTAGGCAGAGAGGCAGGCAGAGAGAAAGGGGGAAGCAGACTCCCTACTGAGCAGAGAGCCCGATTCAGGGCTCAATTCCAGGACTCTGGGATCATGACCTGAGCCAAAGGCAGAGGCTTTAACCCACTGAGCCACCCAGGCACCCCCAAATATTTTTTTTAAAGACTGTGATTAAAATGACATAATTGTCCTTTAGGAATGTTGGCCAAGTGACCCTTCCACCTAATGTCTATGAGGGCAAGAGAGCCTGAAAGCCAATAATGATATAGATGAGAGTTTTTTACAATGATGTGCTTCCTAAGGGTACTTTTCTCTCCCATTTCTTCTCCTCAAGTAGATATTCTGAATTATTGAGAAGTTTCAAGTCAAGTCTTTGGACGTTACAAAGTTGTTAATTTTAACTGTTCATGCTGTGGAGTATATGCCTGTATGAGGTATTTCTAGGTTAAAACAACATGCAGGCTGACCCCTCTCCCTCAAACCACTGTGTCTTTCCCTCTGGTTCTCTCCCTTAATCACGTTTCCATAATTTCCTTACAGCCATCACACAGAGTGACAAGACCCACACTGTGTCCATCAAGGCTGGTTAGGGCTGCCGACAGCTGATATTTTCTAAAGTGACAGTACAATGTGGTGCTGGGACCAAAGCATTCTAGGAGGAAGATCATGCCGGGTGAGCTTGGGTATGTGGCTGGATGGTAGGAGGAAGGTATGGATTCTCTCCAGGCACTGGTCAGTAGACACGAGAGTGCCAAGTGACCCTATGCAGTTAGCAACCAAGATCATCTTTTATTCAAAGTAAGAAGCGCAGAATCGGAGGCAGGAGTCTAACCGAGTGAGGTTTAAGTTGCTCTAAGTATCAGCAATGATGCCTATCTTAGTACTTGCTATGGTCTGCAAACTTTGGTGGGGCTCAGCAAACTAAGAATTATAGGCTAAATCTGGCCCAAGGTTTGTTTATCTAAATACAGTTTTATTGGAACACAGTCACACTCAGCTGTTGGCATATGGTCTGCTTCTGATTCCAGACTACAAAGGGAGATTTGTAGTTGTGACAGAGACTGAGGACCCACAAAGTCTTGTCCAACTTCTGGCCCCTCAACTCTTTTGGACCAATACTTCCGGAGAACAGGGGTATGCCGTGCCCAGTCTCGTATGGTCAGCACCATGGGGCACATGGAAGGTGCTCGAACAAAGCATAGAAGTAAGAGGCACCACAGACAATGGGAAACTTCCAAAGGGAGGCTGCCTGGCAAACATGTACCAGGGAATAGGCTGATCAGACCTGGGATCCTAATTCTTCCCTCGACTTGTGGTGTGGCCTTGGGTAAGTCATTTCACATCTCGAACTCCTCACCAGTGAGATGGGAAATAAAGACTTCCCTGAAGGGTCATCTTCATGCTTGAATAAGAGCAAAATACAGACTTTCTCTGCTCATTGTATTTGGAATCCAATGGGGCAAAAGACATACAATGATTTTTTAGCTTATTTCTTGTTATTCTCAAAATTTGAAGAGATGCTTACTTTATCAGTACAATAGGAGGAGGAAGGATGGAGTTGCAGTCTGCCTGAGGGAGGACTGAACATAGAGAAGGGCAGATGGCTGCATTGACCAACACCGTGATCCAAAGAGAGACAAGGAAGTGACCAATGTCATCTGAGCCCTGCAGCCTCCCTGGTCATTTAGGTTGTGTTGATGGAGCATGAAGATTCAGCCCAGATGTCATCACCATCTTTCTTAAGATGGATAAGTGGGGTTGTGAGAGCTCAGGTTAACTTAACAAGGGCCAAAGTGTTACAAATGTGGGGGCCGTGATTCAAATGTGGAAGAGCCATCACTCTCCTGCCCAGGAGCTGCTCACAGAGGCACAAAGACAGATAAAAAGGGAACAAGGACTGTGCATTTGGAAAGTGAATGGAGGAGACAGGAGGGAGATAGAGAGAGGGGGGAGAGGTTACCCCCACCTAGGGGGCTTACACCCATATTTTCCCAGTCCTGTGTGGCTTTACGGGGGGGTTGGGGGGTCAGAAACCCTACCACCCTGGTGGATATGAAGGACGCTGACCCTCTTCTTCATTCTAGTCCCCGTTGAAACCTGAACACGGACTATGCAAACAGAATCCATTCTTTGAAGAGAACATTTTCAACACTCTCCCGGGCTTCCGTTTGACTTGAGGGTTGGAGTCTGGGCTTGTGCTGTCCAACCCAATCTATCCATTGTGCCAAATTCCTGCTGACAAGAACGGGAGGGGAATATATACTCACGTGCTTCAGAAAGGCGGTCCTTTAAGAGACTGAGCTGATGGCTTCCAGGGGCTTGTCAGGCTCTCCCATTTCTCACAGGTCAGAGAGTTAGGGGACAAGCTCTGCAATGTTCCATCTCCACTTTGTTGTTGTTTTTGTTTTGGATTTACAGAGTGGTCAGGAAGTGTGACCCCTAGGAATGCCTTGATGCCCTCATCTGGATCTTATTATTCTCTGCCACCTTTCCTGTCTAGGACACAGCCAGTTTTGGGCGGGGGTGGGGGAGAACTAGGAAAGACTACAGACAGACCATAGCATTGTAGAGGACTACACTCAGTCTTCATAAGCTTACCTGCAGTGATGTCCACATATACCCACTATGCTCTCCTCCGGCAAACCCTGCGGCCCCAAAATAATGGAGGGGCTGCCATAAGCAGTGGATGTGGCAGGTGAGGAGTAGAAGGCAAGTCCTCCAAACAGTCCTCCCTCGAAAACAATAGCAAGATGCTGGACATGGAGGATGAGAGGCTGGGATTTGAGGGGCAATACTGCCCAGGCCGGCTGCCATGAAAGTCCTTATGAAATCAAAGGCTAGTGAAATAGTTTATTTTTTTGCACAAATAAACCCAAGTCAGAAAGAATGAGAAAAATAATAAAAAGGTAAAAGAAAAGAAAGAAAAGGGAGTACTTATTCCTTTTTAAAATATGCTTTTATTTTCAAACCATTTTAAATGTACTGGTATGTTGCAAAGATAGTACAGAGTTCCCACAGAGCTCATGCTCAGTCTCCCATTACAAGCCTCTTATACTAGTGTCCTACACTTGTTACAACTAATGCACAGATATTGATGCATTACTAATAACTAAACTGCCCACTTTTTCAGATTTCCTCAGTTTCCCCTTGTGCCATTTGTTTGTTCCAGGAGCTCACCCAGAACTCTACTGTCATATTTGTTTGGCATGTCATCTTCGGCTCCTTACATGGTGACGCTTCCTCAGACTTGCCTTGCTTCTGATGCCCTTGATGTCCGCACAGTATTGCTCAGGGATTTTGTAGAATGCCCCTTGATTTGAAGTAGCTGAAGTTCTCTCTCATAATTAGACTGGGTTTGCAGGGTCTAGGGAGGAAGATCTAGAGTGACGTGCCCTTCTCATCACATAACAAGGGGCGCCCTAGGACAGCTGATGCTGGCCCAGGTCTCCTGGTGAAAGGAGTGCTTTCCAAGGTTCTCCACAATAAAGCCAGCACAGCTGTCCACCACCACCTTCCCACTGTACTCATTGGAAGGAAGTCACTATGGGCAGCCCACCTTTAAGGAGTGGGTCCTTAAACCCCATCTGCTGGAAGGCAGAGGAGCTAAATAAAGTACTTGGACTTCTTCTGCATGACAGATTTGTTTCATCTCTCTTACTCATGGGTTTATTCATTTATCTGTATCTGTATGGTATCATGGATGTTTGCAGTATATTTTGGGTTAAAATCCAATACTGTGTTGTTCATTAGTTCCTTAGACTGCTCTAGCTTTGAGCACTGGTTGTCTCCTATGCCTTTTTATCATACTCCATCATTTGGGTTTTTGAGCACTTTCTTACTTTCTGACACCACAAGATCTTCTAGACTCATTTTTTTTTTTCATTTTTATCCCCAGTCCTAGAATCAGTCATTTCTCTAAGAATCTCTGTTTCCTTTCCTTGGAGGTCGGTATGAGAAGCCAGTCACAGTGTACTAGGTCTGCTTCTGCTAGGAGGGTACTGTTTCTTCTAGAAATCCTATTAACTTCTTGGTACAAAATGATTAACAATAAGAGCACCCATGTAGCTAACTAGTTGGAAAACAAGGCTACCCAGAGTGACTCATTTTTCACTAGAAGAGGAATTGAATCAACCACCTCAGTTTAAGTTAAAAAAAAAAAATGGCGTAGACTTTAATGCTGGCAAATAACACATGCTATGCAATCTTTAGCAATTTCTTTACCTTTCTGGTTTCTCCTTCATAAATAGGGGAAAAAATGATGTCTAACTAATATAGTTATTTTTGGAATGGACAATCATATGCATAAAATATCCAGAACAGTGCCTCTCTATGATAAGTACTCAGAAACCACTAGTAATCCCCTCATCCTAAAATCCTAGCTTTTGGGGCCATGTTATGTATATATAATTATTAGTTAACATGTAGGTGCTTACTATGAGCATGGTTATATGCATTCTACATATATTAACACAGTCAGTCCTCATAACAGCCAAAGAAGTTGTCCATTTTATGGATGAGGACATACATAGATATAGAGAGGTTAAGTCATTTACCAATGTGACACAGCAATGGGGCCAGGAGCAAGGTGTGCTTTGGAGTCAAGGTCCATGAGCTTGGTTAAACTAGATACCTCAGCTATAGAATGGAGCTTACAAAACCCATTCCAGAAGATGCTGAGTACTTCAAATGCATCTAGTCCTTCAATCTAAAAATATTTAGAGAATGCCTTCCATGTGCCAGAGAGCATGTAAATCACTCAGATCTTGGTGGCATGAGACAAATATATGGGACACTTGAGCAGTCCCAACCCCAAAGGAGAATAATTTGACAAGCTGGATTTCAGTCCCTTTTGTTTTCCTGGTTAGCGTCTTTGTGTGGTGTACAACCTGCTCAGCTGTACCTGGTCAACCTGGCAGAGACTGTGATAGGACTGGGCTCTAACAAATACATTTCCTACCCTTGTGGGGCTTATATAGGTTAAACTTGCATTGAACTATTTTTTTACAGACTCTAAAGCATGGCAGGAATGTAAGTTACACTCAAGATCATTATTAATTATTACTGTCATTTTTTATTACTGATCAATCCATTTTTAGATGATGGCATTCACTGAACCACACGGCTACCAGACAGTGCTACTGAATGTTTCACAACCAGCTTTTCAGGGGAAGCAGAGCCCTGATATGTATCTTTTTTTCCAATTTCCCTGGTGTAAATACTCTGTGGCCTATTTCAAGCTGCCTGCTTGATCTCACTGAGCCCAGAGTTGAACAGATGAGCATCATCAGCTCTCATGAGTGAGAGGGGGGGATTGAGCATACTGTGGAGTTTGGCAGTGGACACAGAGACCATTATAACCTGTTTTGGGGGGGCAGGAAGAAATGGGTAGACTGAGGCTCCGAGGAGGATGACAGAGGTATCATACAGTTTGCTTTTGAACTCAGTTCTGTTAGGTTAAAAAGTCATTTGTGTGTGCATGAGTGTGTGTGTGAGTGTGGGTGTGTTTCCTGCCCACCAGGACTCTGAAAAACTTCCTTGTATCTCCTGTGTCTCTATCAAATGGTTTTGGGTTTTTTGTCTGTGGATGCAGCTGCCAGCTTGGGAATCAGTGATTCCGTTCAGCAGGTGCTTCTCGTGCATTATGTATGCACACAACCCTGTGCAGGGCCCTGTGGGGGACATCTAGGGAGGAAAATTTAGAATGTCACAGCCGGCAAGGGACTAAGCGTCCAGTGAGGGAGGCAGACCCACGTGCACTCTGCAGAACCACCTTGTGTAGTAGGCATGGTTCGATGGAGCCCCTGTGCCCACAGAACTGAGCGTACGGTTACACTGGGAGGGATGACAGAACAATGGACTCTGAGCTAGGACATCAGGGAAAGCTTCCTGGAGGAGTCCTTTGGGGGGATGGGTTTAGAGGAGGGAAAAAAAACAAACAAACAAAAACAAATGTTCTCCTTGGGGGCTGTGGAAATTGCACCTGTCTTTCCTTTGACAGAATTCAGAGCAGACACAGTGCCAGTAGCGCTGTCCTCAGTCAGAGCCGTGGACCCTTTCTTGGGGCCTCTGAACCCTCAAAGTCTCCAGCCACAGGCTCCTTCATCTCCACGAAGTTCTGAGGGATCTCGTCTGTCCGTGCCCTTGCCTTGCTTTTGCACATTCTTACCCCTGAACACACAGGACACTCTCCTCCCTTCATCAGGCAAGAGTTTGTTCATCCTTCAAAACACAATTAAGCAAGCTCTTTGGAAACAACTCCTAACCCTTCAGTCTGGACTGTATACCCCTTTCCTGCCTTCTTACAGGAAGCTGTGGGTTCCTCTACTTTAGCGATTAATTTGCATATTCTCTTAACGAGTATGTATGGGACACTCTGTACAGCCCTAGTGATAGCAAACAGTGGCTGAGCATTTTCTGTGTTCCAAGCACTGACATTTAATCTGGGCAATAATCCTAGGAGGTGTGTCAGCATCTTGGTTTCCTGGGTGAAGGAATTACCGCATAAAGAAGGTAAGCGACTGGTTCAAGGTCATGTCACTAGCTGTTTGGTGAGATGTAACTGGGATTGGAATCCACCTAGTTGCAGGGTGGGGGTCTAAGTGACAGGGCCCTCTGCTGCTTCAGGGCAGTTGGCAGGGGTCCATGAAGCACACAGAGAAGGGATAGCCAAAGCCCTCTAGAATATCAGCCTAGGAGGGGATACAAGTGCAAAGCACAAAACACGGAATAATATGTATCTATACTTTATATGACGTAAGGAAGGGAAATGAGACTCTATGTATCACTTTTCTCATCTGGAAAAGGGGAATAAGAACAGTGTTCACAGTCTGGTATAAGGGTACAACAAGATATTCTCTGTAACCTGGAGTAGAACCTGCCGCTAGCAATCCCCCCATCAGTACATGTGGGCTATGCTTATCACATTTTACCTCTACCACCCTCTTCAAGAGCAGGCCTGCAGAAAATATTTGCAGAGTGAATGCAAAGATGGAGTAGAAGCTAGAAGAATACGGTACATTCATCCCAAGTGACCTTGGAATCTTATATTTAAGAATGGATTTAAACATCCCTGCCTTGTGAAGCCCCCAGCATATGAAATGTTTTCTGGGAAGCAGACCCACCAAGCCTCCCTGTTCTCTCTCAGCCCCGGGGACAGCTAATGCGGCAGGTCAGCAGGGTCCTTCCCCATTTTCGAGCGCTCATGAAGCAGTCAATTGTGGCTGGAAATGTGCAAATGCAATAATGCACATGATCCAAGAGTGGTGGGAACCTCTATCTAAAACAGCTGTGTGGGTACCAGCTGCTTGGTAACAAATACATCTTTAATGAAATCAAACAATCCAGCAGGATTTATTGATTGAGAACAATTGCTTTTAAATACAGTCTAGTAGCCAGGACTGTTAACATTCTTTCTCGTTCAATTAGTTCAGTTGGTTTGAATTAGAGACACTTGGATATTAGCTAAGAAAAATAAATGCTATTGCCTTTCAGCATGAAACCCCCCACCTCCTTCTTACACTAATGCATGGCAGAGTTACCCAGTAAGGGAGATTTTTAGGGAATTCCAACTGTTTGTGGGGAAGGGAGTCTTACAGCAAGCTGAAGTTCAACAAACTCCAAAATGGGAACCCATCTTGACTGTGGGTCAACTGAATAAAGGTCAGTGGGTTGGGGGCAGGGAGGGCTCATTCGAGTTATCAGATTTCTGGCAGCCTACCCCAAATCCAGGCGACCCTCATGCTGGACGATGGTTCTAGATCCAGATTTCTCAGCACAGCTGTAGGATTTTGTAGGAAGATGTTCTATTTACTATATAATATTTCTCTATTTTTCTTCTGCTTCTCCTGTTAACTTTAAAAAATTTTTGTTTTATTGTAGTTTGCTGAAGTTAATTATATTAGTTTCAGGTGAACAATATAACGCTTCTATACATTGTCATGATGAAAGGAACCACTGTCCATTCGTCACTTGAATAAGGACCCTGGGAACCACCCAGGAAGTCTCCCTCCTACCCCTCCTGTGACATGGGTCCCCACACTCTGTGAATTCCACCTCCTGCATTTCTTCTGAATCCACCACTACCTCCCGTTTCTACATTCTTAGGGAGGAACACAGCATCTGTCGTTACCTGGATTAATGCATTCATGTCCTACATTGGCCTCCCCACATTTGTTAATCTTCCTCCTACCTACCAGTCCTGGAAGCTGGGAGGTATTACCTTGCTAGGGCTGCCATAACACATGCTACAGACAGTGGGATGTAAACACCAGAAAATTATTTTCACGTAGTCCTGGAGGCTGGGAGTCCAACAGCAAGGTGTGGGCAGGGGCATTTTCTTTGCAGGGCTCACTCCCCATCTTGAAGATGATCACCTCCTCACTGTGTCCTCGTACAGGCATCCCTGCCTCCGCAAGTTGTGTGTATCCTGATCTCCTTTTCTTGAAAGGTCGCCAGTCATATTGGATCACTGCCCACCATGTGATCTCATTTTACCTTCGTCACTTCTGTAAAGAACCTCTCTCCCAAAACAGTCACATTCTGAGGTTAGGACTTCAACATATGAATTTGGAGAGGAGCAAAATTCAGCCCATAACAGGGAGACTCCTAAATCACACAAAGAAGCAGGATACTCCTCTACGCAAGCTGTCCAGTAGATCCCTATGGCCTGGGGGTAAAGTCAAGTTTCTTAGGTCTATCCACGAGGCCTCCCAAAGTCTGGGGCCCTGAATTTCCTTCATCCCATCTCTTCTCCCTACTGTAAGATTAGGTCCCTTCTACTTCTGTCCCAGGTGACATGCTAAATGCTTACAAATATGAACTCATTTCTTCTTGATAATGACTGGGATGCAGAAGGACAATGTCGGTGGCCCATACTCTGTGGGAAACTCCTCTGGACAAACCCCATGTGCCACTTATCTTGAAATCCTCAATATTAAGCACAGGGCCCAGCATCAAATAGATTCTCAGTTAGAGATTATAAAATGAAATATTTTCAAACTTATGTTTGGCTTTTTAATGCAGATGCGTATGCTCAGAAGCCAACCTCCTGAAAAACAGAGGATTTGGGGAAGGATCCTAAGTTCGGAGGCTTACATGAAACATTACCATCACTCTCCTTGATCAGGAGATGAGCGAGGACTTTCTGGGGATGATGCTGTGGGGGATGGGCTGAACTTTTGCTGTGAGCACCCACTGCTTGAGGCCCACTTTAGAGACTGCCTAACTGATAACAGGATTTTGTCAGCTCTCCTGTGCCAAAGGTGAAATTTAAGAGTTGTTCCCCACTCTTGATGTTTCCTTCCAGGTGGACGGGGCTTCACAAATCCTGTTACCTATGCCACTTCTCTGGGGGAAGTAGCTGATTCGTAATCTCTGGAAAAACAAGTAGGACATGGCTTTTCCCATTGGAAGCAAGCATTCCATGGCCCTCTCCCCATCTCCATCCTCCTTTGTCTCCTTCCTCCACACCTCCATTATAGGGAGGCCGACCCCATCCAGTTCTGCTCCTGGCTGGGTGCCATATCTGCCCTGGTTGGGTCTTGCCTAAGGCCAGATTCTCTGGCCTGTGAACTCACTCCACCCTTCTTCCCCTCGTCAACACCAGTAGCGAAGGCAAATGTTGGTCTTTATCCATGCCTCTCATATCCTGCTTCTCTGCATGTTCAGATCTCAGGCAGAGAAGAAAGGTGATATTAAAGGCTCTACAGTCGGGGGTGGCTGCCTGGATTACTGAGATATCTGAGGACATGGGATAGATAGGGAGTGATTGCAGCTGGGATGGGGCCGGGTGTGTAGGTGGGGCCTGCGCTTTATGGGCGGGGAGTTTTGACCTTGGCAGAAACTCAGACAGGCCAGGTGGGCCTGACCAGCTCTGCAGCTGACTTAACTGCCTGAACCCAGGGGGCGGGCTGTAGGTCTTGGGGTACGTGGTGATTTGACTTTGGTGGGTGATCACAGCTTATGATGACTTTTTGCACAGCAGAGCTACGTTCTTTAGAAGCAAGCTGCATATCTTTGGCTGCAAAAAGGCCGAGGGGCTGTGTGAATAGCTTTAAGCAAAAGGAAATTGGCCATGGGAGTGCCTCTGGAAGGGCAGGGGGCTGTTGTAGGTGACCTCAGCGGACGTGGCCCACTTGGGGCCTGTCGAGAGCATATATATGCCAACTGTGCAGGCTGCAATAAAGATGTGGGCATTGGGCAGCCACTGGCAGCCTTGGGGTACACCTTGGCCTTGAAATATACATGTGGAGGAAACAAAGACCTCAGGGAGGGTAAAGGCCTTCTGCTGGTGCATCCACTCCAGGTGTGGGCGTGGCTTTACCTAAACAGGCCTGACAGGAGCAGAGACAGGACTGCTGGAGGGAGAGGCTTTCCACGCGCGTTCCTTCGCCGGAGGAATCTGCGCGGCATTTGGTCTGCTCGGGGGGCAGTACAGCAGCCACACAGGGGTGGGGAAGCAGTCCGGGTCAGGTGTGCGAGGCAGCGCTGGACCAGTCACAGTAGCCGGGTTTCTGTGAGGGGAACAAAGGAAAGACAAGATACTTTTCTCACTTTTGGAGAGGTGGTGGCCGGGACGCTGCAGAGCTGAGAACTGTCAGCAGAGGCCAGAGGTCTAGGCTTCGCTGGGCTTGGAGGGTGAAGGCGTGAGGATCCAGCAGGTCTGCGGTCTTCTGAGCATCATTCCCCAAACATAGCCAGTGTGGGGGCCTGTGAACACAGGTCCCTTTGTTAAGATATCCTACAGCAAGAGTGTAAATGACCACTGTGTCCCTGCTCTGAAAATGCCTGTTTGCCTGAGAGGGTAGACACGGTCCCAGGGAACAGAGCCCACTCTCAGGTTCCTAGTTCGGGGCAGGAACTTCAGGCTGGGAGGGAAAGTGGGAATCATGAGGTTGTACATACTCGGAGGGGAAGGGGACGCAGCTATGGGGAGGCTGGATGTCCAGGCAGGTCTTCGATGTGGTGAACGCACAGCACACACTTTAAGTTACTCATGGAAGATTATCCCATTTGAGTTTAATTTCCCCACATTTCTGTCTACCAAAATAACTGGCATGGTTGGGTGGGCAACCAGACCTGCCTCCAGCCAGAAGGGTTTTTCTCCACCTTCACTGAGCTGCTGTAAGAACTTGGGAGGCCCTGACCACTCGCCCCAGGGCCACCGGTTTTCTTGGGACAACATGCTTTAGGAATGGGGGGAGGGGTTTGGCATTTGGTGGCTTGGGGAATGGGACTAATCTTGTCAGTTCTATCTGCCCTATTAATTCTTTCAACTCTTTAAGGAGTGAGGGGCCCAGCTGCCTGGGTGGCTCAGTTGGTTAAGCAACTGCCTTCGGCTCAGGTCATGATCCTGGAGTCCTGGGATAGAGTTCCACATTGGGCTCCCTTCTCCGTGGGGAGACTGCTCCCTCTGACCTTCTCCCCTCTCATGCTCTCTCTCACTGTGTCTCTCTCAAATAAATAAATAAAATCTTAAAAAAAAAAAGGAGTGAGGGGCTCATAGGAGAATAGGGACTCAAGTAAGACACTGAATAAATCACACTAATTTCAGCAGGAGATGACCTGGTTAAGGAACCCCAAGAATCCAAGGCTCTTCCAACCAAGGCTGAGCAGCAGAAGAAATCCGGGAAGAGCATTCCGACCTAAGAATTTCAAACTTCAGACTTTTAACTCAAAAGGACTCCAAATCTCCTGAATTTAGTTAGTCTTTAATTTCTTTGCAATTTCAACTTGTGAGGAGATTAGATCTTCAGACCCTACCTTCTCAACAGGACCTTGATAATGGATGAGGTTTGTATCTAGGTTGGGGCATCTCGAAAGTTGGTGTTCGTTAAGTGGAGAGTCTGTGGGACCTCTATTACCAGCCCGTCTTCCTGGTTCATGTCTTCTCACTGCAGAGCCTCTGAAGGTTGTACAGGGTGGATGGAGATCATTCAGGACAGGAAGAGGGAAATGAGTCAAGTTTAGACTCAGTGGGAGAATTCGTTCTGTTTACCCACTTTAGAGTTTCTGGTGGTAACATTTCAACTGCCCCCAAGTGGCCCCGGGAGCCGTACGGAGGTGGGGTTGGTGTCGGGCCATGAACGTGGGAGGACCGAACAGACAGACAGCTGCTCCGTTGATTGGCTTCCAGGGGACAGTGGCATCACACACTTGATTTCCAAGACCACCGTGTTAGTTAAGAACAGGCTCATCCGTCACCTGCCTACTCCTATTTTTCCTTCAAAGTGGACGAGGCTCATTGGCATCTCTGTTCTGGCTTCCCCTCTACCTTCTTCCTCACCGGTAAATGTGGGAATGAGCAACATTTACGAAACACACATTCTTCCTGCTCCCCGGAAGCAGGCCCTTCCCAGTCCCCATTACAGACAGGTGAGCCCCAGCCCAGCAAAGCCTATGGCTAGTGGGCAAAGTAGGCCCCTTTCCAAGGTCACTTAGCAGGCCCTTCTCCCATTCTGAGCCCTGTCTCTCACTGAGATTCATCATAATAAGAGATATGCTGGTGTTTTATTTCTTGTCTTATTTCTGTACTTGTTCTGAATCTAAGTAGAGTAAGGCAAGTGGTTGCTTTTTATGAAGCAGAGACCTGAGGCACCTCTACCCCAATATCCATTTGCAGGACATTTTCACAGACTCCTGGCATCCTGGCAAAAGGGAGGCATTAAGAGAGCCACATGGCAAGGAAGGAGGACCTGGCCAGGGCTCTGCACGCTCAGAGGAGTGCTCTTTGTCCAGAACAGCCGCCCTGTCTTCTGTGACATCTCTTCAATCTGGGAGCATAGTGCCATCAGCCGCAGGGTCTGGGGACCATTCAGAGCATTTATGTTGACTCATTTAATCTTCAGACTCAGGCTGCTCATGTCCCTCGGGAGATGGGGTATCACAGAGGACCCCTCAGTTACCTGGCTTCCAACATGGTGATGCTGACACTCAGTGCAGGTTGGGTTTCAAAGCTTGTGGTTTGCTCCACTAGCAAGATGGGGTCTCTCCTCCCTGGGAGCAGACTCTCGGCCGACCCAGGCTCACCTCTGACTTTGCCACATAACCGACAAGCTCTGGGGAGGTCGCTGAACCTACAAGGCTCATGCCAGACCCCCTCAGCCCAAACCAGAGTCATCCATAGAGCAAATGTGGGTATGAATATCACACGATATTTGAATCACAGAAGTCCCAAGCTGGACTGAGTGATATCTTCCACTGTCATGGCAGACAAGCACGCGGTAGGAGAAAAACCCCTTCCCGGCTCTTCCATTTTCCATTTCAATGCTTGTAAAAGCTTTGGTGTCATAAATACCTCCTCCAAGTCTTTAGAAGTTCAACTTGCATTAGGATTTGACAAGGAAGTCCTTTGCTCCTGTTTTCTTCTCTTTCAAGATTAAAAGAAAAGTCTAAATACGGACAGCCTTCTGCTTCCCATAGTGCAGTTTCAATATAAGCAGAATGAAGGCTCTGTTAGCCCGATGCAGCCTTGTGACCCCCAGCTGTTATCAGCCCCTGCCCCTGGACGCCCACCTGCATGTCCACAGCAGGGCGAGGAGGGGCCCCAACATGGCTTTGGGGGGGTTTTGTCTTCTGTTGAGCTGTTTGATCTTCCTTTAGCTTCAAACCTGTTTCTCTTTGTTCTCTGTCTTTCCTGTGTCTCGAACTTGGCAGCCTTTCATTCTGGACCCCAACCTGCTCGCTCCAACCTGCCCCACCAGCTTCTCAGGGCCTGCGGGCAGCCCTTCCGTGGGGACCCAGGGGGGCATGCGAGGCCAACTGTATGCTGCTCACCCACCCCATCTCCTCCTGAGAGAAACCAAGCTGTTCAGAGCTCAGGCCGCATGCTTCCTCCTTCCTCCGAACCTTTGTCTCCCATCCCTCCCCTCTGCCCACCTTGAATGCCCACATCCACCCCCAGGTACCCAACTCCTTATCAAAACCTCACCCTCAAGAGCTTAACCCAGCCCCAAAGCCGGATCTTCCCAGAAGGCCTGCAGGGCTCCCCAAGACAGAAGGAATTTTTTCTCCTCCACACTCCCATGGCATTTGATCCATGATTCTACAAACCACGTCCCTCTTGGCTACCTCTCATCTCTACCTGTGTTTTAGCCCATTTCCCAGGGGAATGTAAATTCCCCAAAGGCAGGGGCCACTTGTTAGTGGCATTCATGACCCCAGCCACGTCCTTTACGTTACAGCACGGAGCATCATACATGGCAGGACCCAGTGAACATAACTTGAAACGATGGAAATTAAATTCCTTTCTGGGGACAACCTGTGTCAGAAAAGCACCAGCTGGTGGCGCTTTGGGCTCTGCTACCAGGTTGCTGGGTGACCTTGGAAAATGTTAAGTTCACTTAAGCTCTCAAAGTTGATTTCTTCACCTGTGAGGGAAGCTAATAATGCAAATTCCAGTGAATCCTGTGAAGAACATGCAGTGATGTATTACATAAATCACACAGGGGAGAAGGTGTCTTAGGCCATGCCACCCTCAAGAACCCTTTCCCCAGAGCTCCCCTGGACTCACTTAGAAGGCCATTGTCTAACTATACTTAGCTTCTAAATTTCTGAAAACACATTGTTCTTTGCTCTCCCTTATTATTTGTCTTTCCTGTTCTATATGATCTACCCAAGGGCCTGAACATTTTTATCTGGGGGGCGGGGGGAGGCTGTATTAGGAGAAAAAAATTGATCTGAAAAGCCTTCTAATATATATATATATATATATATATATATATATATATATATATACACACACATACATATATTTTTTTAGTTGTGGTAAAGTACACATACCTAACAAAATTTACCATCTGAGCTATTTTTAAGGGGCATAAAGTACATTCACATTATTGTGCAAACATCAACATTATCTATCTCCAGGACTCCTTTTACCTTGAAAAATACCAGATATTATATTATAAACATTAACTCCATTAAACACTAAATCTGCCCCCTGCCTACCCCCTAATGACCAACCCCACTCCCGGACCATGGCAGCCACCATTCTACTTTCCGTCTCTATGAATTTTCTCTTCCTGGTTCTTCAGCTGACACAGGTTCAGACGGTATTTATCCTTTTGTGACCCACTTATTTCATTTAGCATAACAACCTCAAGGTTCATCCTGTTGTAGCAGGCGTCAGAATGGCACATTTTTATGGCTCAATCGTATTCCATGGTACATATAGGCCACGTTTGCTTACCCATTCATCTCTGAGGAGCACCTTGCTTCCCCTGAAATGACTATTTTTTGAATTCATACAGATTGATGGAAATCTTTTTCCAGAATCTTCTCCCTACTTCCCCATAAGAGAGGAATCAGATTGACCTTGGTTCATGCTTCAGTTTGAGTTTTAATAGATCTGTGGCTTTGGTTCATCCTATCTAATCTCTCTGAATCTCAGTCCTTTAATATTTACATGAGTAGCAATTCCTGCCTGACCAGCTGTGTACAGGACCCTGAGGCCATGTATCGTGTGCAGCCGTGGGTCCTGGCAGGCTAGCTAAGTGGTGTCTGCTATTCTTAGCTTTATGGGCATGTGTAACCCCACACTCTGAGCACTTGCCTTTCTTCGTGACTCTCTCACTTGAGAAAGACTTTTGGAGAGACCATCACTCTTCACCCACACCACGGGGCTCTGCCAGCAGTCTGGGTAATGAGCTCAGGGACACATGTGGGTTATGGGGTTCCATTTTGGGCTCCAAGTTTATTATTGTTTTCTGTGCTTTAGAATGAAAACTGAAAGTGTTTTGATGCCTGCCCTGCAAGTCCGTCTAATTACCCTGCTCTTACTTTCTGAAATGTCTCCTTGTCATTCCATGACCTGAATTTAACAAATGCTCCCCAAGCATGACCACTCTGCACCAGGTACCCTGCTCATGAAATGGTGCCAGGCGATGAACTGGGCCGGGGTCTGCCTTCCACAAACTCACCATCTAATAGGGGACACACACACCGCAGTCTTAATCTCTCTAATACTCAACAGAATGACACACAGAACCATCCTTTCTTTGCCACACATGGTGCATTCAACTGCAGGACTTGAAATGAGACATAGGCTCACCTATGGGTGCATGGCCATCAGAACAGGGCTCAACCTCTTCAGCTGTCAAGTGGGGACATATCTCCCTTAAAAAAATCATTGTTCCAGGAATACAAAGGAACACATTCCTGATGCCTGCAATAACATGGAAAATCCCATGTGTGTTGCACTAAGTGAAAGAAGCCAGACTCCAGAGTCTACACACGATATGGGTCCATTTAGATAATGTTTTGGAAGGAGCAAGACTTTAGGGAATGAAATCAGATCAGTGGATGCCAAAGGTTGGGCCTGGGGGCTGGAGGAAACATCAGGCAATGGAAATATTGTGACTGCGGTGATGGGTGATGGCTGAGTATTTTGCCAAATTCTTAGAACTTTGTACCTTAGAAGGGTGAATTCTACTGAATGCAAATTGTACTTTAATCAATAGATGAACAAGTAAACAAAAAAACTGCAGTGAACTAAACGAGATCATCTCTATGATAGAACCTGCTACGATGGCCAGCACCCAGTGGGTGCCCCGAAAGGAGTTTTTCATCTTTTCAAAGCAAAGAGGATCTTTACTTTTTTTTAAAGCCTTTTTTTTAAAAAATATTTTATTTATTTATTTGACAGGCAGAGATCACAAGTAGACAGAGAGGCAGGCAGAGAGAGAGAGAGGAGGAAGCAGGCTCCCCACTGAGCAGAGAGCCCAATGCGGGACTCCATCCCAGGGCCCTGAGATCATGACCTGAGCCGAAGGCAGAGGCTTTAACCCACTGAGCCACCCAGGTGTCCCAAGAGGATCTTTTCTGAAGTGTAGAGACCCAGGTTCAATTCCAACTCTTTTCTATTTATTAGTTTTGCAAATTTGGATGATCTGCTTAAATTTTCTGAAGTTCCTCACTCAAAATGGAAATAAAATGGTGATTTTGTGAGGTAGGAGGTGTGAGACCTAAAGTCAGGATGTGTCACATAAAATGTTATTTTATTTTATTTTTTATTTTATTTTTAACACACTGACAATATGCCCCTTGTATGTTCTGTGACACCATGCTGAAGACACTAATTGATTTAATCCTGGGGCTGCCTGGGTGGCTCAGTGGGATAAGCCTCTGCCTTCGGCTCGGGTCATGATCTCAGGGTCCTGGGATCGAGCCCCACATCGGGCTCTCTGCTCAGTGGGGAGTCTGCTTCCTCCTCTCTCTCTCTCTGCCTCTCTGCCTACTTGTGATCTCTGTCAAATAAATAAAGTCTTCAAAAAAAAAAAAAAAAACTTCTTGATTTAATCCCTACTATGGCCCCATCTTGCAGATAAGGAAACTGATCATAGGAAGGCCAAGTGCAGGGCCAGGTCCACGTGTGGTGTGGGCAGGGCCAGTGCAAAGCCAGGCTGGTGGGTTCCAGAGTCCTCACTTTCATCCACACTCAGCTCTGCTTGTCCCGTTCAGCAATCATTTACAACAAGCCCCCCTGAAGCAGAAAATCACTTCTGTGCTATTGTATATGTTAAAAATCCTACTGGGAGAAGCAAATCTTTTATTCTTTTCCAATGCAGCCCCTCACTGGAACTTTGTAATCATTTCTGGATGATGGAACTGGTTTTCAGGATGCCAGGCATGCATGAGGACAGCTGAGGTATGACTTGGTCCCAGACCTTCTGTCCACAGATCTTGGCCTTTCCTACTCAGTATCAGAGTCTTTGTAAACCCCGCCTCCCTTGTCCACGCTGCAGCTAGAACTAAGCTCCCAGGCAAAGGTTTGTACGTGAGAACCCAAATAAGCCTTCTCAAAAACTGCTGGCAGGGCTGAATTGCTGAGAGTTTTCCAGAGGACTATTTGGTGATATAGGTCAAATCCCTTAGCAATTAACCTTGCTTTGACTTGACAATTTTAATTCTAGGGATTTTTCCTAAAGATCATATAGAGGCAAAGATCTACAGACAAGCAACTCCATTATATTATTTATGCTGCTGAAATTCTGGAAACATATTAAACACCCACGAGTAATAGAGTAGTTAACTAATTTATGGAGCAGCCATAAAATGGAATACTAAACAGCCATTAAAAATCATATTTTAGAAGGCTACTTAATGACATGGAACATGTTCGTAGTGTATTTGAAAAGAAAAAACAGGATTAAAATGCAATTATGCATATATGGCTATAGAAAATAAGACTAGAATAAAATACACGAATAAAATAAAATCCATGAGGAAGTTTATAGACCAATCAAGGAGAGGAGAGTATGGGTGGTTTTATTTCTGTCTTGTTGCTTTCCTTTATTTCTGAATTATATATGTATATTTATGATTGGCAGAACACCACACGCCATTACAACTGCTAATGGCATGAAAGGTTCTCTACTCCCTTAAGGATGAAAATATAAGTAGGTCATGTTGGGCTCTCTATAGTAGGTCTACACAAATAGTGACTCTGTTTCTCCAAATGCAGTACCAAGTATTCCCTTGGATTCTTGACTTGTCCTTGTGCAGATTATATGCAAAGGCAATGTTGGTTAGAGACCTGCTGCTCCGTAAACCCTCAAGAACACAAAAAAACATTGGAGTTTAGGGTGGTTGGAAGGGAGATCTGGGCATTGCCTTCCCACTGGTCCCCAGTGCAGGAATCTCAAAGTCCACAGTCCTGACGAGAGGCCACCTCGGTTTCTCTAGCACTAGGACCTCACATCTGGGGGCTCTCAGACTGCTGCATTACTCAGGTTGACTGGAGCTTCTTCAGGGCCAGAATCTGTGGTTTCTGTCTCCTGGAGCCACACGACATGAGTCAGTTTCCTTGTGTGAGTGATCGCCCTTCCAAAGTCAGAAGATAGTCCTGTGTCCCCTGGGCTATTTCTTTCCCAGACGTGTGTGAGAAAGACTCGGGGGAGAGGTGCTTAAGTCAGCATCAGTCAACAGCCTGTGTTGCCCAACACAGCTCAACCATGAAGGGGTCTCCTCCTCCTCGGGAAGCCCTCACTACCCTCAACCACGCCCCCACCCCAGCAGACCCAGGGTTCCTCCATCTGTCTTTTACCTCAATTTGTCACCATGCTGTGATGATGAGGTCCCTTTCCTCAGCACATTGTGACCTCAAGTCAAGGGACTTTCTTCAAGTCTTCTCTATATACCCAGGGCCTAAAACAGAGATGGGTATCCATTCGTTCACTGAGTTATGTAGCACGTGCTGACTTCTTGTCAACACTGAGCCGGGCACCTGAGCCAGGCACTGAGTAAATGTGCGTATACAGCTATAAACAAAATGGATGGGAGCCTTCTCTGGATGGACTCAGAGTCTGTGCAAGAAGTCATAACATAAATAGACGATAGATAGATGATAGATATATAGACAGATAGATAGATGATAGATAATAAATAGGTAGATATATAGATAGGATGGATGGATGATGGATGGATGGATGACGGATGGATGGATGGATACATTGATAAATAAATAGCAGGTACCAGCTATTTTACATTATAATATGAAGGAAAAGAAGAGGGTGTATAAAGGAGATGCAGTGAGCATGAAATTGGTGTAGCAATTAGGAGCAAGGGCTCTGGAGCCAGAAAGTTCAGATCCTGGCTCTACTTCTCACTAGCCATGTGAATGCCAGCAAGTTTTGTTTGTTTGTTTATTAGTTTGTTTGTTTGTTTTTCATCATTATGCCTCAATTTCCTCACCAGTCATGTTAGGATTAAATGAGTTTATTTCTGTGGAATGTCGAAAGCACGCACATGCAGGTAAATTGTGGTGGTGGTGGTGGTTGTTGTCAAGATGCGTATGTAGGGGAAAATGGTGGACCAGGGAAGACCTTTCTGGGGTAAATGGGGGGGAAATGGATCCTGACACTTTAAGGATGAGTAAGAAATGACCAGGAAGCATAGAGGGGGCATGGGTGAAGAGCATGAATGAGGACTCCAGGCTGACAAAGGGCTTGGTGCATTCAAGGGACCAAAGACCAGGGAGTGTGAAGTGTAAGGTCAGAGGAGAGAGGACCCAGAAGCCCTGGGGAAGGCAGTGGCCCTGCTTCGGCAGGACCTCCTACACCACTTCCCCTTTGGTGTGAGAGTGAAGGAAACCCTGGAAAACTGAAGTACAGAAGGGCCACATCTCCCTTTTCAGTCTCTCTGGCTGCTCAGTGGGAAGGAGGGAGGCAGGGAGACTTGGAAAGAGGCTGGGTGGGGTCAGGCAGTGGTGGGGCACGCTACAGAGGCAGAGCTGATGCTCTGACATGTGGAACTTTGTGAAAATGAGGAAAACAGAGCACACACACATACACACAAACACACAACTTCTTGTGCACAGACAGGCATTACCTGGGTGCCAGGGAATAACGCAGGGGCAGTGCACGTAAATTGGGTTTAGTCTGTCCTAACACCTCTTTTCAGGAGCCCTTATTAAAGAAATTTTTATTTATGACTATTGTTAAAGATAGCAAAGCAGACTTTATTCAGGACAATCCCTATCAGTGTGAGGACCACTATGATAGAGTTTTGCAGAGGGGGAAGAAGGGTAGACTCAAGTCCAAACACAGGTGGGAGTTTACAACCAAGGAACAGAGAGAGGCTCAGTGGATGGGAAATTTCCTAGAGGATATATCAGACCTAGGAAAGGACTCTGGCTAAACTGTCCTAAAAGGAATCTTGCTGAAGACAGGCCAGGGTGATCAGACATCCCCTGAGGGTTGCTGAAGGATGAGGAACTCCGCCAAAACAAAAACAAAAACAAACAAACAAAAAAACACCAAGAAATTCCATTCTTAGATATATATACTCAAGACTGAAAACACGTTTACATACAAATTGTGCATAGATATTTATAGCAGAATCATTTGTAATAACCACAGAGTGGAAACGACTCAAATGCCTATCAATGGATAGATGAGTTGATTAACAAATGTGGGATCTCCATAAAATGGAATATTATGTGACCATAAAGAAGAATGAAGTTCAGACTCATGCCACATGGTTGACCCTTGAAAACATAATACAGAGAGAAAGAAACCAGACACAGAAGGTGTCTTACTGTGCGATTCCATTTGTACGTAATGTCCAGAATAAGCAAATCCATAGAAATAGAAAGTAGGTTAATGGTTGCCAGGGACTGGGGGGTGGGAAAAGGACAGTAACTGCTCCTGAGTACAGGACTCCATTCTGGAGCAGTGTGAATGTTCTGGAATTAGATCTGGTGATGTGTCGCCCAACTTTGTGAATACACTAGACGTGAATGAATGGCACTCTTTAAAAGGGTAAGTTTCATGGTATGTGAATTCTATAGCAATAAAGCTGTTATTTAAAAAAAGAATATAAAAAATTATGGGAAAAAAAGTACCCTGTACTTAGAAAAGACAGCCAAAAGCACTTTAAGCTCATTACCTAAGCAGGATAATATGGAATGTTAACAGATATATTTTATAGGTATTTTTTTTACAATAGTTGAACCAACCTATATAATAATGTTATTGCCTGATTATAAGTTTAATTTATTGTGACTATTTCACTATGTCAGAAAATAGCAGTACCGTATGTAATATCATTTGTCAGGGAGTGTTCCATGCAGAAATCTACAGGGAGGTATTCATCGAGCGATGGCTATGTAGGTGGTTTTGATTCCTACTCTTTACAAATAATGCGATACAAACGTCCCAGGCACATATCTTTGCATGCTTCCCTACAAGTTTTCTCAACTTGCATTCCTAAATCAGAATTTTTCAGATAAAAACTCTGACTGTGATCCACTAGCAGATTGTTCCTCATCTAGGCGGTGCCACTTTTGTTGCCCCACTGCTAGGACATGGGATTAATTCCCACTTGAGCTTACATACCCTTGGCATGGGCTTTGCTTGGCGGAACAGGTCCTTGTAAGGCTTGGAGACCGGATAACTGGAGTGAAGACACTCTTGGTCGTTATGTTCCTACTTCTTGCTAAGTTCCTACTTCTTGCTTGTCCTAAGTCTGACTTCCAAGATGAGTCTCTCCCTATACTGTGACCATTGAAGCTTCCACTAAAGAATGAGGAAGAAAAAGGACAATTAAGTTAAGTCAGGGCTAATTGATGCTGAGCCTTTACGGCATTTGGAGGTGCTGAGGGTGTCAGCCCTGAGTCATCACGGGCTCTGAGTCGGGTAAACGACATGATCAAATGACACTTAATCTTTCTGTAATTAATTGAGGATCTATAAAAATAGTGTAATTGGCAAACTGTCCTACAATTAGCATATTAATATGGTGACCCTTGCCAGGTGAGCAGCCTGGATTTATATATGGGTGCTGGGCTGGGCTGTGGCTGGAAGGCAGGTCAGGTGCGGGGAGGTATCTGAGCTCCATTATCTCATCGGCCGGAAGCTTTGTTCCAAGACAAGGATTATTGCTAATAATTTCTCCCCAGGGAAGCACTATCTAAATCCAGGTTTTCTGCAGAGTCTGTAAATACAGCTAGAGTCCTATTGGGGAGCAGAGAGGAAAGGCACACGTAAGTAGGTCAATCTGAGTGCTTTTGTGCACCAACAATGATGGGAAACATCAAAGGTTCCATCTCGCTCAGGAGATGGTTCTGTTGGTATTGACAAGTAAGCTAGAAAATCCAGGAGGGAGAGGATTTACAGGATTCAAAGCCATCCAGCCTCCTGAAGCATAAATAAATAAATAAATAAATAAATAAATAAATAAATAAACAAATAAATAAATAAATAAATAGTGAAATAAAATCACCAGACCCATTCACATGGAGTTGGGTGTGTCTGAGCGATGGATGGATCCTTTTGCCCCTTTATCCCTCTTGCCTTGTTGTAACGGGACCTGAGGGAGCCCTCCAGGCTTTGTGGTGGCACTTTTGAGAAGTGGTTCTGTTTTACATGTGTCCTCTGGTCCAGTTGACTATAAGAACATGTTATTTAGGACCCCCCGTGGGTGAAATTGCATGGTAGAAAAGAAGCATGGTAGGTAATGGACTGGGGGCTTGGGTTCTGGGCCCAGCCACCAAGTGACTTTGTGTAGGACTAGGGGCCAGTACCTCCTCCCTCCTGTTTACACGTCCCTATGTTTAAACTCAGCACGTGGGCTGAGTGGCTTCTAGGAATCTCAGTGGAATGAGTTTAACCTTCTGAGATGGATGTTTTGTTTCCCAGCTTAAATTTCACAATTAATTATAGCTATACATTTAGGTGGAGGATAAGGGCATGAGTCTACCCCACATCTGACTTAGGTTGACCCCTCCTCCGTTACAAATAATAACAAGATTCCCGCTACTGTCACATGAGAAGAACTCGGGGAGGGGGTTATCACGGCAACCCGCACATCCACTGATGAAGGAGCCACACTGATGACAAGGAGTGGACATTTATTCTGTGCTGACTGTGTGCCAGGCTCTCTGCCATGTGTTTCCTCACGGAATCCTCAAAGCCACCCAGGATTTTGGCTGTAAACTCTATTTTTGCAGCTGAGTCAGCTGGGGGGTCACAGAGTTTGCCACTTACCCATGTTTATGCAGCTAGCAAGTAGCAAACGTGGATCTTTCTTTATATAAAAAGTTAATGGTAGTAGAAAACATGTGCCAAGACCTCTTATAATTGCGTATTATTATTACTATTATTATTATTATTAATTTATTTGATCTTCTCAGTAACACTGTGAGGTAGGAAGTTTGGTTTTGACAGGTGAGAAAAGGGATGCTCAGAGTAGGTCAATAGCCTTCTCAAGGTCAGCAGGTTAATGGAAAGTTATAAAGAAATGCTGCTTTTTAATTGAGTGAGTGAGTAGATGGATAGATGAATGGACAGAGAGATAGGTGGATGAAAGAATGCGGATGTTAATTGACAAGTCTCTGATGAGTCTTGGACAGATAAACCACCAACAAATCATAGTGGTCAACAACCACAGAGGTATTATCTGGCCTTATGCCTCTTCTGTTGAAAAGTCCTAAATAATTCCACAGTGTCTGGAAAAATAAAAAGTTTCCTCCAAATAGTATGTAATAGTCACACTACCATTTATTGTTTATCTATGATGTGCTATGACAAATTAAGTGTGCTCTGCATAAATTATCTAATTTAATCCTCCCAGCCACTCTGAACAGTATGATTTTATTTTGCTGATTTCATGATAAAGAAACCAAAGGTCATAGAGGCTAACTAATTTGGACATACCTCTAGGAACAGATGACCATGTTATATAGTACTCTAACTGGGATAGTTTTGATAGTGAAAGGGAATTTTTTGGGGCAAAGGCATGACTAGGGCTCTGGCACACCTACAAAATACTGTTATTGTAATCTGGAAGTGGAAAATGTGGGATGCAAAGGCCTTCTCATCCCAGAGCCTCTCCTCCCAGCCCTGTCAATGTCTTCTTTCCACCTTGTGGTCCAAAGCAGGCATCTCTCACCAGCTCCCATGGTGCTGCTTTCATGCCCCCATGTTGGATGTGAATCTTTGCATTTTCTCCTGACTTGAAGTGCTTATGAGACTCTCCTCCTCTGCACATGCCTCTGCCTGGTATACCCTCTTCTTCTTCTTTAACA
Organism: Enhydra lutris kenyoni; assembly: GCF_002288905.1. NCBI lineage: Eukaryota > Metazoa > Chordata > Mammalia > Carnivora > Mustelidae > Enhydra > Enhydra lutris. The sequence continues at coordinate 27,187,603 of NW_019154104.1, forward strand.
AACTCTTTCATTTAAAATTCCATTTGCCCACACATCTCTGAGAAGCCTCCCATTATATTTACTTCTGTTATTATTGTTCATATCACTTTACCTTTCTTTCCCACTCAGCTGTGAAATCTCAGGAGCAGACATTCATCACTGTAACCCTAGGGTTCATCATTGAATGGCACTCTATACTTTTTAAGAAAGGAGGGACAACCAAAGGAAAGGAATATTTCTATAGCCTAGATTAAGTGTCATATCCTCAAGGAAAACTCCCCAGCCTTCTTCTAAGTTCTCTTCTTGTAAGACCATTTTGAAGGAGGTAGGACAGAAATTATTGTGCCAAATCTGCAGATTCAAAGATAGACAATGAGAGCAGTAGAGACATTTCTGGGGTGATACAGCTTATGCAAAGGGAAGTGAGATGTGACCTTCTGTTACCAAGATTTTCCTATGAGCTCTGATTAATCAGAGCAGACTCTACCTGAAAAGTATCACTAAAAATATCATTTAAAATGTCTTTTATGATATTAAAATATAATATTAAAATGCATACATTAGTTTTCTGTGGCTACTGTAACAAATAACCACATACTTGATGAGTAAACACAACAGAAAGCTATTCTGTCAGTTTTGGAAGCCCAGTGATGGAGATCAGTGTCATCTAGTGGAAATCAAGATGTCAGCAGGCCTTTGGGCTCCCTCTGGAAGTTCTAGGGGACAATCCCTCCTTTGCTCTTCCAGCCTTTCATGGGTGCCAGCATTACTTGGCCACATCACTCCAACCTTCAAGATGAGCATCTTCAAATCTCTCTCTTCTCTGTCTTCATATTGTATTCTCCTCTAGGCGTGGTCAAATCTCTTTACAAGGGCACTTTTCATTGCATTTGGGTTCCTTTCAGATAATCCAGGGTAATCCTCCCATCTCGATATCCTTAATTGAATCACACTGGCAAAGACTGTCCCCCTGGTTTTGGCTCACATCGGGTAACATAGTCACTGGTTCTATGGATTAGGACATGGATATCTTTTGAGAGACTCTTTATTAGTTCACCCCAACAATGAACTCCTAATTATGCTACATTAAGACTTAGTAGGTGCTAAGGATATTGACCCACATTTTATCAAATGTTCATTCTTCCCCTGAGATACCTACTACAGATACCACCTGAGGTACTACCTACAGATGGCTGCAGGCTCTGAAATGAGAGCTTTCAATCTAGCTTTCTTAAGCTCTGGTCCCACACTTTCCCCACCACTTTCCAGTACATTTTTTTCCCTCCTGAACCAAAGTCTCTAATCAGTGAAGTTACCCAGTTTGCAAAATAAGTAACTTTCCCTCTGGCTACATGTTCCTGGGATGGAAGTCTGCATTTTCCATTTTGCTCAAATTTGAGCTTTTTAATAGCAAACTCGGTGTTCTGTTTGTGCAAATTACCCTTGTTGATAGTGATGGCCAGACACTCTAATCCCAAGGGAGTTAATAGAGCCCAGCACCAGGGAAGCTGTCTCTTTGCCACTGTCTCCCAGAGCACTAGGACTTGTTTTCTATTAGCCCAGCCAAGTGCCCGCAAAGAAGGGATCCTTTTCAGGTCCCCTCACCGCAGAATTTTCTGCTTCCTGGAGCTTATGTGTGTCTGGTCTTCAGCGAACTGATATAAGCTCAGAGGAATGGTGCTGGGGACCCAGGTTCTCCATTCCAGGGCATGATTCCAACCTGCCTCAGGCTAATTCCAATGCCATCCTTAAACTAACTCCTATATCTTTTCAAAAGTGAGGTTAAAGTCAGGTTATTCTGCTCTGTGAATATTGAATGCTAAAAAATATTAATCGTTGAACAAATGTTCCCCAAAACATGTCCAGTTTCTTTCTCTTTTAGCCGTCATTTTCATCTTACTGATAGTGTGTGAAAGGCAAAGTCTTTTCCCTCCCAGCTCAAACTTAATACAGTTCAGGCAAGCTATTTGTTCCAGCTCCCCAGAGACATCTGAAATTGTTTTTAGAGGCTGAACACTCAAATTAGACATTTGAAGCAATGAGGATACATTTAAAGATGAATTTACCCTTCTGAGGCACAGAGGACAACTGGTGAAACATTTTATTATCATTATTATTATTATTATTATTATCCCATAAAGTGGATCCTCATCCAGCCTGTCATATTCTGGAATCTTAATATGCAAATAAAAATGTAGACTCAAGTACCTATCTATAAGCGTCTGTCTAAGTTTTCCTTGAAACCAAGTATGGGTTTGGTGAACTGAGCTTAGAACACTGAGGTTCAATGGATGCTCTTTGGTTCTAGAACTCCAGCTTCAGCTGTTGGGCTCAGTGCATTTTCATATGGGCCATTCTGTTTCACTTGCTCAGAGGTCATGAACAGTTGATTTTGTATAAGTATGGGGATGCCATAAGGGATAAAATAGCAAAACACCCCTCTTAAACTAATGTCTTAATTAAAAAAATATGTTTTCAGATTTGTTCATTAGAGGCAAAATATTTCAAAATAAATGTTTGCAGGAATACATTATGGCCAGAGGGAGGGTCTGTATATGAAATGTCACAGAGTAAAGGAAAATAAAAGGTGGAACCTCTTCAGGTATCCCCATGATTTCCTGTGATTTTATTTCATTTTACTCTAGTTTATGTATTAAACCTGTGCATGGCCATAGCTTCTTTCTGGAGCATTCCGCTGTCCTAGATATTTCACTCTTTTGGATGTGAAAATAATTGTAAATTGCAATATCGGTCTGAGAGGGTGGAAAGAAATGGTTGAGTTTTCCTGTGGAACGCAGCAGTCCTTAAAGACACAGAGCCCACTTTCCGCTGAGAACAAAACCTTCATTTTTAAGGCAGAGACCTGGGATTATGGGGAGGCAGAAGGATGGGAATTCTGTTTGGACTTTTCTACTTCCGACTGAGATCTCTGTGGGATGAATTTAACCTTCTGAGATGTATGATTTGTTTGCCAGCTTGAATTTTGTAATTAATCATAGCTGTACATTTAGGTGGAAGATAAGGGCATGAGTCTACCCCACATCAGATTTAGGTTAACTCAACTATGAATAATTCTTGCAGTTTTTAGAGTATAACTGAAGAGAATTCTGGAGGCAAACAGTCCATGGTTTGATCTCAGGTTCTTCCACATCCCAGTTGGGTGGCTTTAGGCAAACCAATTACTGTCTATGTATTAGTAAAAATAAGCTAGGTCATGCTTCAGTAAAAAAATAAGTCCAAAATCCCAGTGGCTTAATGTAAAATAGGTTTATTGATTGTCATACGACATGTCTAATGGGGATATGCACCCACAGCATTACTCAGGAAACAGGCTCACAGGGGCTCCTCCATCTTGGAACTATGCCATCAGAAGGCATGTCTTCTCTGGTTGCCATAAAAGAGGAGGTAGTTGAAGAATTGTGTGCCATTTCTTTACTGTTTGGGGCTAGATATGACACAAGCTACTCTTGCTCGTGGTCCATTGGCTCTAATTATGGAGGGCTGGAAGATGTAGCAGAGTTGGTGGCATGCTCATTGTGTGTCATGGTCTTTACTCCTGTTTTCCAGTTCTGAGAAATGAGTCTAGCAATATCTACCACAAAAGGTTGCTCTGAAGATTAACGATTAAAAATTTAAGGCATCTACTAGATGCTGAGTGAAATTGAGGTATTAATATGGCAACAATAAGATCACTCCAGTGTGGTTCAACTTATCAAAGTGTATCAATAAATAAGGGATCTTACATATATATTAAATAAGGGCAAGTCTTATTTTAAGAGTTATCAAGAACCTTCTAGGCACTGTGCTTACAGCTGCAGACAATACAAAGGGAATTAAGATTCAGCTGCAAGAAATAAGTCAATCAGAGAAAGACAATTATCATATGATCTCTCTGATATGAGGAATTTGAGAGAGAGGGTTGGGGGTCGTGGAGGACAGGGAGGGAAAAAAGTGAAACAAGATGGGACTGGGGACGGAGAAAAACCATAAGAGGTTCTTAATCTCAGGAAACAAACTGAGGGTTGCTGGCGGTTGGCAGGGTATAGGGTGGCTGGGTTATGGACATTGGGGAGGGTATGTGCTATGGTGAGTGCTATGAATTGTGTAAGACTGATGATTGACAGATGTGTATCCTTGAAGCAAATAATACATTATATGTTAATTAAAAAAAAGATTCAGCTGCAAGCATCAAGAGCTAGTGTTAGTCCAGGAATACCCACACATGTCGAAAAATTCCTGTGGCTTAATACAAGATTGGTTTATTGCTTGTCATGCAACAAGTCTATTGAGATATGCACCACACTATCACTCAGGATACCCACATAATCAAACCGTGAAAACAATTAACTAAAATATATGGAAAGATGCTTAACCTCATTAGCCATTAGGGAAATATTGTTTAAAACCATGAGATATCACTTCACACCCACTAGAATGACTATAATAAATAAATTAAATACATACGTGTGTATGTAGATGCATATGTATATGTATGTGTATATGTATATGTATAATAACAAGTGTTGGCAAAGATGTGGAGAAATCGGATCTCTTGCATAGTACTGGAGAGAATTTAACATTGAGGGACCAGGTGACCCCTTATTCCATTCTAAGTTATATACCCAAGAGAACTGAAAATATATGTCCACTCAAAAACTTGTTTGTGGATGTTCACAGCAGCACTAGTCATAATGACCAAAACAGGGGAGCAACCCAAATATTAATGAGTTGATGATGGGATAAGCAATTTTCTGGTCCATGGAACACTAATTGGCTGGGAAAATTATGACGTTTTGTTACATGAAATAGCATGGGTAGACCTTGAAGACATCATGCTAAGTGAAATTAAGAAAAAAAAAAAAAGTTGATTTGTAGTTTCCAGGGTCTGAGGGGGTAGGAGTGACTGTCAGAGGGTGTGGGTTTCCTATTTAGGGTGATGAAAATATACTGGAATTAGATAGTGCTAAGGAATGCACAATTCTTGTGAGTATACTAAAACTATTGACTTATATACTTTAAAAGGGTGAATTTTATGGCATGTGAATTACATCTCAATTAAACAAAAAAGTCCTATTAAAAAATGAGAATTAAAACAGAGTGATTTCTTGTTTGGAGTATCCGGCAAGTCTTGATTCAAAGTCAGCCTGAAAGGGTAGAAATGATTTTGCAGAGGGATGTGGATGATGTGGAGGGGGAAGGTGAAGTAGAGGAACACAGTCTGAGAAAACACCCTTTAGGAGTTAATTGCCCTTTGGATCTTTTTGTTGATCTGCCCCAGATGCATAGAACCAGGACCTTAGATGCCATATTTGAATTTCATGATTTCTCATCCATGTTCATAGCCAAAGTAGTCCCATAACTAAAGCTGGTTGGTTATATTCCATCTGCAAAGTTTCTGTCATATGCCCTGAGATTTCCAGATACTGAGAGGTAGAATGTAAGCCTCCATGGTGGCAGAAAGCTAGGTGGGAGGTGGTCTTCAAGCACGTACTAAGGTTGTCTGCCCTGACTCTTAACGATTGTGAGTCCCGGTTGCTCAGGATTTCTATGAATTCCATTGTACCCTCTTCAATAAATCTTTTTGTTTCCCGTGAACAAGTATAAGTCAGTCTTACCACAGCAAACTGAATGATCAACATGGAAGCAGGTTGGTATAATCTTCTGAAGACCACTGAAACAAGGCTGAAGAATATGTATTTAACAAGGGGCCCCTTGAAGTCTTTATGTCAATGAAATGTCTAAAGCCACCATGTAAGGAGACTGATCTTGCAGCAATGAATAAGGATATATGGCTTCTCTTAGTATTGGTTCCCCCTTCAGTGGCAATGTATAGTCATAGCCAGTTTGATTATACTTGTTGAATTATAATTCAGAAAACAGCTATTGAATTCCATATTAGAACACTTCTGATTTAATTCATCATGAAATTTTAAGTCCAACTTCATGCTTAGTATTCTTTCCTAGGTTTGAAATACTGTGCTGAAATATGACAATGATTTGATTGGATCTATGCCCCCAGGGCGATTTCAGGTGGGAATTTACACACATCCTAGATCATCACTAATATTATGGAATGCTCATTATGGAAATGTCCCCATGGTAGAAAACACAAGATTGTACAGTGTGCAGTAATTATGCTTGTGATCTGAATTCATTGCTTTCTTACCCTAAACAGGATGGTTAGCCTATGGGAACAGGAGAATGACTCATCCTTGGAGCCTCAGCCTTCGGGACCACAATTTTTCTTGCAGACCTAAAGTCCAAGCACCCAATGATCTAATATTCTTATGGAAATCAAGACAGGAACTAAATTTGTCAAAAGCTTAGTTACAGGAAAGAACTTACCATTTAGTCTAATTATTCATTCAAGGTAAATAAGTGCAGCCTCCATGATTTAAATTCAGGCTTTTTCTTATTCCTTTCATTTTTTTCCTTCCTTCTTCTTTTCTGCTTTCCTTCTAAATATAGCTAAGACGAGTTACTCCTGCTCTTATGGGTGTGAACAGAGTTGAGACACTCTTGGCCTTTAAGTCATCACAGATCCTTTTCATCAGAAATATCTCTCTGGCTAATGTGTTTCCTCACTCAGTATGGAGTAAATTCAAAATGAAACACTGTGTTAATACCATGACTTCTTTGGGGGAAGTGCAGAATGGTGCAGCTAAATGTACCTTCCATTTCCTAATACAAAATAAACCATATGTATAACTCCACCCTAAATCTCTCCACATTTACTCATTAAGAAATTTTCCAGATAAACTCTTGGAAAGCTCTTATGTGCGATGACTCAGAGACCACACAAAATAGGAAGCACAGTGGGAGGGGCAGTAGTATGCCCCAGTGAAAGCCACCACACGCCTTCCCTGTGCTGTCCCACGCACCAAGCAGGGTGGGTTTGCCGTCTGCTTTTGGTTCCTATCAAAGCAGTCTTCGAGATATGGATTGGGCACAAGCATTTATCTGGGAAATGGCCCAGGATCCACTGTGTGGGTGTGGAGACAAGAGAGGAGAAAGGGAAAATTCCAGGAAAGAGTGTGTTAATGAGAGGATTATCACTGTGGGTAATCAGAGCTCAAATGGACAGAGGAGCCTCCTAGAGACACATTGCATGTGCTCTGAAATGTTTTCTGAATATTATCTGGAATTTCCTTGGCATATTTGATGATTATGGACATGACAGAACTGGTAGAAAATCAAATATTTCTGGTAGAATTAAAAAAGGAACAATACCACGTGTCTTTTGGATTTAGACAATGATTTCCCCCTCTTGAGCAATTTGCGACCCATTCATTCATCACCTAAGACTGTGGCTGTCCACAGGAAAGTTAGGTAAGCTAGTTTCTCAAAGATTATACATGGGACAGCTTATTTCAAGATACAGTTAGCTGAAACATTCAAAGAAAAGGTCAGAGAAAAGCATATGACAGCACATCTCACGTGAGAGAATAAAACAGTGAATGTGAGTATTCAGGTGTTTGCCATCACTACCCTGGAGAATGATCTTTTCCAAACACACGTCTGATCTTGCCATTTCTAACTTAATGCTCTTCAGCAAGTCTGCAGCACCCATGGAAGAGAACTCAGCCACCCAGCCCAGGCCATCAGGGCTTGGGCCCAAGCTCATAATTCTGGGATCCTCTCTTCTACACACCCACATTCCATCCACACTGCTCCCAATTACCAAAGCCCAGTCTGGAGTTACAGTTTGGGTTCACCCTTTCTGTTCCCTCTCCTAGAAACCTCTCTTCCACGTACTACCAGGATTCATCACTGCCTTCGTTTATTCTCACTATTCACTTTGTTTACACATCTGCTACATTATTACTTCAAATGGCAAACTTGTTTCTGCAGATTGCTACATCTTCTTGGTTGTAGAGATTATATCTTATTCATCTTTATCTCTGGATCCTATCACTGTGTCTAGTTAGTAGACAGGTTTTCTCAGAGCCTCTGTGGGCAGAAAAAAATGAATTGGTGAATGGATGAATGAGTGAATGGATGGATGAATTGAAGATAAAAATAACATAATGTTATGGGACGCCTGGGTGGCTCAGGTGGTTAAGCGGCTGCCTTCGGCTCAGGTCATGATCCCAGCGTCCTGGGATCGAGTCCCACATCGGGCTCCTTGCTCAGCAGGGAGCCTGCTTCTCCCTCTGCCTCTGCCTGCCACTCTATCTGCCTGTGCTCACTCTCTCTGACAAATAAGTAAATAAAATCTTAAAAAAATAATAACATAATGTTATCCTGAAGATCTATAGTTATAGATCAAAACTTTAGAAAGAAATATAAAATCCTTTAACAATGTCTTTTTTTTTTTTTCAGGGAATTCTATTTGTACTTAGTCCTAAACCCCAGGAGGAAGACATTTTACTATTATAGTTACCCCATCTGAAGAGAATTTGAAATATGGGTATTTCAAGTTGTTCTTACTAGTGTCTTCTAGACTTCTAGACTTCTTCTATTGCTTATGCAATATGGCAGCCACTATCCACATATGACTATTGAAAATTTGAAATGCAGCTACTGAGATAGAGGAAAAAAATTTTTGATTGTCATTAGTTTTAATTATAATTTAAGAACCCATACTTGATTTAGTTAATGGGACTCTTTAAGTATATTTGAAATAATTTGGGTATGAGAACCAACTTTTTCAACTATAAATTGTATGAAATGAAAACACAGACAAATTATTTCTGATGACAATTTACCCCCTGAATCACAGCGTACTAAAAGTATGTGTTGGAGGGGATGTGGAGAAAGGGGAACCCTCTTACACTGTTGGTGGGAATGCAAGTTGGTGCAGCCACTTTGGAGAACAGTGTGTAGATTCCTCAAGAAATTAAAAATAGAGCTTCCCTATGACCCTGCCATTGCACTACTGGGTATTTACCCCAAAGATACAGATGTAGTGAAAAGAAGGGCCATCTGTACCCCAATGTTCATAGCAGCAATGGCCACGGTCGTCAAACTGTGGAAAGAACCAAGATGCCCTTCAACGGACGAATGGATAAGGAAGATGTGGTCCATATACACTATGGAGTATTATGCCTCCATCAGAAAGGATGAATACCGAACTTTTGTAGCAACATGGATGGGACTGGAAGAGATTATGCTGAGTGAAATAAGTCAAGCAGAGAGAGTCAATTTTCATGTGGTTTCACTTATTTGTGGAGCATAACAAATAGCATGGAGGACAAGGGAAGTTAGAGAGGAGAAGGGAGTTGAGGGAAATTGGAAGGGGAGGTGAACCATGAGAGACTATGGACTCTGAAAAACAATCTGAGGGGTCTGAAGGGGCAGGGGGTGGGAGGTTGGGGGAACCAGGTGGTGGGTATTGGAGAGGGCACATATTGCATGGAGCACTGGGTGTGGTGCAAAAACAATGAATACTGTTACACTGAAAAAAAATTATAATATACACACTGGATTTCTAAGACATAGAGCTTAAATAAATTAAAACAGATAAATATCTTATTAATAATTTTTACCTCATTTACATGTTGAAAGGCTAATGTCTTAGATATTTTGAATTGAGTAAAATATATTGTTAAAATTAATTTCACATTTCATTTTATTTTAATTTAGTTACTAGAAAATTTTGAATTGCATTTGTGGCTGGCATTCTGTCCTTATTGCATGAGGCTACACTAGACCAGCATATGGTAGGTGCTGAATTGTGTCTATTTCTCTCTGGAGGGTAGTAGTTATCAGCCCCACTTTGAATTTCCCCCATGGAAATTATGCCTTTTTAGCACATCAAGGTAAACAGATTAAAAATATCCCAGAGTTTCACTTATTTGTGGAGCATAACAAATATCATGGAGGACATGGGGAGTTGGGAGAAGGGAGTTGGGGGAAATTGGAAGGGGAGGTGAACAATGAGAGACTATGGACTCTGAAAAACAATCTGAAGGGTTTGAAGAGGTGGGGGGGGTGGGAGGTTGGGGGAACCAGGTGGTGGGTATTAGAGAGGGCACGGACTGCATGGAGCACTGGGTGTGGTACAAAAACAATGAATACTGTTATGCTGAAAATAAATTTTAAAAAATGATTAAAGGTAAAAAAATAAAAATAAAAAATAAAAACCAATATAATACACACAACAACAACAAAAAATACCCCAGAGTTAGATATCACTAACAAATAATTTAGAAACATATTCTTTTGGTTAATTATTTATTGATTTTCCGCTCAAAACCACCGACTATGCTTTGTTCTATGATGCTGGGGCTGGGACTTGACAAATCCTATTGCCCAAATGTTCTTGGCATTTGGCTTCCTGTAGGTTTTGACCAACAGGAGGTCCTAGAGGGTGGCTGAAAGGTGGGAGGAGGGAAGACAGTACTTTCTGTCTTACTGTTCCTGCCAGTCTCACCCCAACAGCATCTGTTTCTTCCAGCTTCCATATATTCAGCACCTACAACCAATCCCAGCACCTGCTAAAGGCACCACCAGCAGAGAGCACCATCCACTCCACGGAAATCTGAGCATAAGTTCTTTTTTAATTCCAGTCCTGCGGGTGGCAGGTATTTCTATAGTCACTATTTCAGAGTGATGGCATTATTCATTTTTTGATATTTCATTTTGCAATACTGTGTTATTACTTACATCCCCTTTTGAAATTTATAATTCAGTTCCATTTTCTGGATGAGAATCTGAATGGTACCCATGTATTTATACATGTGACTACATTTAAAAATTTAACATTATAGGATAAATCATAGTAAAAACCTGGAAAATAATAAAGATGGGATTATAATGAACACATTATAACCAAAGTTGTGATATGCAGCTAAAGCAAGATTTTAAGGGAAATTAATAGCCTAAATTCCCTTTATTATAAAGAGAGAAAAATCAGTGACCTAGGACCCAAATGAAGAAACCTTAAAAAGAGCATAGAAGCAAATCTTAAAAAAAGGAAAGATGGAGGCAAAGAAATAGGAGCAGAGATAAAGGAATAAAATTAAAGAAATGTAGAAAAAAGTGAACAAATCAAAACCTAATTCTTTGCAAAGACTAATATAGTTATATCTGATTATCAAGATTAAGCTAAGAAATAGAAGCTAAAAATAAAAAGAATTAGACATAGAAGAACGTAACTGCAAGTGGAGAAGAGAGTGCAGTTATAAGAGGAAGCTATGAACAATTTTCTATCAGAAATTTGAAAAATATAAACGGAAAAATTCCTAGAATATCAAATTTATAAAAGATGATTCATTAACAACTAGAAAAGCCAAATAGAATTAAAGAAATTGAATCACTAGTTAATGATTGTTATTAAAAAAAAAAAAGCAATGTATTTTTACATACTAATTCAACTAAATAGGGAAGATTTAGTATTTGCTTTCTCCTATCTGATCAACAGAAGAGAGGAAAATGAGGGAATATTCCACTCTTCATTCAAATAGCCCTGATACCAAAATTAAAGAAAGACACTGTGAAAAAATAAGATTATGGACAATTTCATTTATGGATGAACTTAATTTATGAATATAAATGACATAATATGAAATTAAAAAATACAAAATGAATTAAACAATGTGCAAAATAATCAATTTGAGATTAACCTGGAAACAGAAGGGTAATTTTAAATTAAATAAATGGATATATTTTATCACATTAACAGAATAAAGGAGTAAGTCTATATTAACAACTGAGGCAGAGCCATTGTTGAAGTTCAAAACTGATTTGTAACTTTAAAAAATCTCTTCATAAACTAGAAATAGAAATTGGCTTTGCTGAACTTTCAAAAACCAATGGCATACTCCCTAGCAAACATTTGTCTTCTTGTAACAGTTAAATAAAGACAAGTGGCCCCCATGTCACTACTCCATCTAGCACTGTGTTGGACTATTTAGAACAATAAGTAAGACAAATCAATACAATTATTGCAATATCAATAAGATTATGAGAAAATAAGCCAAGTTGGAATTATTAATACAATTAGTAAGTGGATTTCAGCAAGCTGGCTGGATATATGTGTGACTTACTCAACTGATCATATTTTATAAAGAACCCTGATTAGAAAATGTTGCCTTAAAAACAGCATTTACAATAGCAACAAAAATACAAAGCATCCAGTAATAAATTTAAAATTTTGTGTTTTTATAGGAATTATTAATTTTACAAACCTTAACTATGACTGTGTATGTGTGTACAATTATATGTATATAAAAATAAGGATAAATACATAAAATAAGAATATACATGTATATTTATTTATATCTATAGCTATATATCTCCTTGTTATATATAGAGAGTATGTATTGGAATAATGCAATGATGTTGAGATGACAATTCTATCCAATTCAATCTATAAATTCAATGCTATTAAAAAAAAACTATGGGAATTTCTTGGAGCTTGACAACTCATTCTAAAATTTATGATAGAGCAATGGGCCAAGATAAACCAAGACAATTATAAAGATCAATGTGGTGAGACTTCACCTCTCAGATGTGAATGTTTACTATAAAATTATACTAACAATGGGGACAGGAAGCAAAATAAAGACCAACAGAATGGAACAGAAAATCTAGAGCCTGACCCAGACATGTACAGAAACCTCATTTATGACATAGGTGACACCACAGATCAGAAAAAGCCAGCTGCAGAACCAGATAAATAACACAATTATTTTGACCTAATAGAAATTCATTTTTAACTCACAAGAAGTGCTGATTGCTTGGTACTCCTCGAAAAAACTATAATTCAAGGACCTATGTTTTCTTTCTTTCTTTTTCTTTCTTTCTCTTTCTTTCTTTCTTTCTTTTTCTTTCTTTCTTTCTTTCTTTCTTTCTTTCTTTCTTTCTTTCTTTCTTT
>NW_019154104.1:27200411-27312099 GCF_002288905.1 Enhydra lutris kenyoni
TCTTTCTTCTTTTTTTCTTTCTTCTTTTCATTCTATCTTTCTTTCAAGATTTTATTTATTTATTTGACAGAGAGAGATATCACAAGTAGGCAGAGAGGCAGGCAGAGAGAGAGAGGAGGAAGCAGGCTCCCCACTGAGCAGGAGCCTGATGTGGGGCTTGATCCCAGGACCCTGAGATCATGACCTGAGCTGAAGACAGAGGCTTTAACCCACTGAGCCACCCAGGTGCCCCAAGGACCTATGTTTTCAATCTTGTGTTTTAGCATGGTGTCCTTGGACCACCTCAATCAACTAACTCAAGTTAGCAGGGAAGAAAGCCTTGAGTGCCATGGTCAGGACTGTTTCTGTGGGCCAGGTTTGGAAGCATACACATCATAACCGCTCATGTGCTATTGGCTAGAACTTGATGGTATTGCCCCAAGAAACTTCAAGGCTGACTGTCCAGCTTGCTGAAAGGAGGAAGAGAAATTAACTTTGATGAATAGTTTATTAGTTCCTGCCATTATTTGGAAATGATGGACTATTTGATGGATGGTGTAAGATAATTGGTTTTGCTTTAAGAATAAGAATAGTATTAGACTTTCTATGTCACTTTATTCATGAAGTGCATTCCAAGTGGGTTAAAGACCTGTATAAAAGCAAACCTCCAAAGAAAATGAAGACAGTATCTTTATGGTCTTAAGTTAGGCAAGAGTTCTTTTTTCTTTCTTCTTCTTCTTCTTCTCTCTCTCTCTCTCTTTTTTTTTTTTTTTTTAAATGCAGGACACTGAATCTCTAATCAAAATGGAAAGACATAAATGTTACCAAAATTACTAAGGACACCATAAAAAAATTGAAAATGTAAAACAATGAGTTTAACCAAGAAGACATCAGTAATGAGAATATATAGAGAATACCTATAAAACAATAAGAAAAAAATATAAGCAACCATAGAGAAAAAACTTGGCAAGGAATATGAATAACCATTCCAGCAGAAAGGAAGTCTGGAACACCAAAGATGTCAAAAGATATGCAACATTACTATAAATCAAGGAGACAAAATACCATGAGAATGACAATTTTTAAAAGTAAATTGATAATACTAGGAATTGACAAGAATTTGTATAAGTGGGATGTTTTAGACATAGCTGCAAGAGTATAAATTGGTACAAATACTTTGGAAAATGAATGACAATATCTCGTTAGATTGAAGACATTCATGTTCTGTGACCCAAGAATTCCATTTCTAACTATGTACCTTAGAGAAACTACAGAGGGGATCTGTGTGCAAGAATTTTCACTGTGGCATTGTTTGTAATAGCAGAAAACAGAAACAGACTAAATACCCATCAACAGAAGAGTGTATTAAAATTCTGCTATATTCATAGTCTCAGGTACTACACAGCAGTTACAGTGCATGAAAAAGAGATACATATAGCAACATGATAAAAAAAATAACCATGTTTAAGTAAAATGGAAGGGTGGTGGCAATTTGCTGAATGTTGTATATCATATAGTACAAACACTTTAAAGTTTAATACTGAAGTAGTCTATATTATGATTAGGGATACAGGAAAAACTATAATTTTATGGGAGGGAGAACTCATCACTTTAATATGGTAATTGGTTGACTCTAAGGAGAAAAGAGGAAGATGTGTTAGGGAGAGAGGTGAATAGAGGTCTTAACTATTTGCAATGATAAATTTGTTTTACAGAGAGAAAGAGGGACAGGGAGAGAAAGAATACTATTTTTCTGTAGACAAATGTATGGATAGTTGGGAGACAGTGGTGTTTATCATAATATCTGCCATCCTTTGGGGTATGCTGAAAATGTTGTCTAATTAAAAAATATTTAGAAATAACAATTGTTGATCTTACCTTTCTCCAGGTATCTCTCCCTGACACACCCTGTAAAAAGGCTATGCAACATTCCGTGATTCTGTTTCCTCTGCCCTGAATGATGACTCTTAAGCATCCAGTTTTGGGCATCTGCATAACATTTGCTGTTGCTGTGAGCCCACCTGGAAGAAGCAGAATCAGCTTTTGAGAGCAAGTTCTTCAAGGACTAAGACTATCTATCTACCTACCTGTCTATCTATCTGTCTGAGAGAGAGGGAAAAGCAGACTTACTGCTGAGCACAGAGCCGTATCGGGGACTAAAGGCTCAATCCCATGACCCTGAGATCATGATCTGAGCCAAAATCAAGAGTCAGATCCTTAAATGACTGAGCCACCCAGAGCACCAAGGACTAAACTTCTAGTTCTCTTCTGTTACCAGACCCACTCAAATGGAAGAGCTTCCTAAATTCATATGCAATTTAAGAAGCTCCGAAAGCAAAGACACAGATACATGCACATACTCTAGGCTTAACCTGTGGTGTGATGGACATAGCCACCTAAAACCTAACCCATTCATCTGTGGTGTTACAGACCATTGAAGAAGAGACTGTGATTACTGATCTACAATCCGTGTAACTGTGAAGAACCCTCATGCAGGTATCCTGGGTTGGCAGCTTAACAGAAGAGAGGGAAATGTAAAAGATTAGTGTGGCTGTGACATTTTTCATGCCACTTGTGCCTGTGAGCTGCTTTCAGAAACCATTCCTTTGAAAGACTGGGCATAATAAAAATAAGCAAAATTGTAATGTCAGGATAAGCAAGTAATATAAAGGTAGAAAATTATTAGTCAAAAATTGTTAAGTTGATTACTGTTATACTTGTTTTTTTTAATGCACTACCCATAATAATGTACATACATATAACCTTCTGTGGTATTAAGTAGAGTGACCATACAACTCTGGCGTGCTCAGGACAGTCCTGGATTATCCTTTGTCACCCGTAACATTTCCTTTGACTCTCAAATTGCCCTGGTGTGGATCCCCATTTTTTAAAAAAGATTTTTATTAATTAATTAATTTATTATTATTATTATTATTTTAATTTAGAGAATGAGTGGGGGGAGGGGTGGAGAGAAAAGGAGAGAGAGATTCTCAAACAGACTCTGTGCTGAGTGCAGAGCCCAACACGGGGCTCCGCTTCACAACTTTGAAATCATGACCTGAGCTGAAATCAAGAGTTGGATGCTTAACCAACTGAGCCACCCAGGTGCCCCTGTGGATACCTCATTTTAAGGTACTTTTTCAACAAAAAAATCTCTGCCTGAGTCCTGTCTTTGGCAGGAATTTGAGAGGAATTTGGTGTTTC
Organism: Enhydra lutris kenyoni; assembly: GCF_002288905.1. NCBI lineage: Eukaryota > Metazoa > Chordata > Mammalia > Carnivora > Mustelidae > Enhydra > Enhydra lutris. Next base: position 27,203,595 of record NW_019154104.1, read on the forward strand.
ACTCTCTCTCTCTGAATGGGTTTCCTTGCTGATACCACTAAAGACGATAGTGCATCTTTCCTCCCTCACTTTTGAATCCATCTTCCACCAGTCACCTTATTTCTCATTTTAATTAACTCTCTCTTCTGTAATCTTAACCCCTGGAAGAAGTTGCTCTGATTTCTCATCAGGATGATCTATGGATTTTGTGTCGCCTACTACAAAGTGAACACAGGTGGCACCTTGTGCAAACGTTAATAATTTCAAGATAGTGACAACAGATTATTTAACCAATCATGGAGACATCTACAGGCAAGGTCCTATGTGTCTGGACTGGCCTCATGCTCAGAAATCCAGCCTTGACTCTCATCTGGACCAGAGTCCATTTCCCCCTTTCTAGTCTGCCCATACTCATTGGGCTGTTCATCCAAGCCATATCTCATCATGGTACCTCAGCTTCCAACTCTGCTCCTGCCAAGTCTTGCCACTGCTCTTGGCCCTGCATGATTGCCCTACTCTCCCACTGACTTGCCAGCCTCAGAGCCCACCAAACACCCTTTACTTGCTTTACTCATTCAACTGCACTGGCCACCTTTTAACTAGGCTTTCTCAACCTGGGCATGTTTTTGCCAGATAATTCTTTGTGGTAGGAGCTATATTGTGTGCTATCAAAGAGTTAGCACCATCCCTGGCCTCTTCCACTAGACACCAATAGCAACCCCCTTCCCAAGTTGTAACAACTAGAAATGTCTCCAGACATGCCCCTTGCACTCTTACCCAGAGTTGAGAGCCACTGGTGTAGACCATTCCCTTAGTATGCTCTACCACGCAAGGCTTCTATGCCTGTTGATCCCTTAGCCTGGGGAACTCTTCCTATCTGCTCGGGATCCCTCTTGATTCTTCCTGCAGATCCTAGCCTACTATAGAAACCCTCACTCAGAGGCCAACCTTACCCTCTAGGTAACCACATGGATTTTTCCTCCCCATTATATTCCTAACACATAGCAGCTATAACACTGCCTGGCCCATAGTAGGCTCACAGTAAATATTTGCAGAATTTATAAATCAAGGTACTAGATAGGATCAGTTGAGAGAAAGACATTAAAATGTTCTAGAAAATGATATGACAACAAACTTTACACTGGATATGGATTCAAATCTTCAATCTAACTTTCAAATAATGAGATTTAAATGCATTAGTGTATATAAAGATGTATTACACACTAATAAAACCTACACAGTATAGTAGTTATTATTTTTTATATTCTCCAAGTTAATTTAGAATATCTTCTACAAATATTAACTGCATGTTGAGCAGTCTGGCAGGCTCTGGGAGGGACACAAGGTGAGAACACAGACTGTGCCCTAAATGAGCTCACAGTCTAAGGTTGTTGGCGGCCCCTCTTGGTGCAGACAGGAGAATTGGTGTGATTATCTCCATTTCCAGATATAAATAGGGACTCTCAGGAAAGGTTAAGTGACTTGTCTTAGGTAGGAAGAGAGAGCCAGGATTCCAGTGGATTCTTCAACATCCACACTGCTCTTTCTTTATGGTCACCTTCTTCATACCCTAATCATCACAGCCACACAGGGTGAGGCTCAGCCCATCCCCTTACCCAGTGCCATCCTTCATGGCCCATCCACCTCAAGATCCCCTTCCTAGGCCTAGCATCCTGCCTTTTCATCTGTGGTGTGGACAAGGTATCCACGTTTCATAGGTCTCCATTTCATTCATTGTGAAGGGACAGATCCATGCCCACCAGTCATGATAGTGCTCGGGCTAAATGACAGAGGCTGTGTGAAGGTGGTGAGGAGTTGACTGGCCTTCCCCTTCTATGATGACTAGCCCTAGCCTCCTTGCTTCTCCTCACTAACCTTTGGATGTGCACAATGTACTGGTTTCTTGGCTGGATTCTGGGATATCATGGTGCACACAGCAGATGTGACTCCTGCCCCCTTGGGGTTACAGAGAGAGAGACAGACAATAGCCAATTGAGTCACCTCACAGAGGTCTGTATTTACCACTGTTGTAGGCAGGAGAAAACTGTACTGTCTGCAGTGGGGGAACTAACCTAGCTTTCCTGGGCCCATGATAATCAAGCTAAGACCTGAAGAAGAAGAGGCTGACCGGAAAAGCTGTGTGTGTGGTGGGCGGGGTGGGGGTATTCCTGGCAGAGAGGCTAGTGTGGGCAGAGGCCCTGAGGCCACATGATGCTTAGGAAAGAAACATGAGCAATGAGACTGAACACCAAGTGGGAAAGGGAATACCGCATTTGCTGGGGGTAGAAGGGGCAGAGGCCCCTGCAAGTTGTGGTGGAGTTGTTAGTTGGGGAGGCCGTTGAATACTGAATCAGTGGGTGTCACTGGCATATCACAGGCACTCGTGGAGGACTGATTGACATGGCTGGAAGCCCCCTGACCTGTTAGAAGGCCACTACAGCCTGCAAATTGCTAAGTAACCAAAGACTAAAAAGTCAAAATATCAGTTTTCTTTGGCTTGATTTGGGTCCATCTTCCAGAATGCTGCATAGAAAAAAACAAAAACAAACCAAAATCTTTGGAAGCCAATTTGAGCCAGTTGTTACATATGCATCAGACAGGAGCTATAAATCTCTCTTTGAAGTCCCCTGGACACGTCAAGGACAAAGGACCAATAGACAGAATCCAGAAGGAACCTGGCTTCTGTCCCCAGACCAAGCTGCCAAGAAGATGGAAGGGTCCTCTGCACACAGATGGAGGAGCACTACCCATTTCCTCCCTGCCAAGAGAATTCTCTTCAGTAGAAGGAGCTGGTCTTCAATAGACCAGCAGAGAGTGGGGTGAAGGGTCAACCACTTTAAGAGGGGTCTTCGAACACTGCGGTCCTCTCTTCTGCACTGGGAATGGCAAGCAGAACCCAGCAGGGCATCTTGACAATGCAGGTTTTGGAGGACTTTCTCTCTCCTCCCAGTTCATAAGGATGCCAAGACTTCCTAGAAGGCATCTCAATAATTTCTTTTAAGCTGTGTAATGCAAACCCTTTTGCTTTTTTCCTCAAATCATAATGCACAGAAAATCTCAGCATATGACTCAGGCACAGGGAGGCTGATCCTACCTTGTCCTCTACTCCAGCAGCTAGGGCAAGGTACAGCAGCAAAACCGTAGGTGAAGCAGCTGTAACTCTGAATCTTGTGGAGAGATGGGAATATAAGGGCTGGCCTTCATCATGATGGCTCCAAACTAAGACAGATTTCATGTGGCTTCAGGACAAGGAGTTAAGACCTCAGTCTTGGTCTTGTCCATGCCTTTCCATGGGCAGCATGTGTGTTCTGTTGAAATAACCTCTAGGCTTGGGGTATCAGGTCTATTCTTCTTGCCCTCTGCGTCCAGTCTCTCAAGGGAACTAAGCTATCTTCTCTGTCATCAGAAGGATGGGGACAGAGAGGCTGGCTTGGAGCAGGACTGCATGCTGACCACTCACTCTCTCTTTTTTTTTTAAGATTTTATTTATATATTTGACAGAGATCACAAGTAGGTGGAGAGGCAGGCAGAGAGAGAGGAGGAAGCAGGCTCCCTGCTGAGCAGAGAGCCTGATTTGGGGCTCGATCCCAGAACACTGAGATCATGACCTGAGCCAAAGGCAGAGGCTTTAACCCCCTGAGCCACCCAGGTACCCCTGATCCTCATTCTCTTAACAAAGGCTTTGTGGAGAGCCTCTTGGGAGCCATGCCAGTAGATGCTGTGGGTTGTGTTAGTTTCCCAGGGTTGTCCTGGCAAATCACCACAAGGCTGGTGGCTTCTAGCAGCAGAAGTTTATTTTTTTACCATTCAGGAGCCCAGAGGTCCAAAAATGAAGTGTTGACAAGAGTAGCTCCTTCTGGAGGTTCTGAGGGAGAATACCTCCATCCCCTTTTCCCAGCTTATGGTGGCTGCTGGCTACCCTTGGTGTTTCATGGCTTGTAGAGCTGCCACATGCCTGCCTGTCTCCACATCACCTCCCCTCTGTGTGTCTCTGCATCTGTTTCTCTGTCTATTCTTCTGTAAGGACTTGTCATTGGCCCTAAGGCCTACCCAAACTCAGGACAGACATCTGGAGATCTTGACTTTAATTATATCTGCTTAGACCTCTCAAGTGAAGTCATGTTCTGAGATTCTGGGTGGACCGATCTTTTGGAGGTCACAATTCAACCCACGATGGGGATGAAAATATGTTTAAAACACAATCCCCGCCCTAGGGAATTGTGTGCTGTAGAGAGGGGCCCCTGCACACATAGGTAATGGCTGTCTCACCCACCTTTCCAGGCCTTAGTTTCCTTGTTGGTGCACTGGGAGCCACCTGTGCAAAGCCTTGGAGAGGAAGGGTGACACTCATGGAGCTATGGCCTCAATCACTGTCACCTGCTATAAGGATTATTCATGTTTTTCTGGGTAAGGACAGGGCTCTGTCGGAGACCCACAAGGAAATTTGGCCTGACCTCTTGAGAGAGGGTGACCCCTTGCTCAGAATCTCCACCTGAACATCTGAAAAGCATGTAGAAAAGCCAATGCCCAAATCCCACCCTGGACCAACTGAATTGAATCCTTCAGGGGTAGAGCTTGGGCACCGGGGTTTTTAAATGTGTTCCACATAAGCCTGATTCACAGTGGAAGTTGGGAGCATTGGCTGTACTTAAGTATGTGGAAGAATGGCCCTCTCAAAGAGGAGGACCATTCTCGGCAGAAGTGTTAGCTTTGTTGGGTGCTAGAAACTGGCTGGTGTGCTGTGTCCAATACAACACAATGGTCAGCAGGGCAGAAGAACAGCAGCGGGGGTGGGAAGCTATGCATGAGGTGCCAAGTAGGGGAGGGACTGTTTCCCCAGGGCAGGGGTCCTGGTGGTGTCTCGCTAGCAGGATGCCTGATGGATAGTTAGGGCCTAATTAAGAGACAGTGCATCTGACCCGGCTAAGCAGCAGATGGGTCAGAGTCAGAGACCTAAATAGTGTTTACAGGCAAGGCAAGGAGCAGCTCCTACAGCCCCATTTGGTCTGCTTTTGATCCTTAATCCCAGCCTCAGGTGGGGGCCCCTTGAGCCAGACAGCACTAATCAGGGTGACAGAAGTAATACAATGAACCCAAGTGCAGCAGGGTCGGGAAGACAGAGCAAGAGAGAAGGGGGGGGGGAAAGAGTCTTCATGGGATAAAATTACAAGTCAATACAGAAGGCTAAGAGGTAGTGGGGCGGGCTCCCCCGCCCAGGAGTCTGTCCCGGCTGCCCTAGCCTCCACCGGTGGGAGAGCAGATGCTCCCAGTCTGTGATGGGAGCCTGAGGAGTGGCCAACCCACTCTCCACAAGGAGAGGAAGGGAAGGGTCTCATAGACAGGGGCCTTCTGAATGTTAAGAAAGAATCTGGAATAAATGGACAGGCCGCGGGGAGCAGACTATTGAAAATCCCATCCTTTCTCCTCTGTGATGTGCCAAACCAAACCAAAACAAAACAAAAAACACAGCCGACATTGATGTCTATGTTTCAAGTTTAATGAGCACTTTAAAAAATCCCGAGATACTTAAATGAATAAATTCTTTCTTTTAAAAATGAATGGAGAGAGAAAGGAAAGACAAGATGATGGCTCTGAGATCTGTCTGCCACTCATGCTTGGATACCGATCACTTATCTGGATAATTAAGCAGTATCAGCGAGCAACCAGATCCCCGAAACTTGATATTAATCCGTCCCTCTTAATAGTAACCCAGAGCTGGTGCGGCAGAACTCAGCCGAGACTCCTAATCCCCCTTTGCCAGTGTTCCAGCAGCAGCACACGGCCACGCTTTCCCAGAGTGGTTCGAGACGTGCTATCAGCAGCTTAAACCTCATTTCGGCTTTGAATCAAAGTATATTAAGGAAGTCTAAGAGAGTCAAGATGACTTCAGATTTCACAGGGAGGGGATAATTCATAACTGGTCTGCCAGCGGGCCAGGGATGAGGTGACTAGTTTTCATGCTTGTCTCTCTCAGAGGTTTGTGTTCAAACCAGAGGCAGCCAACAAGGAGCTCTCTCCAAATCCAGGGCCTCAGGGACTTGGTGTGGGTGAACACCTGGGCTCTGAACCTCCAGGCCAGGCCAGGCCTCTACAGTACTTCACTGGTGTTCTTGTCAAGTCTCAAAGTCTGTCCACTTGGGGCCTTGTTCCTATCTCTTGGCTCTATCTTGCATACCATCTCTCTCCTTTCTCTCGGATAAGACTGTCATGTACTGTTCCTTGGCTCCTAAGTGGGTTCTGCCTGCAGGATTCCAGCTTGGCTTTTTGGGGTTTCAGGAAACAGACACACTCATGTTGATTCTGTCAACAAAGGTCTCTTCTTCCAGCATGTGTGGTTTCAAGTAAGGAAGAAAGCAGGAGCCCACATACAGGCAGGTTTGCAAGGCTGTGGTGCCTTTGGGCAAGCTCCTGCTCAGTTCCTGGTTGTCTTCCTGGCTCTCTTCACTTGGGGCTCCACCATCTTGTTGCCTTGGTCCCCCTCTGTTGCTGCCTTTGTGGCCCCTGCCTCCTTCCACCAACTGCTTTTCTTTGGAAATCCATACCAAATCCTCTCCTTAAAGGGCTCTGGTTGGTTCAGACTCCATCAGAGGTGGGAGACACTCAGTCTGTGGTGATCTCATGGAGGCACCTCACAGCTGGCCAGCCCATAGGTGGCAACCCCTAGAGCAGAGTCACTGCCATGGACCAATCAACTTGGCAAAGGGGACTGGAGCCACTGTGAGGAGGGCATGGAAGCCCAAATTGCTAGAATGTCTCAGACAAAGGCCACGCTACTCAGAGCTTCTGGGACTTCTCTCCAGTGATTTTGGAATGAGCTACCAATTCTCCTTGTTTCAGATTATTGCAGAGACTATGCCAGTAATAGAGACGGCTTCCTGGGATGAGTCTTTGCATGCAAGTTGGTGCCCTGGTCACCCCTTAAGAAAAGACAGTGCCACATCAGAACAAATGGAATGAGCTCTTTGTAGAGTCCCGAGTGTGAATGAACATGGCCAGTGCAAACCAGATGTGAGATCAGGTCCATGTGGAAGTTCTCCTATGGAAGAGCCTCAAGCTGGAGGTTGCCAAGAGAGACTGGAAGTGGGTCACAAGCAAACATATCCAAGGAGAGATGGGAGAGCATGGTTAGGATCTGGATGGCGATGCTAGAGATAGTTTGGTTTGGGCACAGGCTGTGAATACTGCTAGCTTTCCCCTGCACTGGCGCTGGCCATGGGTCCCCAAAGGGGTCCACTGGTCTAAAAGCTCACTTGCTCTGGCTCAGAAGAAGGGTGATAAATAAGGAGATTCTATTGGGCAGAAGCATCAGGGCAATGGGATCAGGGAAAACCAGAAAGATATCCAGTGGTTGTGAGTTGAGAGGTGATATCAGAACAGCAGATATGTTTGCAGAACAGGAACAAGTGGACATGGGAGGGGCTCCCCAACAGGCAGGTGTCCCCCAGGGTGGGCAAAGCCCAGGTGCCCATGTCTCTCACCCCTTCTCCATGGAAGACCCTTTCTCTCTTCTCTATGTTCCTCATGCCATTTTTCTTTCTTTTCCTTCCTTCCTTCCTTCCTTCCTTCCTTCCTTCCTTCCTTCCTTCCACTCTTTCTCTCTCTCTTTCTCTTTCTCTCCTTCTTTCCTTCTTTCTCTCCCTCCCTCCCTCCCTCCCTTTCTTTCTTTCTTTTTTTTTCTTTTTTCCAAATATATCTACCCAGAAAATACAGCTTGCAAAATTGAGATGACATTCACATAACATAAATTTAACCACTTCAAAGTGAATGACTTATGGCATAATGGTTGCACAATATAGTGAATGTCTTGGGCCTTCTGACCTGCCGCCCACCCGCATCCCCAGGATCTGGAGCTTCTCCTTATCCCCTCTTTCTAGCTTTGTCAGTGTCACCTTCCCCAGGGGAGCTTCCTCGATACCATGCCTGTCCCCTGGAGGAGGCAAGAACTCCCACTTATTTGGGGGAGGGTGTTGGAGTATTCTCCTAGATTTTCAGTAAGCTCCGAGGAGGTGGCTGGAGAGTGGAAAGGCAGTATGTCCTTTCTGTAAATTGCAAAGCTGAACAACTCCCTCGTTTGGAAGGATGGCCATCTCTGGATTCTCCTGTAGTACACGGTTGCTTGTGACTTTGTTAGGTCCCTTTAGCTGGGGAGGCCTGCTGTCCAGGTAGCCAAGAGTACACAGCAGACAAACCAGACAGTGCTGCATCCCTGGCCCCTAGCAGTGTGAATGAGCAGGTGTCCCAGAGTCGGGAGGAAAAGAGAGTTTGGGGTACCACTGAGGGAAGGAGGGTGATACCTGAAGAGCAAAGGGAAGGGGCAAGAATGATCATGCACACATCTGTTGCCCATGCAAGGTTCTACAGGGGCCTTCCCAGCCCCCTTCTCATAACTATGCTCCTGATAACCAGCACTAGAAAGGCTGACGAAAGGAATGAGCTTGAGTGCCTCAACCAGACGATGCTGGGAACCTGGGATCACCCAGGGATTAGGAGGTACACAAAGAGATGGGGAACACAAAGATGCCTTAGAGCCATAGGCATCCAGACTAGCAGCATCCTCAGGGAAAAGCTTTTAACCTGAGCTCCAAGGACCAACGGAGGCTTTGGGAAGTTTGACAGACCTGCTGAAACTGTGTGCAATATTAAGTCTGTTTAGAAATCCCTCTTTATGTTTATGTTCTCAAATTCCTAGCTAGGCTTGAAATCCTATGCCTGACCAACTTTTTACCATCATCCTGGCAAAGATAAGTAATGGGACGGAAGGAAGGCAAGAGGGAAGGAAAAGGAAGGCTGGGCTTCTGTGCCAGGAAAGATAAAACAAGGTTTGGTCATTTAAAGTCAGCATAGAGTGGACCCTGAATTTCCAGATTGCACACACATTTCAGCTTTGATCTGAGGCTTCCCTCTCTGTGTCCTCTGAGCCACCCTCCTAAGAAAAAATGCAGAACACAGAATCTGATAAAATTTAAATATATGTAGATACACACCAAGAAACAAATAAATTGTGAGACTGGTGGTTTAAAAGGATTTCTATTGTGCAGCCACCAGAAAGACATGATTTTGAGTGGTAGTCAGAGTGATCTTTGGGAGCACACATTTGACAACATCACACCCACCTGAAGCTTCCCAGTGGTTTGTCGTTACTTTTTGGGAAAGACCCATAACTTTGAGGGGTTCACAAAGCCCTGTGGGCTACTGAGGCTCTATCCTCCTCATACGGATTCCCACCTTCCTCTTCCTGGGGTGCAAATTTCAACTGGATGTCAGATGGTGCCTGCTCCTCCCAGCTCAAACTTTGTACATCTCTGCCTGAACCCCTTTCATGGCACCTGGACCCACCGGCTTGGTCTGAGCTGATGCCCTTGCCCCTCCCCTCTCAATTTAGACTTGCCTCCCCAGGAAGCCTTCAATGGCCCTTCTTCATCAGGATGGGGTCACAGTGGTATCATCCTGGGACCTCACTGCTTTGTTTCCTCGGGACAACTGTGAGCGAAGTGGGCATAAGGATATGGACCCTGAGGGTTTCTTGAGTTAGAGATAAAGGGCATGAAGAGGCCTGGGTATTTGCAGATGCAAACACACTGGGTCAGCCCCCAACCCCTCGGGGGCCAGACGGACTATTCTTCAGATGTCCCAGTAGGACCCCCTGCTCTTTCGCCCTCATGGCTTGTCCTGGGCCTGGAGAGACTGACTGCCGGCCACATCTGCAAGGAGCGGCCAGCTTACGGAGGTCAGTCTGCTGGGCAGGACCAGCCCCTGACAAGCAGGAGCCGGGCAGGGCTCCATCCCCTAATTTATAAAATAATAATGATCCCCACTTCTCAGCGACAAGGAGGAGGGTGGCGGAGGGAGGGGGCCCCCATGTATCAACAACCAAGCGTGGCGCTACCTTTACCTTTTCGTTTTTATTTGCACAAAAACGGTAAAATGTTTTTACAGGCTAAGCCAACGGTGCTCGGAAGCTGAATTAAAGCGTCCTTAATTAATATGTCAGAATATAAGAAATGATGAAAATATGTATAATTAAATTCTTGCACTAAAACAGGATTTGAAAATGCGACGGAAATAGCACCGCTTCTCTCTCTCTCTCTCTCTTTTCCTCCTTTTTCCCCTCTCCCTCCCAGACCTCCTCCCTCTCCTTGTTCTCTAGAAAAATAATAATAATAAAAAAAGGAAGTGTCGAGGCTGTGGCAGCTGCTGCCTGTGTCGACCTCAAAGGAGGGCTGGATTGCTAGAGCTGGCAGCGTGGTGACCCCCAAAATTAGACACAAATTGTCGAGATTAAAAATTCTCCCCCAATCAGGTGCCGACTGCCTTATTTTCATACGAAGACGCCGCAGGCTGTGTGCTATGACAGCTGGACACGTTGGTTCCCATACAGGCTCACACGGTGATAAGGCTGTTCAAGACAGGTGCTCGGCAAAGCCGACATTGAGAATAAATCTACCGTTATGCGACGTGGGGGCAATACTGAGGGTTATTCATTTATTTGCTTGCTTACTTAGGCTCTTGGTGTGATCTAGTGGTGTTTCTGGGCACGGCACTGCAGGCTGAGAGACAATTAACCTGGCGTTAGCAAAAACACAGGGGGCCCCATTCCCCAATCCAAAAAGGACTGGGTCTCTCTGGGCCCCATCTTCCTGTCTCCAGAAAGTCCAGGGAACAGAGCTGTCTGTTGTTCCTCAAAAGGGAGAAATTTGGGGCTGAGACCAACAGGGGCCTCACTCAGACACGGGGACACAGGTAACTGCTCCTTTGGGAAACAAAAGGAAAAAATAATCCTTTTCTGATCCCTGGAGATGGAGGGTAATGAGGAAGAATTTTTTTTGGTTTGTCTGAGGAGGGGCTGGGCTATTGGAGAGATGTTTTCGGGGGTTCCTCTGTCTACCTTACTCCCCATGAATGATGATTCCCTCCCCACCAACTGCCCTACAGAGAGGCAAAAGGGAGGCCTTTCTCAAATGGGTGGCATTTCCTACTGGGACTAAGATGCACATGTATGGAGAAAGTAGGGTAGGTTGTTCACAAGGACATGATGAAGGAGACCAGCATCTTTGTGACACAAGATCTATTCAGTACATCTGGAACTGAGACATTCTGGGGCACCTGATCCAGAATGGAGCTTTGGAGACAGACCTAGAGTCAAAACCTGTTTCATCACCTCCTCTCTCTGTGAGGCCACAGGACAGGATTCAAATCGGTCCTCTATAACATGGGACAATATTACCCACCCCCAAGGGTTGTGGTGAAAATAAAATAAAATAAAAATTAAAAATCAAATAAAACAATGTGTGAGAATCTCTGCATAGATAGAGAGACGGGCTCCCCAGAGAGCCCTGGCAGGAAGGGACCAGCAAACAGTCCCAACTCTCAGACCCAGGTATGTGCCTTTCCAGAGACAGCCCACATCTGGTGATGGGGACCGGTGGAGGTACGTGGGGCTGGCCACCTGCCACCCTGGTCTCTGTCCCTGAGAAGCAGTGTTCCTTCCAGAGCAGGGCTGGCTGCTGCTTTGCTGGATTCCCATCCCTTGCAGCTTGTGGGTCTGCTCACCTGCCTCCTCTCCCTTTCTTTCCCAGGTATGTCCCCATCAAAGGCATCTTGTTCCCAGACTCCAAGTCGGCATCTGCTTCCTACAGACTTAAGATCTTTGCTCCATTCCAGCTGGGAGTGAGCAGTCCAAATGATGGCCTGCCGTCCTCCATGACAGCCTCCCAGAGAAGTCACGCAGGAGGGAGTGAAATCTAAGGGCATGGATGTCCAACCAACTGTCCCATGTTGTCCCTTTCCTGAAGAAATGCCACATCCCCAGGGAGGGGCCTGGGTTGGTGGAGGCCTATTGGGAGAAAGAAAGAATGAAACAAAATAAGAGAAAGAGTCATAGAAAAGATGTTTCTTCAGCACATCCTGAATTGAGGAAATGAGAGAGTTCTGGTCCTTGGAGGAATATTCTCCGCAGAGTGTAGACTTTCCTCAGAACCCACTGCCAGTCTGAGATCAAGTCACTGAGTAATAGCCTGTTTGTCAATCTGGATGCCTGAGTCTTCTTTTTCCTTTTCTTTTCTTTTCTTTTTTTTTTTTTTAAGGATTTTTATTTATTTATTTATTAGAGAGAGAACAAGCAGGGGGAGGAGCAGAGGGACAAGAAGACTGTGCTGAGCACAGAGCCAGACACAGGGCTCGATTCCATGACATCAAGATTTGGATGCTCGACCAACTGAGCCACCCGGGCACCTCTGAGTCTTTTGGTATTAGGAAGAAAGGCTGCAGAAATCTGTCTTACACAGGGTGCTGGGAGTGAGATTCTCAGCTCTGACAAATACATTGGCATGGATTCAACATCAGCTCTGCCATTTGTAGACAGAGTCCTCCGAGCCCCAGCTTCTGGGCTTGTCTCAAGGCACCGAGTTGAAGGACATGACGGAGCCTTTCCTCTGTTTCCTACAAAGACCCTGGCTTGAGTCAGGAAGACTTCCAACTCTTGCTAGGTTTTGTCTGCCTGCTGGGCATCTTTGGGCCACTCAGTCAACTTCTCTGAATAAGGCACCTTATCTCTAATGTTGATGTCAGTCAGTCCGGAAGTCTAAGTTTCTCCTCCCTTCTAGGAGCTTCTTACCTCTAGCCAGTGTCCTTCACTGAGAACTTGGTGCTGCCAGGTCTCTGCTTCCCCCATGACATCAGCATGCAGTAGGCCTTCCAAAAAGAGTTGAGTGCATTCTGCAGTGTGTGGGGCACCTATTCCCAGCACTGGGAATAAGAACCTTATTTTTCCGGTACATGTGGCCTTACTTGAATGAGAAAGACAAATGAACGGATGTGCATGTTTAGAGGTAAACTGTCACGTCCTATTTCTTTTGATTCAACACAAATCAATTCAGGTCGACTGCATTCCATGCTGTGTTCTAGGACTGGTCTGCCTGTGCTTTAAGCTCATGTGAAGCGTTCCTAGGATCCCCAACATGGTGGTATCAAGAATGCTTTCTGCAGATAGCTAGCACTTCCCTGACCCCAGACCCTTCTGCATCAACTGTCCCTATCACTGGTCCAGGATGTCGGAACTCATTCCTGCCTGAGGTCAGCCCTTCCAAGTGTGGTGTCTCTGCACAGAGTTGCTTGGAACCTTCACAAAACAGTTTTGATGGCCGCTCTTCCGTACAGGAACTGGCCCCGAGTGCCACACGGACCCTCTGCCCCAGCCCTGTCTGAGCGGTGGTGTGAGAAGCTGCTCCCTGTACACAAGACTGTGGTTGTTACAGATAGATTTGTGGAGACCTTGAAGGACTTCCTCTGTCCTCTTTTCAAAAAGGGCAGGACTTCTCCAAGGAAATGATTTCTTTTGTTTTATGGATGCTGGGAGTCAGGTAACGAATGAATCCTGTTTCCATCTGGAAAAACCAGGGCCCTACAGGACTTCTGGGAAAGATCCAGTGCCGAGTTTTGGGCACTAACTTTACCCCAGTGTAATACTATATCTCCTGCAAAATTTTCCAGTTTTCCTAAATTCTTAACGTATTTCTATCTTGTTGTTCTGGTTTATGTTTCTTCTGAAAGGTTTGGCAAATCCTTTGGGGATGATGTGGAATGTATATATAAATCGTGAAATAAAATCACAAATGATGTTGGTGACTTTTGAAGGTTTTTTGTTTGTTTGTTTGTTTTGTTTTGTTTTAATGAGACTTGGTACTTCAGCTGGTTTGGGATGGAAGGCTCTGTTTTCATGCTTCTTGTCCAAAGCTGAGAAGCAAGTATTTTGCTGTTAGCAGGAAGGAAGTTGGTGAATTTGCAACCAGTCAAAGGCACATCCTGTTAGGTTTCTCTCCAAGTGGCCAGAGAACTCCCCTAAGTTTTCAAGGTAGCCAAAGGGCTGCCCCGGAGGGCTGGTTGATCAAACATTGTAATAGGCTTGAGAGGCACTGGCCCTCAGGCTGTCCTCAGGCAGGGAAGTGGCCTGTCTGGGCTCCGAGGTGGGAATCTGGCCCAGCTGCTGGTGGACAGGTGTTCATGCCTCAGCCCTGCACTCTGGTCCCAGGGGAGCTCCTGAGAGACAAGGGATCAGGTGTTCTCATGGGTGCCCCCTTGGACCCATGAAACCCAAGCTCTGTGGCTGAGGAGAAGGGTTCAGGACTCATCAGTGTGCTACCCTTCCAGCTGGGGCCTGTGTAACGCCCACGATGGGGGTGGGGGAGAGGTTACAGACAAAAGTGAAATGCACAGCAGCGGTGGCAGCCGTGCATTCTGTTATAGTGTATTTGTGTGTTGTCTGTCTCTTTGATTAGACTGTGTAACGTGGATTTTATATACTCTGTGGGAGGACAACACTTGTCTTTCTGGTTCACCACCATATCCCAGGTGTCTAGAATAGTACTTGTCTTATAAAAGGTTCTCAATAAATATTTGTGAAGGGAAGAGATATGGGGGAGGGAAGGAAGGAGGAAAGGAAGGAAGAAAGGAAGAAAGGAGAGAAAGAAAGGGACATTTTTGGCTAGAATCCACTGAGTGGAGTAGAAATGTATACAGATATCAAAAGTATATTTTAGGACATCAAAGGTGTCTAACAGAGGGGCAAGCTGTATTCCAGAGGAGCCAAAGGAGATAGAAGTGGGATTAATTTCAAACAGAACAGGAGATGACTTCTTAGATGAGGTAACTTTTTTTTTTAATTGGATTTTGAGAGTGGAAAATGCTCATTTACCTCTTTCTAAAAATATATATTTTTAATTATAAGCATTATACTTTCTCATTAGAGAAAAACCGGAACATGTAGTCAAGTATAAACATAAAAATTAAATCTCTTATAAATGCAACACCCAGTCAAAACCACTATTAGTGCTATAGTGTGTGTTTTATTCTATTCTTGTTTTTCTCCATATTTTTTTTCCTGTAACTGCACCCAACATCCATGCGTTGTTTACACTTTAATCCATCCCAGATAATATGCATTTTTCAATACTTTAACCTCTTGGAAAAGAGTTTAAATGGAAAACTTTTTGGTAGCCATATCTAGTCACCACACGGATATTTCCTTATTTACTTGGACATTTAAAAACGATTTGCTGTACTTATTGACAACATTTTCATTATTATGAATAATGAGTCGGGAGACACATTTTTATAGAATTATTCACCTTTGGGGGCGCCTGGGTGGCTCAGTTAGTTAAGCATCTGACTCTTGATTTCAGTTCAAGTCATGATCTCAGAGTCTTGGGATTGAGCCCTGTGTTGGGCTCCACACTCAACAGCTTGAGATGCTCTCTTTCTCTCTCCTTCCACCCTTAATCTCTCTCTCTCTCTGTAAAATAGATAAATCTTTCAGAAAGCAAGAATTATTAACCTTTGGATTCTTCTCTTGGAATGGCAAATCAACATAATTATTCGGTCACGTGGATATATGCTTTTAGGCTATAAATGGAGAAGAGGAGAGGCAGGTAGAGCCTCGTGGGCTTAGGAGAGACTTTCAGAGTCCCATTTTGTCTCTCCATCTTGAGTAGAGAGAGGAGATGTGGGGCTGGTCCTGGTGTGATGGTTATGGGAAGGACGGTGATGGCAATCATCGTTGTCATGGTGACACTGGATGATGGTGGTAGGTATGGTTGTGGTGATGCTGGTGGTGCTGTATGTTGTCTTATTGGGACTGTGACAGAAAATATGACTGAGAGAGAACTTTCTTTGGCTTTTTTCCCATCTATCAAATTTCAGTGTAGTTAAGGACATTCTGTCAATGATAGCCGCTGTTGGAATAGAATGACTCCTTTATTTGGATGGGATTACAATAATAATTTAGAAAAACAAGCTTCTTGGACAACATTTACAAAATGCAGTCTGTGTGCAAACCCTCACTCTGTCCTAGTAAATGGGGTTGGCCTCACTTCTGCTTGTGGATATGGGCTTGCAAAATCACAGATTCTAAGGAGAAAATATTTTTATTACATTGTAATTCTGGTGAGCTCGAAATTACACATTAGTCACTTCTGGTATCTCCTCTGCAGGAGGGCACAATCTCCAATGGCATGCATTGTTCTCCTTCTTATTCCACCTGTTTCTCTCTTCTAGGGATTGGCAGACGGTGGCCCAGGGGCCACATCTGGCCTGCTGCCTGCTTTTTGAAGTCCACCAGCTAAAAACAGTTTTTATATCCTTGAAGCGTCAATAAAAGAAAAATGGAAATAATAATATTTTGTGACACACGAAAAATAAATTCAAATTTAAGTGCCCATAAATAAAGTTTAATTGGAACACAGTCACACTCATTCCCTGAGGTATTGTCCATGGCCGAGACCATGCTTCAGTGGCAGAATCATGTATTTGCGACAGAGATGACATGGCCTGCAAAACCTTAAATACTTATTATCTGGTCTTCTACAGAGGCAGTTTGTCAGCCTTTGCATTAGGCCATGTCTAGGTGAACAAGATACCTTTGGAGATACAGGCATGAATTTGGGTTATAATCTGTCATGAACAGGGGCTCTAGATTTAGCTCTGACACGACTCACTTAAACTGCTTTAATCTTTGACTGGAGAAATAATATTTGCATAATTAGTGGGACCAGCCATGCTTAAAAATTATCATTACCATGGAAATGCATGGCATAAGGTTCTACCTAATCAAGTTGAACATAACCTTTTGCCTTGAGCTTCCTGGTGGCCAGGTCAAAAAGAGCAACATGTTCATGATTCTCATGGTCCAAAAGAAGCAACATTATTCAGGCCAAACAGACTATTGTCTGGTCTAACACTCTGAAAGAATGATTCTCCCATGGGATTTCATAAAAGGATGTGTACAGGGCCCTCAATGATACCTCGCAATCTCGCAACCTTGCAATCTTGTGTTGACCCTCTTTTCAGGAAAAGCTGAGATCACAAACTCAAAACCACCTGATAAAAGCAATTCAGAGCTAGGCAAAATGGTATGGGCCAGCTACCAACTGCCAGTCATTCCATTTGCTTGAGGGATAAATCCCAAAAGATAGATTGCTCACAATTCTTTTGAAAATGCCTTTATGACTGTCATCTCTTTTGTACACTTCAGAAAAAAAGGGGGGGTTCTAACTCCTCCTTTGCATCATTGAGATGAGAGGCCTTAGTGATGGACTGTGAGTCTGAGGGGTGGGCTGCAAAGGGGAGGAACCCCACATTCCCGTCTTCGTCTGTGAGCATTTAACCCAACACACAGCCTCGCCTTGCAAACGCAAATAAATCATAATGTATTTTCAATTAGCTTGCACTCTTACTAGCTGCTGTCCTGAGTAATTAGGAAAACAATTCACATTCTGCCAGGAGCTGATCTGAAGTGTTATCCCGGAATAATTATCTGTCTACAGCTCGGTTTCTCTGCTCCTCTCAGGTCAGCTGGCTGCAGAAGGACACCCAGAGAGCATTAATGAGCTCTCATTGAAGATGTTAAAAAGCTTGTATTGATCTGTTTGTCCAAGAAGGAGATATTTAAGCCTTTCTGCTGAGGGCAGGAGAGACAGCGAACCCTATCACAGGAGCTTTTAGCAGGCCTGGCTGCTCTGGTCTTCCACATTCTCCTTGCAGCGTGTCACTGTCCAGGGTCAGACTTCCAAACTCACCACCAGCTTCATTCTCTGCCCTCAGTGACACCTGCCCTAGAGTATTCAGAGTATTAAGTTCTCTCTCTCTCTCTCTCTCTCTCTGTGTGTGTGTGTGTGTGTGTGTGTAAAAGAGAGAGAGAGAGAGAAGAAGAAGAAAGAGGGAAAGCGTGAGTATGAATCCCTTGCCTCTCCCAATATAAAGGAGTGAATGGGTGAGTGAATAAGGAGGAAGAGAAAGCTGTTTCTTACCATAGAATACCCTCAAAGAGATGGAGAAATTGGACTGTCACCACTTGGCAACTTTCATGATAACAACTGATCCAGGCCAGAAATAACAAAAACACCCAAGTATGATGAGAAAGAGGGTGTTTGCGTAACCTCATGGCATCTTACAACCAGGTATTCTTACCTAATAGGGAAGAAAGAGAAGCATCACAGCGAAGAAACCTGGTGGACCGAGCGATCAAAAGTGACATCAACAGTAAGGGGACAGGTTGACGTCACTTGCCTCCCGGTACCATGCATCAAGGGGGACATAGCACGGCTTCTGTGGTATTCTGCCAAAAATGTGTACCCCAGATCAAGCGACTAGGAAACTTCAGACAAGCTCAGATCAAAAGCCATTCTGCAAAGTAATTGGCTGATACTCTTCTAAATGTCAATTCATGCAAGGCAAAGACAGACTGTAGAATGAGGCCAGAGGAGGGAGACTTCCGAGAAGGGCAACTGAATGAGATGTGGGGTCCAAGATTTGGTCCCTGGCCAGAAAAAGTAACTCCATTTTGCTCAGCAGAATAAGCAGTATTGGGACAGCTGGTGAAGCTTGAGTAAGATGTGTGGTTAGGTTGAGTGCCATGCCCGATTTGGACCGTTGTGGTATGGCGACATAAGAGAACATCCATTTTGGGGAAACACACCTTGAAGTATTTATGGGTTAAGCAGCTCACGTCTGTAATTCACTCTCAAATGACTCAGGAAAATAGTTAATAATGGGTGTCTATATTTTTGTCTATCTACCTACCTACCTATCCATCCATCAGTCTATAGAGAATGTGGTTGATGTTAACTTGGGGAATCTGGGTAAAGGACATACAGGAATTCTTTGCATTACTCTTGCACCTTTTCTGTAAGTTCAAACATTTTTTAATATATATATATTTTTTTAAAGGAAGGGAAGGAGGGAGGAAGAAAAGAAGGGAATGAATAACATCTTGGCTCCCCTCTCTAGCCATTCCCCATTAAGAGCATTGGGCTCCGTGGGAAGAACTTCAGTGTGCAACTGTACAGTGAGGTCCATGTGGCCTGAGCCCTGACTCACAGGTGTTCAGCTCTGCAGGCTGTGCTAAGAATAGCCTTGACCTGGGGGTTTGAGAAATGGGGCTCTGGCTCCACTGTGCTCTCAAGAACCTGGGTGGTCCATAGAGAGTCCCTAACCTTCGCAGGGTCCCGGGTCATCTATCTACAGTGAAGGCTGCATACCCAGATCTCTGTGGGGTTATAAGCATCCTTTTGAGTTAAAATAACCGCGTGGGCTGGGGCAAATGCTTTATGCACCAGATTACCATGCTCGCTGAAATAGAAGGGAGAAGGTATAGGGGGATGAAGCAAGAGCCTTAGACACAAAGGCAAAACACCTAGATACGCATTCCAACTCTAGCAGGTATCAGTTATACAATTTTGGAGAAGCAGGTCACCTCTCTGAGCCTTGGTGCCTGCCTCTCTGGAAGGAAGGTATGGGTGCTGGCCTGCATGCCCACACCCACAATCACACGAAATGGCACCTGAGCTGGAAGATTCGTTGCTTTGGTGTTAGGGGAGGGGGCTCTGGGGGCCTGAGGCCCATGGAAATAGGTCACAGTTGGTGTAGGCTTTGGAGTCAGATGGGTATGGGTTTGGTCCCCTGGATCTGTGTGTTGGTAACCCTAACTCACCGAGCCTTGGTTTGCTTCTCTGGAAAATGGGGGCAGTATGGTTTGTCTGACTGTGTAGTTGGAGGTTTCAGGGTAGTGACAAGGGCAGATGCTCTGTGGAGAGCAAACACTGTGGTGAGGCTGGTCCCTCACGTCCCACCCCCGCCCACCCTCCTTTCACCCTCCTCCCCCCAAACAAGAGGCCACCATTACTGTACTGTCTGGTCCATGTTGGAACAATTACATCTTTGTCCCCTGGTCTTACCTAAACATCAGATCAGATTCTATTGAGGTGACAACCCGCCCCCTCCCATCTGCCAGCTGAGAATGTTGTATGCTAAAGTGCTGATTTTTCCTTCTCAGAATAAAGGCGAGCCCCCAAACTGCATTCTCGGGTGGATTCTGAGAGGCGCCCTGCTAATGGTCTGGAGGGTACATGAGCAGGTGAGCCCATAGGCTCTGAGAACACACCTTTTGTCTCCTGAGAGGTCAACCAGCCTTGCGGCCCTAATTAAGAGCTTATATCAGAGACCCATCTGCCCAACTTCACTATAGCTCTTCACCGGAAAATGTATTCCTTTGTCTCCCCTCCCCGCCTGAGTATGCAGTTTTGTCAAAAGGTCACTGTTACGGAGCGTGGGACGGGGCGGGGGTGGTGAGGGTGGGAGGGAGGGTTGTGGTCAGCCCTGGTGGGAACGGACAGCTTCAACGGTAGGAGCAGGGGCTCGCAAATTCACAATCATAATCATGAATAAATAAAAGCTTTTACCAAGAGCATGCACATTTGGACCAAACAATAGTTGCCACCTTTTGAGAGGGGCAGTTCCTATCAAATAATGACGTGTTATTGATATGGTAATTTTTATATTAACAAATGTATGCTGGAAATGCTGTGATTTATTTTTTTTTTCTTGGAGGGAAAAAAAAGTAGCTCGCATGTAGCATCAGTAATGATATGCTAATGACCTGTTTCCAAATTTAGATTAAAAAAAATTTAATTGGCAAATCTTAGATAGAGCTGAGAAGATAGCATTCTTGGTTTTGACCCAGTTTTAAGGTCCAAATGTAATGTTTGGTGAATTTAAATTCCAGGCCCCAGTATAGAATGTATCTGGGATACAGCCTTGTTGAGTGGGTCGTAGATTAATTACACTATTGGATCTGGGTATATCTCAGATTTAGATCATCATAGTTTGACAAGAAACATCCAGAACATGTTAACTGGGAACTCCGCTTCCCCCCTTTGCAGCACAGTGCACATGTATACACACACACACACACACACACACACACACACAACACGAGTGCTCACACACACACACACACACACACACACATGTGCATACACCCACACATACACAGAAAGCATAAAGAAAGCTAAGGAAACTGTCAAAAAAATGTTTTTGAAGTAAAGGGGCAGCCTCCCTGATGGAAACAGGTGAATGGGCTTTGTTATAATTTTTTAAAATAACTTCTGAATCTATATATGTTTTCTCTATAACCTGAAATAAAAGATATTTTCTCAGGTGAGAGAGTGAATGCTCTTGGTCTACTCAATTTCCATCAAGGAGGAAACATCACAAGATATGTAAAAGAAAGAAAAGGAAATCTTCTAGGTAATCATGCATAGTTCAATGGTGGGTCTCCCTCCTGGTCATTAACGTCTATCACCCTACCCTGCCCTTCCTCCGGAGTCCTTACATTCTCTTCCCTGCATTCTTTCTGTTTCTATTGTCTGCATTCCCTCCAGGTCACAGACCCTCTTCTCTGCCTGGATTCTGTCTCCCTCCTCCCTCTTTCCCATCCTCTCCCTTCATTTCTATGCTCTCTCCACCAAGGTAGGAGCAAAGTGCCTTCCTGATGAGCCGGAAGGACAGCTGCCCCAGGCTGGGCTGGGTATGCGCCCTTCTGATGAATTTTTGCAAAACACCAGTCAAAGAGAAACCCTGGTTTGGCTTAGACAATCCTCTGACCCTGCCTGGTTCGCAGTTTCTTTACTGGCAAGAACAGTCAGATGAAGAAGGCTGGAAATTCTGATGTGTCTCTGGGTGTGGGCTTCGAGGTTTTTTGTCCTGGGGTACCATCCGTGTGTCAAGGGTGGGCCCGGTCCAAAGGCAGCTTCGGGGAGTCTCCTCTGGCAGAGGCTATTTTAATAGGGACATTAGCTAAACCTAGGAGCTTTTTGGGTATTTGCCTTTTTCCCCTAAAAGTTTGGAGTGGGAAAAATAAGTCACTTCTCAGAAGTTTCAGTTCTTAGAATGATAATATATACAGACAATAACAATGGCTTCTAAAGCACCGGGTAATGTATACTTGCTAATATTTACATGCTGCTCCTTGTGTTAAGAATCCAAATCCAAATTTCCAAAATTCTACCCTTGCTTTGTGTTTCCAGGGCCCAGTCCCTTGTGTCTCTCCACCCTGCCCCTCATCACAGGAACTTTTACCTGATTGTCACCTGTACTTGGAGTATGAGCGATCTGAAATCAAGAATCTTGTTCTTTTGATAACATTGGGTCCACACTAGCCGGACCCTGTTGTTCTAGGCATGGTAGAACCAACTGGACACAGTGTCTGCTTCGGTAGCATGTTCAGGGCAGGGAGTGGGAAACAGATTGAGATTTTACATTATTGAGTCCTCAGGGCATAACACAGTGTCTGGCACACTGCAGGTGTTCAAGAGATGTCTTTTGAATGGATGAACGCATAAATAAAATAATCTATGACTAAAATGACTAGCTTTAATAAAGCAATGTATCACCTCCGCATATAAGCTACAGGGGGACTATTAGCCCTATTTACTGATGAGGAAACCCAGACAGGGGTGCATCTGTGCAGAGGGGAGCAAGTGAGGGAGCCAGGCTACCTACCCCTCACCTCTCCTCCGAGCAGCCTCTCCAGCTTGGCTTCTGGAGCTTTGTCAGTGACAAAGGGGTCTTATTATTTACACCATAAGCTTGTGTCCATGCTAAGTGCTTTCTGGTTATTTACGGGAGGGTTGATGAAGCAAACAAGGAAAATGACAGGGCACTTCTTTTCTTAATTCATTTTAATGTCTGGGTCTTGGTTTCCTGGTGGCAGCTCCAAGGAGCCATTCGTCTGTCATTGTGCACTAAATGCTGGAGAAAGGATGCATGCCTTAGCAAGGGGCCTGAGGGCAGAGAGGAGGGTGGAACACTGGATATTCAGAGCCAGTGGCTCCCGGAGCACAGGAACCAGGGAAAAGAAGGCAGGAGGAGGTGACGGCAGCAGATGGCTAAGTGGCAGCAATAGGAAAGGATCGGCTCCACTCCCACTGTGAAAGACGGGAAGTCGTGGCAGAAAGGGGAAAAACGTCCTGGGCTGTGAGTCACATAGGGCACAAGCTTCCCTTCTAAACAGCTTAATAGTCGGGGAGGCAGTGGTGCATACTGAAGAACAGGACCTCAGCATCCTGGATTCAAGTTCACATGTACCTACTTCCTAACGATGCTGTTGGGTCAAGACATTGAATCACTGTGTGCCGAGGATCCCCCATGTTTACAAGTGGAATAAGAAAATACCTACTTCTCAAGGTCATTATGACATTAATTAAGTGACTAGCTCTGTGTCCGTGTCCAGTGGTTCTTCCTTACTGACAAGAGAGAAAATGTGTCCTTCCTCTCCACTCCCTATATTTTACTCCCATTGGCCCTAGTATCATCACCAACCACCCTTGAGGACTGTGATGTTCAAGTGATAGTCAATGGCCACGCTCGCCATCAAGCTCTTCAGTGTGGCTGGTCTGAGTTGAGACCTGCCGTACGTGTGAGACACACACTGGCATATAAAGATTTAGTGCAAGGAAAAGAACAAGAAATGTCTCATCAGTAATGATACTGATTACATGCTGAAATGATGATTTGTAAATATATTGAGTTAAAGAAAAGATACTATTCCTGAGGATTTGAAGCCCTACCCGCGGCTGCTTGCTTTGACTTAAAAGCCAGCAGCCAGTGGTATCAGCTTCGTGTACAAGTTAGAGCTCTGTTCCATGTGGTGTTCATCCTGCTTCTGGTTATTGTCAGTCTTCCTTACTTGGCTCTTTTTAAAAATCTACCTCTCCCATGCTCTGTGTGGGGGTCACATGGGCAAACTGAGCTCCAAAGTGTGAACTAGACCTCGCATCTTGCCCTGAAGTCATGACGCCCTTCACTGTTGCACCAAAGCTCTTGGACCCAGACCAGAAGCTATACCTTTTGGTAAATGATATATGGAGACAATCTGGATGAATATTAACTGTGAAAGGTGCACATTATTCATTTCTGGTTCAAGGTGACAAGGTGAAGCCTGATAGCATCCTTTTAGTAGTATTAGGTTGTGATAAGGCGCCTGACACTGTTATCTGCTCTCGGGAGCTCAGAGTCAATACTCACGGTCCAAGGGGAGGCTCTACAGGGACATGAGTACTTAAACAAAACACAGTCGAGAATTTACAATTAGAGACAGCCTCGGAAATTTCCATTCTGACTGCCTTGCTCACTCTTCCTTTTTTTTTTTCCTTAGTGCTGAGGGATAATAATGAATTTTAATGAATATCCGTATTATGAATGAATATTTGAACAAATAAAGGGAGAAATAAAAAGTGGTGGGATGACTAGATGAATGGATGAATGAGAGAGTTAATGAACCAATCAGTTTCTGGGTAAGAGGATGAACGGATGGATCAACGGATAGCGAGTAGAATATTGAATGTGTAAATTTCTGTATAAATGGATGGGCAATTGGTTAGATGGAAGGATGATGGATGAAGGGGTATTTGAATGAATAAATGAGTGAAAGAATGGATGACGGAGAGGTGGAGGGATAGACAGATGAGTTCGGCACAGTATTTTACGTGAGGCTTTTTCTGGTATCTTTATCTTTCCACTCTTGACCAATGTCCCTCTTTCTGTTCTATTTGTCCCTCTTAGTACTTACTACAAAATACTTGATATAATTCAGTTATTTTACTACTTGTCTTCTACTCTAGAACATGAACTTTGGGATGACCAAGAACATGCTCTAGTTTACATACTGCTATACCTGAGAACCTTTAGCAGTGAAGGCATAGAGTAAGCACTCGATAAATACTGGTTGAAGGGATGAATGATGACTGGATAGATAGATAGAAGGGAAACAATGGGATACTGACAAATTGTTCAAAAAGAACATGAGATTGGGGGGCTGAAGCCACACATTGCTGTGCCAGCTCCATTTTTGCTACCTGTGTTATTTTGTGTTGGTATAAACTGGGGCATGGAATCTCTGTGTGTCTTATGGACTTTCATCTCTGAAGTAGGGGTGATGGAATCAGAATCCTTCATGTATGTTATGAGGAGTCAATGGGAAAGAGCATGTGAAAGAGTTGGGTACCTATTGAATCTCCACACCAAAGCTGGCCCCTGAGGGGGATCTTGGGGACACCCAGTTCTGCAGGGAGGAGCCTCTAGCACCAACGCCTGCTTCTGTACCCTGAACCTTCCTGGGAGGGGATGAGGTCGGCAGGGGTGATGCTGAAGTGCAGTGAAAAAATTTTAGAACTGGATTACAGCTCAAGGGCAGTGGGCTGCAAACCCAGCTCAGGCGTTCACCAGCTTTAGCAAGTCTCACTTCTATTCTGGACCCAATTTTTTCCAAATCTAAATTAAAAAGACTGGTTCACTTATCTTGGAAATTCATTTCCAAACATATTTCAGGGAAGACAACCTAAAGGCTATAACATTACAACAAAACGGTACCATTCCTACACTCAAAACTGATTTACCATTTGTTGTAGGAACATTAGCTGAGGAGACGACCATTCCTGACCAAGGTGAGGTGCAGAAAATGGAAGGGGCAGCTGTTGATGGTGGGAGAGGTGCTGCTTATTATTATTAAGTTATTATCCTATTATTATTATCCTAAGTTAACTTTTTTTTTCCTTTTTTCTTTCTTCTTCTTCTTTTTTTTTCTTTTCTTCTTATCTTTTTTTGGTCCCCTCCTTCCTTCCATGTCTCCCTCTATCCTTGTCTTATTTTCTGTCCTTCTTAAGCAAATCCTTTATGGAGCCTCCTGGGTGCCAAGTACTATTCTTCATGTTTTATACATTTACTTAATTCCTATACTAACCCTCAAGGTTAGCATAAGTATTCTCATTTTACAGTTGAAGAACCTGGTATTTGGAGAGTCCAGACTTGCCAAAGTTGGCAAATGGTGGAGCTGGAATTCAAACCTAGGTCTTCCCAATTTCAAAATCCATTTTCTTCTTCTGAATTGGCCTTGTTAAAAGGAGCACTGGGTGTGGTGCTTAAACAATGAATCTTGGAACACTGAAAAAATTAAATTAAAAAAACAAAACAAAACAATGACTGAATGAATGAATGAATAACGAAAGGTGTTCCCATTATTCTAATAAACAGGTACAGCGAGGAGAAGAGCAACCACAGCCAGAAAAGGATGGGAAGATCCTTGTTTACATTTCAGTTCATCCCTGGGACTCAGAAGGCTTCATACCGGATTTTGCTTTGCACTTCTATTTATGTGACCCTAGTAGCAATTCCACTAATTGGCCAAGAGGGGGCGAAAACACAAACCAGAGACCTATGGGCAAGAGGGCATTGCACAGGGCCCTAAATACAGGAGCCTGGGTTGTGGAATGGGAAGAAACCATAGAAAACAAACTTTTTTTCCCGAAATTGCATCCCCGAGACACTTGGAATCTCCACCTTAGGAATCTCCTATTCCCTTGCTGAGTCCAAAGATCAGTGCCACTCTGATTCTGTTCTTGACTACAGTTTGTGGTTCCATGTCGCCAGCCTGGACATCCCAGAGTGGGACACAGAACCCAGGCTCTGGAAAAGATGCTGATGTCTCTAGGAAATGGGCTTTGTGCTTTTACAAGTGAATGTTTCACAGAGCGGCATCCTTAGGCTTCCAGAGCAGTTCTCAGACTTCTCTGCATATCCATTTGCCTGCTGTTCTTCTGGGAATGGTGTAAACACCTACTTTGGAAATAAAGGAGAGAGAGCCCGTGGAAAGAGCATCGGCGTGAGACTCTGTAAGTCTGAGTGTCCAGCCTACCCCCAGCTGATAGACAGACTCCTGACTTAAATGGATGCTCATTATTATACCCTGCTGAGATTCTGTGGTTGTTCCTTACACATTGTTGTGTCATTAGCTAACTGATACAAAGATAAATCATAAAATCATAAAATCCTGCGAATGTTAAAGTTCCACACCTAATGCCTGATAGCTTTAGTGTGACAACATGAATCTGCCTGCTGGCTTACAGAAGTAGATTGCTAATAATAAATTTTCATCTGCAGAAGAAATTTAGTGAACTAATGTTTTTGGAGGATGGGTGAAAAGGATGAAATCCCCAATATCCCAAATCTCTCTCAGGCCCAGACATCCATTTTAATAAATTAAGTATGTCACTCCAGTGTCTCTGTTTCAGTAACTCTGGGTTCACCCTCCACACACACTCTGATTTGACCCTGGAGTTTTCAGATAAGAAGGCACTTCTTATTTCATGTTTACTCTCAATTAGCAAAAGACATTTCTAGGTACAACCAAAGAAGGTGGGTTCTCAGGATCTCGACCCCTTCCTCTATGAAGAACTCTCAATCAAATGTCCAAAGTTGATGTCTTCAGAGACGCATGCGGAGTGGTATGATATAATCATAGTGATTCTCTACGTATCTGAGATGAACATTGGTTTGGAGATCAATGAGAATCATCCTTGTCCTGATGGTCCTCATTTACTTGTCATCTATTATGGTGGCACCTATGGATCAGGAAGAGGCAAGACAGACACTGCTCCTTGGCTGACCCCCAAATGTTTCCCATCTCCATTTTCCCTTAACACATTCCTATAAAAACAAAACCAAAGACAAAATGAAACAAACAAATAAAAAAAACTAAAAAGGTTTGCAGAGGTAAAATTTTAAGATTAAATCATGTCCCCCAAAAAGATATGTGGGAGTCCTCAACCCCAGTACTTCTGGATATGATCCCCCTTGGAAATGGAATTATTAAGGAGGAAGTTAATTAAGTCACAATGAAGTCACACTGACCCAGAGCGGGTCAAATCCAACATGACCCATGTTCTTGTCACAGAGGGGAATTTGGACACATAGCTATGGAGAGAGAAGATGATGTGTGGATGGACATGTGAAGACCCTGGCAGAGACTGGAGTGATGCTGTCCCAAGTCAAGGAATGCCCACCAGGCGCTCAGAGAAAGGCCACCAGGAGCTGAGAGAAGATAAGAAGCACCCTCTAGGGAGAGGCTTTGGAGAGAGTACAGCCCTGCTAACACCTTTGTTTTGGACCTTTGGCTTCCAGAACTGAGATGACACATTTCTGTTATTTTCAGCCACCTAGTTTCTCATGCTTTTTTTTTGGTAGCTATTGAAAACCAGTACTGACTGCCACATGGAGACTCAGGTCAATGACAAAATGTTGACATTGGCTAGGGACTTCTTTTTTTTTTTTTTTTTAAGATTTTATTTATTTTTTTGACAGAGATCACAAGTAGAGAGAGATCACAAGCAGACAGAGATCACAAGCAGGCAGAGAGAGAGGAGGAAGCAGGCTCCCTGCTGAGCAGAGATCCTGATGTGGGGCTTGACCCCGGGACCCTGGGATCATGACCCGAGCCAAAGGCAGAGGCTTTAACCCACTGAGCCACCCAGGCGCCCCAGCTAGGGACTTCTGATAAAGGTTTTGGACTCTGACAAAAGGAACTGAAGTGACTGCTTCCAATCATTTCCGCTTCTTTCTACCTTGAACACGGATGTGATGGTTGATTCTAAGAGCAATCTCAGAACAAGGCAGCAATAGCTGATTTGCTTGAAATGTGATAGAAGAAAGATGCAAAGACCTCTGAGTTTTTTGTTTTGTTTTGTTTTTTTTAGATTTTATTTTATTTTACTTGACAGATAGAGATCACAAGTAGGCAGAGAGGCAGGCAGAGAGAGAGAGAGGAGGAAGCATGCTCCCTGCCGAGCAGAGAGCCCGATGCGGGGCTCGATCCCAGGATCCTGGGATCATGACCTGAGCCGAAGGCAGAGGCTTTAATCCACTGAGCCACCCAGGAGCCCCCAAAGACCTCTGAGTTTTAAATGGTAAGGTCAAGGGGCACCTGGGTGCCTCAGTCTGTTAAGCATCTGCCTGTGGGGTGCATCATGATCTCAGGGTCCTGGGATCCAGCCCCACATCAGGCTCCGCGCTCAACAGCGAGTCTGCTTCTCCATCTCCCTCTGCCACTCCCTTTGCTTGCGTTCTCTCACCCGCTCTGTCCCTCTCTCAAATAAATAAATAAAGTCTTTTAAAAAATATGGTACGGTCAGGCAGCTGCTATTCCAACACTGCCCTGCTGACATTTAAAATTTTGATGCGAAACTAACAACTTCCTAATTGTTTGCTTGATTAATTATTTGACTTTCTGTTATTTGCAACACAAGGAATTCTTGTCTGGTAGAGTAGAATTTAGCTTGCTGTCTCCTTTTGTATAAGCCAGAAGGACATTAATACCCGCCAAATAGTTTACTAGCACCTAACGTTTAAAAAATTGACTAGATGGAAAAGGTGTTCATTGATTTAGTCATTCAACAAATATTTACTGAGTACCACTTGGTGCCCCTCACGGCCCATCAGTAAATAAAACTGACTGAGACTCCTGACTCCGTGGGGCATAGGTTCTACTTATTCTTCCTCCTCCATGTTTTGCAACTGTCCTTTACTGGAGTGTGTCTACCATGTGAGTATTCTCCCTCCGGTGTTTCTCAGAGAAAAAGAGGGCTGTGATTAACTGTTCGGTTTTCCAGCCCGCACCAAGAACTCCGCCCATCTCCTCCAACAGACCCCGTACCAGGGAAGACTATGGATGCCTTCATTTATTGCAATTTACAAACCATTTCCAGACAAGGAAAGAGGAGATGCAGAAGCTTTGTGTTTTCAGTTACTGAGGTCGCTGTCCTGATGGTAGCCAAAAAACCCCAGAAAAGATGTGACATCACATGGCTGGGTTTCCCTTCTCCAGCTCCTTCTGCTTTGGGCAGCAGAAGACCTGGGCTATTTCCACACAGAAAGCCTTAGAAAACGTTAAGGTTCATCTTCACTCTTGAACACGACTACAGATTCTCTGGCCTTTAAAGATGACTTTGGGAATCTTTCTAAATCTTGCCTCTCTGTCTTCTTTGGGTGACAATGTCTCTGAATCTCACTGTATTTTTTTTTTTAATTTTTATTTTTCTCACAGCCTGCTGTGGATCTTAAAATATTTTTAGGATCACTGGGAGTTGTTCAAAGTTTGGATGTGCGTTAGGCAGACAGTCATATTTATTGGTGCCTTTTCTGATTAGGAAAAAAAAACAGTCTACATCTAAATTTAGTGAGGAAAAAATATCCCAAGTTGGGTCCGTTTCCGAGAAAGAGAAAAAAAAAATCTAGTTTTTTTAATATTATAAATATGCCTTCTCAGATGAAAATTGTTCATGTAATTTAGAAGATTCAAGTTGCAGTAAAAGAAAAACTTCCAAATAAGAAAAAAAAAAAAAAGTAGAATCTATAAATGGTTTCATTCAAAGAGCTGTTTCTAATGTTGCTGTGGTGATAAATTAAGAAGGAGAAACTTGAACCAGACCTTTGACCTGTCATGGGGTCAGGGGTTGCTTCTGTCTGTGTTCAGACTCCTTTGACAACTTCCTGTATAATTTGACTATTATTTGCGTGTCTGGGCACTGTCTGACCTCAGAGTCTGGAAAAATCATGCATTTCGGTGCCATATGGACTGCAGCGAGGGAGGGCACGTTTAATCAAATTTGGGTGGGAAACACTGTTTGATCCCAGGTTTGTGGAAGACGCTTGCACGGGATTTCCAACAGACTGGGGGAGGAAGGGTCAGATGACAGGAATGGCCATGATTTAGGGTGCATGTCCCCTGCCAGACACTGGTGAGGCTGGAACTAAATTTTGAATTTGGAAGCAGATCAATTATGAAAGACAGAAAGAGGTGCTGGTGGCATTTTGAATTGCAAGTGGACTTCTGCCATGAAAGTCCAGAAAGACTGAAAATACAAAAACACAAAAAAAATGCATTTCTAGCTCAGACTCAAATCACAAGAAAATGAATGCTTTGGGCAGAGATAAAGGATTTTTTTTTCCAACTGTAGGTCTAATGGAAAGCTGCATTCACATAGAATAATACTACCACTCTGGTTTCCTGATTTTCCACAGGGTTTACATTGCAGACGATTATATATATACGTAGAAATATAGAGAGAAATTACTAAAGAAAATAAGAAACATTTTTCTCAGTTTGGGGGAGTTAATCTAACAACATAGAAAATACTTTTTTTTTTCCCAAAGGTTTAATGTATTTTATTTATTTTTAAAAATTTAACTCATTTATTTGGCAGAGACATCACAAGTAGACAGAGGCAAGCACAGAGAGAGGGGAAGCAGGCTCACCACTGAGCTGAGAGGAGAGCCCGATGCGGGGCTCGATCCCAGGACCCTGAGACCATGACCTGAGCCACAGGCAGAGGCTTAACCTGCTGAGCCATCCAGGTGCCCCCAACATAGACAATACTTAAGCGGAGTTTCTGAACTGCATGAAATCGTTTCATGGCCGCACAAAGTTGCTATAAAGTTAGCAAAGGGAAACCCTGGGTTGTCTAATCTGGAAGGTCTTTGCATGACAAATGGGTATACTCACAGATCTGAGGGGCCTGGGTTTTAGTAAG
The DNA here is from genome assembly GCF_002288905.1 of Enhydra lutris kenyoni. Taxonomy (NCBI): domain Eukaryota; kingdom Metazoa; phylum Chordata; class Mammalia; order Carnivora; family Mustelidae; genus Enhydra; species Enhydra lutris. The sequence goes on from NW_019154104.1 coordinate 27,234,761, forward strand.
TCAAGGGCTGGGGACCAATGGCTTAATTTGTTACAAAGTATCAAGTGCCATCATCTTATCTGACCCTCGTTATGGGCCCTGAGATGGATGGTAATGGAGGAGGAGAATCAGGATGATGACCAGAAGACTCTGGTCATTATCAGATCCATGCTCAGGGCCATGGGGTGTCTGAGCAGGGGTAAATGGTCACAGCTGGGGTCGGGGGCCAAGTTCAGGAGAAAGAGTGTGAGTCAAGGTGAACAGAGTATGGCCCTGCTCAGAGTCTGCAAGACGAGGATGAGGGGCAAAAGAAATATTGCATTCAGAACTCGATCAGACTTTTCGAATATCACCCCACTCAACTCTTTCCCTTTTAGAGGCAAGGTAACTGAGTGAGAACCAAGTTGGTAAGTTTGACCCAAGTTACCTAGGTAGATAGTGGCAGACCTGGATCCTATCCCCATAATACAGCACCCCGGGTGTCGGACCAAAAGCAAGAACCCCAAGTCTGGTGCTTTCCATCTCTCAACTGAGACTTTCTGGCTTCAAGTTCAGAAAGAAAAATAATCCAATTTCTATTATCTTCCGAAATCCTCAGGTTTTAGATATATAAGCTGGTATTAGGTTCTAGTGAGTTACACAGAAAGATGAAATGACTTAAACTTCCTGAAACTGAAACTGAAACTTCCTTAGCAGGACACTTGGGCCTTGAGCTTCTTCTGATCTTGGCAAAAATGACTTCTTTTCCACTTCTAGGAATGATATTGCAAAACACTTTGGTGAATACATTTAGGATTTATTTTACGTGAAAGACATCCTTGGCTACTGATTTCCCCGCTTTGGTAGAGTGGTGGGGACATTTATGAAGAAATCTCCCATACAGATAGACACCATTTATCAGGCATTTACTATGCTTTAGTGTTCAATTCCGCAGACATGTGCTGAATCTCATGACCAACCCTGAAGAGACATGTTAGTATATATGTTCTCAGCGAGAAGAACCTGCAGGTCCCAGAATGTCAGTGGTGGGCTGGATGCCCATGGATGCAGTGCCCCAGCCAGTGCCCCGTGTGTGTTCTCTCTGCTGTATGGTGCTGGGCCCCGTGTGGCACCCACTCCCAGAACAGCATTGGAAAAAGCTGTCTTTCTCTTATATGGGGGCTACCTGCGTTTCCATTTCTTACTTTTGCTGGATTTTCTGAAGGTTGCTATTCTGTTGTCATAAATGAGATTAAAAGGAAGTAGCCCATACAGGGAGAGCCGGACTCATGGGTTCAGGTTGAAGACCATGCCATGATGCTCTTTGGACCAGAACCTCTGGGCTTTGGCTACTTCATCCAAAGATGATGTAAAAGTGTATCAGGGATTAGATTATCTCTAAGGGTCTTTCTAATGTAGAGGTGCCTGACAACTCTATGTTATGGGTCCTGAGATGGATGGTAATGGAGGAGGAGGACATTTGACTGTTGGCTTGTGGCGTGTGAGGGGACATTACTGCTCAATTTCCAGAGACCCAAGCCACTTTTCTTTCCACCTTGGACACAGAATCTTGAGGGGCATACCCTGCATTGTTTTGTCCATGTTGATCGTACTGGTGTCTGGCTTGGTTTTAAGAATCGCCTTGCCCCTTGGGCCCTGTGTCCCATTTCAAGGCATGCCGTGGGGAATGTCAGGCCCTTATTATATACCAGGAGCCCTCTACCTGCCTCTGTCTTCCCTCTGAGATGACTGCCAGACACTGAGGTCAAGGCCACATGTGCCCTGCTGATCCCAGAGCAGAAGGGGGGAGGGAGGGAGAGCTGCCTGTCTACATCGAGCAAAATACAAAAAGGTGGCAATTCAGAAGATTTCTCTGTGGACCGTGAGGTTCGAGGCTTCTATATCTACACATGCATTCCCAGAGCCATGTTTTTATGTGTTATTTTTTTCTGTGAACTTCAGCATACGGCCAGATTCAACCCAGAAGAGAGGACTCGCTTTGGAGTTAGCAAATGCAGATGAACTGGACAGCTTTCCCCTTGCCACGTCTACATCTGCCAGAGACCAGGGATAGCCAGCTCAGATCTAAACCTTGCCTTGGGATTTGAGATTTGGTGTTCAAAGTATTGGAGTCGGATACTGATTGATTCAAACCTCGGGCCATGCTAATGACTTCAGAGAAACTCGTTTCTCCAGAGGAAGGTGATAATGAATCCTCAGCAGATGGAAAGCTCTCCACACCCCTGGCTTTCTCACCTCCTAACTAGTGGCCCTGGATAAGTCACGCCACCCCTTTCAGCCTCTGTGGATAATAATGACACTGCTTTGGGTTTGGGTGAGATTGGAGATGCTGACACGTAAGGCCAAGAAGTCCTGGCCATGGGAAGTTCATCACAAATGCTGAGTCCCATCATCTTCCTCTTCCTTGTCTTCATCATCACCATCGTCGTAATTCAGTGATGACATTATTGCCCTGAGCAGCAAAATCTGGGCAGAAGGGAGTTCCTACCTGGCTTGCAGCTCAGGCCTGGAGCAAGAGGGCTAAAGCAGGCTCCCAGTTTTTGGTTCACAAAGACATTCTGCAACCACACAGGGGGCTGCTTGGGAGAGGTCTGAGGGCTTCCACAGCCCGGATTCTCAGTCTGGTTCATTTCCTAGGTACTGTCTCATAATCAGGAGGGAGGAAAAAAAAAAAGAACAGAAATTAGAAGACAACAAATTAAAAAAAGAAGAAGAAGAAGAAGAAGAAGAAGACAGCAAATAAGAAGGCACAACTTGCTTTTTGTCACTTGAAAGTCCTCATTTTGAGACTGTTCCCTGGGCTCCCGGAGTTCTTGTGTCATTATCTTCTGTTAAAAGATTCAAATGACATTATTTGCATGGAAACTCGCATACCAATGATGCCATCTAGGCCACAAAGTTGCATTACAATGAAGGGGATGATGACTGTGTCACATGGACGTGACATTCTTTATGCCATTAAATTGAAAGTCAACGCTGGCAGTTCTTAACTGCTCATGTCCTCTGGAAATACATCACTTCTGATATGGAATGAATATTTTAGGGTGCCAACTCTAGGCCCATCAAATGGCACTAAGCTGTAGTATCACTCTGGGCTAGACAAAGATTTCTCAGCCAACGTGGACTTAGGGAGCCCTCTGTAAGTCAGCAAGGCAAGATAGATTAATAAACTACAACCTTCAACAAATATCACTATGGCTTGAAGACAGAGTCTTCAAAGATGCCTTCTTTCTTTCTTTTTTTTTTTTATTTAAGTAGGCTCCATTCCCACCATGGAGCCCAATGTAGGACTTGAACTCATGACCTTGAGGTCAGGACCTCAACTGAGATCAAGAGCTGGACGCTTAACCTACCCAGCTACCCAAGTATACCATATACCCAAAAATGCCTTTTAAAAAACGCATTTTCCCTTGGTAGTGTTTGCACAACATTTTAAGAATGGTTCTGTTGATTATAAGAAGTGGTACAGTTGGGAGGGGACTGTGGACCCAAACTGGCCTCCCATTGGGTGGAAACAGTTCCAGGGGAGGGGCCAGTAGCCTGGCTGCTTCTTGCTGAGTAGATCAAAGTCAGTAGAGTAGTCCAGAGAAAAATCATTTGGGGAGCATGCAATGGGACAGAAGGGACAAGAGAAGTATGACTGCATGTCCCAGACAGAGGTGAAGGAGAAAATATGCATATCAAGAGAGCCAAAAATACAGTTCCGATGGGAGATCCCAAGGAGAGGAAGAGGGAAGCAATGAGGAGTGTCTCATCATTGGGAGACAGGACCAGAGAGTTGGGGCCATGGGCAAGTATTGGGGTTGAATCACTCGAACTTGTGGTGTCCACCAGGCTGGCTCAGCATGTACGTGGCAAGGCACAGATATGTCTGGGGGAAAGGAGGAGTTGAACTGATTCAGAATTTTACAATCAGAAACTTAAGAAAGAACTGGCAATAACTAGTACCACAATTATAGCAACACCAACAAAAATGATAATGATGCTCACAAAATAAGAACAGTGTATGTGAAAGATATTCCTCTCTTCCACTTCAAAATTTATTTTCTGGTCTGAGCTGCTGCCCTCAGGCTTTTCCTCTGGGGCCTTCACGTCTGCCTTCTGGGCCCTGTGACCTGAACACCCTACTGTGTCTGGGAGCAGTGGCCATCCCTCTTCCTGGGTCAGCCTTTGCCTGCTCGAGCTGACCCCAAGGAGACTCCAGGATAACAGCCCCGAGAACCCCTTTCTTGACTTTGGCTGCTGTGACAGGTGTGGCCACCAGATTTCACCCATCCTCATCAGGGAGTTGGAGATGTATGCTCCCGTAGTGTTCCAAGCATACCCCTCAGATAACAGCTGTCACTCACTGTGCAGGGTTAGGGGATATCTGGCCACCACACTAGACCAGAGCATCTTCAGTGACTGAGGTTCACCTCATCCCCCTGTACCTAGCCCAGGACTCCCACAGCATCAGCATGACCAGAGCAGCCACCTATGGGTGCTTCACTTTGTGCCTGGTACTGAGATGGGTGCTATTTTGATTCCATTTTAGAGACAGGGAAATTGGGGCATCACCTGTGGAAAAAAAGGCAAGGCCAGAACTGGAAGGTCTGGCCCGGGGCATGCGCTAGCCCCCACCTGCTCCTGTGGTGTTACAAGGCAATTGCTAAATGGTGTTTTAATTGAACGATGTATGAATGATCCTGTTATTTGGAGGAGTGTTGAAGAAGCCACAAAAGCCATCATCCCAATTGTAAGGACTTATTTACCTGGTTCTGAATGAGCTGAAGGATCCTCATTTTCTTGCCAGCCAACTCCCTAACCTTTTGCAAACAACACATTTGGTGACACAATGCTGTATGGGAGTGCAAAAAACAAATATTATAATTTAAATTTTCTCTGGGGGTGTGGACTGCCAAAGAAGGACAAGTCCCCATGATCATCAGGGGACAAAGCATAAAAGTAAGGGGTTGCTGAAAGTTCCCTTAGCTTGTTCTATCATCATTATTATTATTATTATTATTATCATCGATACTACTAAAATATAATTGAAACATCCTTCAAAGAAAGCTACACCAGCCACACTTTCAGCTTTGATATGGCTTTTTAATCAGGAGACATTGCTGCCTCACAATGAATATGGAAAGCATTTAAGCTATTTTGTAGATGAAGTGCGTTGCTTCTGACCTCAGTCAAAAGACCACATTAAAAGGAACTAAAAGGAGTCGACTTTGAATCCTCTGGGCACCAAAGCAACGAGGACATGTGGAACACACTAAGGGTTGGATTCATCTGGAGGAAAGGATTAAACACGGAGTTTGTTGGAAAATGAGAGGTGAGCTTTGCTTTGGGAGGTAGAGTCGTTTCTCTGAGCACCAGGCAGGCTAAGAAGACCCCAGGTGTTGTCTGTGAGTTCAACGTAAGTGCTTCTTTCAGATCCATCTTATCTGACCTCACAGTTGCAAGACGTGGTCAGTGGATTGCGGGTCCAGATGATTCTTCTTCAAAAAATGCTCTTCTGTCACCTACGTTTGGGAACTGTTCCACACTGTGTCTCCCTGTTGGTGACTCACACTGCACATGAATGTTTCAAAGGCTCTAGAGTCGCTCTGAAAAGAAATCTCTGTAAAATTCACATTTAAAAAAAAATTCTGCAGGACCTCTGCAGCTTACAGGACATAATTTGGAATGAGCTGCCTGACTCATAAAAGGAAAGAATATAAAGGGTCTGGAGAGGTCCAGAGTGACACACCTTGTTAGCCCTTGAACCTGTCTGCCCCACTGAGTGCTTCCTCTCCCAAATCCCATTTCCTCCAAGCTCATCCAATTACACAAGTGACCAGGAATAAATCAAATGTAATTAGTTGAGGTTTTTTTTTGTCTTTAATAAGAAGATATAGATGATCTGATCTTATTAAAACGGGAGTTGGGAGGTTTAAGACATAGGAATAAATAACTCTAATACAAAAGAGAGTAAAGTCAGTACAACTGTGCCTTGAGAATTCACAGGAGGGGCACAACCCCTCTAAGTTGAGGGACTTGGGAGGTTCAGGAGGACAGTGAACAAGGAGCATTTTCTGGAGGGAGGGGTGGGAAAGAAAATACTCCTTGAAGCATAGGTAGAATGCTTGTGTGCTTCTTATTAATAATTAGAGTTAATAATACTCTTCTCAAATTAAAAAAAAAAAAGCAGTACCTTGCAGAAAGAATTAGAAATAGTAGGGGAGAAAGTAGAAAAATACTGCCCATCACACTAGCACTGAAAGATAATTGTGAAAACATTTTTTTCATATTTCTACTTATACTTTATATAAACCACCACTGTCTTTGTAACATAGCTAATGTATTGTGTCTGTGACTTCATGATTTGATTTTCTTTTTCTTGTCTCTCTCTCTCTTTTTGTGGGGGGCGGGCTTAACATGGCCTAAGAAGTATATATATCCTCTCCAATTATTGTCTAAAGTTTTTGAGTTGATGGATTATGGTTTAACCAACAAACATTCTCTTACTGCATAATTTTTTTCTGAGTTTACATTGTTTGACATTATGCATAACTGCGTTAAGAACATCTGTATGCACAAAAGATTTTCTATATGTCAAGTTATACTTTTAAGGTATATGGAGAGCCTCCATTAGCTGGTAAGGTATAGAGATTCCTATCAAGGATGACATTGATTCTCTGTACTGATATGAAAAGGGTTTATCACCTCCATGGCCATTCTCATTGAGTTTCTATTGTTGTAGCACAAAAAAACCTTCATCCAAATCTGGACAGACAGATAGAAGTCATCTACTGTTTTAGGGGAAAAAGAGGTCAGATGGAACTGCAGAATCAAAACTATGAAATTTTGACTTCTCAGTTGAAAATATCACTTCATATGCGAGCTCAGAACAATTGGAAAAGGAATGCAGGTCCAGGAAAAGGAGCCCAGGCCCAGATGGGGAGGACCATGGAAACATTACTTTGGATCTGGGCATCTAGGAATTTAGAGGAACTGTACAACAATCATCTTACCTGAAGTTCCCATAAACAACAATCCTGTTACACTGGTACTCCAGGACATCAAGAAGTGAGAGCATCGGGATGGAATGCTTTCCAAGATGGAAAAGGTGGCATTCCTCAACCCACAAGGTCTGAGTTAATCCAATGATTGAATGTGGATAGGAAGAGTGAAATATATGGGTGGGGAGGCCAGAGCTGAGAGCCCCTCTGTGCAAGTAGTGAGGAGAGACATGCATGGAATGATAAAACCTTCTAGCCGTGGAAGGTATAGAATCCATATGATCAAGATGAAGGCACCCTTGCTCACAGCTGTATTAACCATATCATAAACCCCTGAGATTTTTAAACCTACATCAAAGAACTGAAGTTCAAAAATCAAAATAGGTGCAATGGACTGTAGTCACACAAACTCAGTTCTTACAAGGACCTCAGATGGGTCAGGATCCTCTCCTTTTGTGTATGAGGAACCTGAGGGTCAGTTCTTGCCAACAAGAACAAGGAAGGACTGGAAGTCAGATCATTGAGGAATCCCCGTCCTTCTTTGTGGAGAAATCCACAGCCACTGGATTGACCACAGTGGAGTGTAATTCTAGGATTGTCTTTAGTGGTTCATGATCATTGGCAGGAGAACAAGGAGGGAGAGCAAGAAAAATAAGGACAGCACCTGTGACCGTGTGCAAAAAATGTGGTCCATGGTAGGGGCCGAGACTCTTAGCTCATCCTAGTCACATGGCCAGCTGTGAAGGGACCAGCCAGGCAGGACCACTCTGAGGCTCCCAGGAGAGCCTGGATCCACAGGTAGAACTCCCAGATTCGTTTGGCTTGTTTCTACTTCACACAAACCAATTACATTCATTTCTCTTTCTCAGGGCTTTTAGTCTTCGAATTTCTGGGTGGTGTAGAGACTCATTAAAGGATTTTGCCATGCATCAGACCTGTGCGTTATTCCTGTTGTTCTTACTTTCTAATGGAATAAATCACTCTGGGCACTTAACTGCAGTTAGCTCGGTTTCCTTATCTGTAAGAGGGCAGATCACGGTGCCCACCTCAGATGGGGCATTGTGTGTAAAAGAGACACAGCAGGAAGGCAATATGTGATCAGTAGCCCACATCTTTCATGTGTACAATCTCACTCAATGCTCATGGGCTGCTCGCAAACTGCCTTGGGAATGTTGGTGTCTACTTCACAGACCAGGGAGTGAATACTAACCTGAATGGTTTGCGGTAGGCCATGGAATTAGTGTCCTATACTTATTTCCCCTTCCTCAGTCATCCAAAATGAAAGGTCCTCCGTCCTTGGGACACAGTGATGGGTTCAAAGTGTGGTCACACCATCCAAGTCTGGGCCATCATGGCCCTTCCCATTCAGAGCTGGAAGACAGCTCCTTACTTTCTGATTACCAACCTGCAACTCTCTATGGCCATGTCTGGGCCATACAGAGTGGTTGCTCTGAGAACACGAAGGTGACACACACAGTGGGGACAAGACACAGCAAGAGGGAAGGTCTCTAGATTGCATATTCATTTGTTGCGGAGGCCAGCTCTAGCCCTATCCCTTTTGTCATTTGATTCATGACTACATGGGTCTCTGTCTCCTATAACCAACAGAGTTCTGGCAAATATGGAATTTGGACCTAGGTCCATGTAAATCTAAAGCCTACCTATGTTCTTTCCACTCCACGGAAGGAAGAAAAGGAGAAAGGAGAAAAACAGGGAAGAGATACTTTCTCCTTAATTTATCAATCATCAGATCAGAGCTTCCTTGGGTCTCCAAAGAGATGGCCTAGGTAAGGTTGAAATGTATACTTGCATTTTCTAAGAGTGCCCTTTCTAAATCACCTTATTTTGATGTAACTGCAAAAGGCAGTACTATTTTGGGTTCCTGCTATGATAAAACTGAAGCTGCAAGCTAGGGACTTGCATGAGAGATCGCACCGAAATGTCAACAGATGGCTTGCTAATCATGTTAAAAAATACTCCTTTCTTTTCAAAAATGGCATTTCCCCCCAGTAAGTAGATCAGAAAGTAATGTTTATGATATAAAACATATTAGTCATAATGTCATTTAATTATCCTACTTAATCATCAGGGTCATAATAATAATTGTTTCTAAAAATTAACACCTCTTTCCTCAGCAAGGAATATTGCCCAAAATGCATGGTCAAATGAAGAACGCCGGCACTAAGGATGTGGCATTAAAGGAATACCAGAGGAGCAGACACAGAGACCGTGGGTAATGATCCACCACACATTTTGCAATCATGTTTTCCAAACTCTGTGTTGGTTCATTCTCTTCCCCAAATCCAAGGCCCCATTTTTCTCCAGCGGGGGCGGGGGGGGGCTATAGTCTTAAGAGCATTTAATCATGATTCATCATTGGATCTACCATGGTTCCTTATAAAAACACAGTTGTCTTCATGAACCTACTGGACCCACACAAACACTGAAGACCACATACCACAGGAAGAGGTTCCTGACTTGTGCAGGACTCCCCCATTATCCGAAGGTCAGCTTTCCATGGATTGAGTTACTTGTCATCAACTGTGGTCAGGAAGCAGATGATCCTCCTTCTGAAGTATCATCAGAAGGTCTAAAGTAGCTAACTCTATGTCACAATGCCTACGTCATTCACTTCACTTCATTTCGTTATTACAAGAAAGACAGATATATTAAGGTATTTTTAGAAACAGAGAGAGAGAGAGGGACCACATTCATACAACCTTTATTATAGTATGTCATTCTAATTGTTTTATTTTCTTATTACTTATTGTTAACTTCTTACTGTGCCTAATTTCTAAATTCAACTTTATCATAGGTATGTATGTGTAGGAAAAAAAAATAGTATATATAGGATTTGGTATCATCCATGGCTTCAGGGATCCACTGGGGGTCTTGGAACACATACCCCATGGATAAGAGGGACAAGTGCCGCTGTACTGATTTGTCTCCACGTGGTATCAGAGTCTCCTCTTTGGTTTTATTGTTGATCCTTTTCTAGCTTGTGTCATGAAGCCTCCATTAACCCCATTCTGTCCTTAAACATCACGCCCTGGACTGTCTCACTACTTCTTTACAAGAGTACAATCTCCAGACCTTAGGACTCAAATCTGGGAAGCAGCCTTCACCACAAGCATCCTTTCTCAGACCACTCCTTACCTGCAGCCCCTTTGAAGGATGCTTCAAATAACTGTGTTATCCCCACTCAAAATACTGAAGCTTTACCGAATAAACTAGTTCATACAGCATTTGACTGAAGCTTATCTTTTTAAGCACCTCAAGTAACTTTTACATTTTTAGCCAGGAAGTCTATCTAAAATGTGCTACGTAGACAGGAAAGAAAACGTGCTTCATGTTAATTCTTCCTGATGATTCCAGGTTATTATTTGGGTCTTTGATGATGATAACGTCAGAATGACTCCATTACAGCCACCAAGAGTGAATAGGGACATTTGACCCCACACAAAAGGACTCTGGGTTTTCTGTGCTGTTAGTTTTTGTGACATGCCTTTAATTGTGCTCCTGAGTCTTTCTGCCCTTTGATCGCGGGCTGCCATCTGTCAACTGTGACCACAGATTGTCCCTTCCAGTATCTGACTTCTCATCTGTAATAGCCTAAGACATGAGATGCTCACCTTCATTGACTTGGTGTCTGAAGGGGTTTTGCTGTAGAGTTGTGGTCTCTACGAAGCCTTCTTCTTTCCCCTTCTTCCTTCTGCGTGGCAGAATGGATGGGAGCACTCACAATGCCTGGGTTCAAACCCCTGCCCTGTCACCAGCAGAGTGATTTGGGGTAGCTTATTTTGTGTTTTACACCTCAGTTTCCTCTTCTGTAACTAGAAATGATTACAGTGTGTGGCTCATTGATGTGCCCTAGAGATTAAGTATATTAATATTGGTAGAACACTGAAAGCACTTTCTGGCATTACTCTATATTTATTAAATAATAAGGATCAACCATCTCCTTTTTGAGTCCCTCAGTGTACCATATGCAGACATGAAAATAATAGTAATTTGTTCTTATGTTTATTTTAATGACTAGTGAGGTCCTCAAGGAAAGGGCGCCAGGCATGATTTATCTCTTTTAATGTCTGTGTTTTGGAGTGAATTGTTGTTCATTTTGTCTTCTCTGCATTTTTGACCATTCTCACAGCCAAGCGGAGGCAGGCAAGTCCTGGGGGCACTTGTGACCTCTAGCATGTCTTCCTACCCCTGATCACTCTGTCACCGATTATGAAACCAACAGCGACTACCAGAGTTAAGGCTAGCCCAGGTCCAGCTGTCCCCATGACCAGAGGCTAATCTGAATTATGAGACCTGAGCATGTGCAATTTGGGGACCTTCTTTACAAAAAAGAATCTGAAGTTATGTGCTACCTAATACAAATTATGGATTTTAACACATTAACACGTATGCAAAAGAAAAATATAATTTTTGTATATTTTCTGAAACACCTCAAAAATTCTTCACCCTTGCCTTTTTGGCTGCATATACATGTGACTGAATTTTTGAAATATAGTTTTGTTTTTTTTTTCTAAAGAGAATAGAAAGATAATGGATGAGTGATTTATTTTGTTTATTATAGTTTGGAAAAGTTTGTTTCAACCTCACAATTCATGATGGGTTATATCTTGTAGATTTTTAAGATGTGACCATGCATAGAAACCACTGTCAAATTTCTTATATAGATGAGCTGTTAAAGATATGTTTGCTATTTGTAGTTTTACTAAAGACTTTGGCCCTGTAAACCCAATTCCATTAAAATTAAAAAAAAAGTGTGCTATGTGTTTATACCTGAATATGGCGTATGGTCTAGTATATGCCTGACAGGACAGGACTTCCATTTTTACCAAGCATTACTGGAAACCAATGCTCTCTTACAATATTACATCATCCAATAAGGGAAGACACTTCTACAAATAGCTTCTGTCTCTGTACATTTGAAACTTTATTTCTTCTCCTTGACTCATCTACTTCCAGGACTGGGCAAGGAGGACACATTCATAGCCTAACACAACCCCCCAGTTATATACCTGACTGTCACATGGCTCTGAGTTAACACCACAAACAGCAGGCGTGTTTTTAAAAGTCAAAGCATTGTCATATCAGAAGGGCAGGTGGAATTTAGCTGTGTTTGGAAGTGACTGTGAACATATAAGCCCAAACTAAATATATCTCTAACACAGTGTCTCCTTCTCTGGGTCCTCCAAGTGTTCTAGCCACCCCAAGATCACCTGGGACTAGGGCCAATGGGAAAGAGAGATGGTTTTCTCTGAGGCCTGTCTGGGGACTTTTCCTGAATTCCCAGGCAATCACTCTATGCCTTCACACACACCCACAGCTCCAGCCAATTTGCCTAAGGTCTCCATCCTTCCCACAGACGGTATGTTAAGGTATTTCTGTCTCCCACCTTAGCACAGTATCTGTTGCCCATGTTGGTTTTGCTTGGAAAAACGTAAAGGTCTAGAAAGGGCCCAGCTGCTCATTCTGGGTAGTTGAACTGGTACCTGAGAACTTAGTCTTGTGTGAAACAAGAGCAGGTGATGGGGATTATCTTGGGGAAAATGGAAAGTTAACTCATGAGCAGCCCAAGTTTGCATGGCCCCTAAAAACGTTCATCCTCGGAAACCATAAACATAGGGAAATATCTCAGAAAAGAAGGAGAGTTCTTCCCTCCTGATTTCACTTCCTCACTGATGGTCTTGTTTCTCTCTGTTAATGAGCATTAGCATAAGCTTAGGATGTATCAGGAAGTGTTCCTGTCCCTTTGGAAGGTAGAAAAATGAGTATGACCTAGAGTCTCATTTCAAGTCATTGATAACCTAGGAACTAGCTTCTGTCCTTTCAAAGCTATTGCTCTGGAGGCCCTCCATCATTATGATATCTGCAAAGGTGTTTGAAACAATGAGCCACGCCTGACATGGCAAAGTCTTCCTTGTTTGGGGAGGTACCATCATCTTACCATTTTGTTCTTTTGAATGAAGACTCTTGAGAACTGAACTTACATGTAGAATCCTGCAAGAAGTTTCTCATGAATAAATGTCTGTATCAAAAATATGTATTTCTTCCTGGGACCATATACATTTCAACTTGGATTCAAGAAATCCGATCACTTATTTGACAACCAATTAGGTGCTGTCTAGTACTGCTAGTTTCCATTCCTTGTATCTTTTCTCTGATCCTTCAGTTTAAAGCATTACATTTTGTTGTTGTTTTGTTTCTTTTTTTTAAATCATAGCATTCCATCCACCTGTTTCTTTCCACATGTCCCATAAAAGGCTGTGAATTCATTTTGTAATGTTTGGATTCTGGGATCCTTTTCTTCATGGGATTACGACCTTCCTAATTATTTCATTAGGACTTTTTGCTTCTTCAGTCTGATTCATGACCTGTGTTTGATGACTGCAAAATATATCTGGAGAAGGGGAAAAAAATGTATTATTACCATGATATGGGAGTAAGCTGAGACAGTGATAAATAACAGAATAGCCACAAATAAGGACTACCTGGTGGGGGATTCTCCTGCCACCACCAGCTTTTTCATGGTTCAGCCAGGTCATGGTGTCTGTTAGAAACCTGTTTCCCTGGTAGTTGATGGCCTGCAGGGCATAGAGGAGGAGACAGAGATGACTGAGAGAAAACTACACATGAGCAATCCTAGGAGTATTGGATTGGGTCTACCCTCTCACCAGACCCTTGCTGATAATCACAAGTTACCTGTGAATGTCTGACTTCCCTAAAACCCATGCCTACCTCTATCTTTGTGTTAGACGTGTCCGTAAGGATTAGTGGTTAAATTTCAGATGCCTACAAGGAGGAGGAAAAATACCATGTTAGTATGCAAATGTGAGGTCCACCCATATTCAGCCTTCCATCTCTTTGTTTTATTAATTCCTTGATGTGTGTGTTTTTTTTTGTTTGTTTTTGTTTTTGTTTTGTTTTTGTTTTGCTCGTTTGTTTGTTTTTTTGGCTTGTGGAGCAATTTCTTAGTGACATAAAATCCATCTCAAGCCTAGGCACCTCCAGCGTAAAGCCTACCCACACTCCTTCCCACCTAGTCCCCTGGACCATTTCCTACCTGGTCTCTCTTTGGCTGCTGGACTGCATGGGTATTTCCATGGTGTAACACAAAGCCCAGGTTCAAGGCCAGCTTGACCCTGATGGGATGGCCTTGAGGTGGATGTTGGTGACATGGGCTTGTTGAAGATGACCCCTTTGGCTGATACCTGGCAGAGCGAGCTCCCCAGAATGTGGTCACAACCTGCAGGAAAGGGGGATGGGTAGGTCTCTGCCCCTCCAGATGGTGACCATAAGTTAGACTCTGTCATTATTGATTTTTTTTTTTTTTCATTTGTGTTCTGGTACCATGCAGGTCCATCCAGTAGATCTTCTGTCTTCTGTCTTTTTGTTTTGTTTTGTTTTGTTTTGTTTTTCTGGAATGTTTGGAGAGCTGTCAGAATTTCCAATACTACTCAGCTACCACTAGGTTGCCCAAAGAGTTTTGTAGTCCCTGTGTGGCCACCACATTGTCAAACTAATGTGTCCTGGTGAGGCTGTAGGTGGGTTTAGGAGTTTTCTTCATGCCTCAGAAATGCCAAGTAACAGAGACAAAGCATTGATGTCCTTTTTTTTTTTTTTTTTGTCCCTTCCCGATACTGCTTTGATTTTAAATTAATGAAATAAATATATTTTAAAAAATAATCCAACCTACGCATTGCATGCGAGAGCCTCAGAGACTGTCAGCTTAAACCAATCTGAAAGCTATGCTTTTTAATGCAGACATTGGACATGAAAAAGACCTCGTGGGTCATAAAGCTCACCCCCTGCCAATATCAGAGCAGCACTGGGCTTGTTTGGGGGGTGTGATTCTCTCAAATTCCCTTCCATCCAAATCAAGGGAGAATTGGGCTGAGTCCTGCCTCTAGTTAGTCACGCCCTGTGGGGTGAGACTCAGCCCTTGCTGAAGCTCCCAGCTGCCCCCACCCCAAACAGCCTTGATTTGCAGCCTGTTCTGATCAAAGGAAATGAGACCATTTCCCCCATCACTACCTGACCCTGGACTCTGGCCAAAACCCTGGGCATAGACTTTGAATCTTATGGATGTGCCATGGGATGTGTAAACATCTCCCAGCAATCCCAAGCCAGATCCCCCACTCAGCCACGGGAGACAGGATTGCCCCATCCCCGCTGTTAATCACATTTGCCGCTACCAACTCCCCAGTGACAGGGTCTGCCTGGGGCAAAGCCATCCCAGCCCCAGCTCTCCCTCCTGCCCTGCCATCTCACCTTGTCCAGTGTGAGACAAACCCACCATGTCCCTTCAAGACCAAGGCCAGTTTTCTTTCTTTGCTTGTATTTAGTTTTTTTTTTTTTCTTTTTAGTTGAGAAAAGCATGGGAAATAATCCTGATTTTTAGAGCAGCCTCTTATCCCTGTAAGCTGGTTGTCTCTGTCCAGTGAGTTACTGAAGTTTGACACCCTTGGAGGAATATTTTTGTTATAACCCACCACTTGCTGCACTGTCGATCCAATTATTTGGAACAAGCAATCTGTCATTCTATTGTTCCTTTCCAATAGTTTGACTTTGGTGACAGTTTTAAAGAAGAAACTACATTCAATTAAAAAGAAAAAAAAGAGAGAGGTGAGGGGAGCATTCCAAAACAGCATCTAAGATACTGATTGCTGGGGTTACTGGTGACCAGGGGTCCAAGGACCTGCACGCATAAAAAGACAAAGTGTAACTCTTCCAAATAATGAATGTTCTGGAATAAGTTAACTCAGTCACGTGTTTTGGCCATGTTAGAAATAACACTTTTCAAATGCTCTGCCAACGCATATATCCCCCTGCCACCAAACCCACCAGCTTCCTGGAGCTGTTTACATGAGATGATCTGGTTAGCTCTATTAATTAAAAAGGTTTTTGCTCTCTCTAGCCTTGCTTGAAATCAGCAGCTGCAACATTGCAGATATCACGAGTCATGAAAAGCATTATGGATGTAGATGCATACAATTTCAGAACCATGCAAGGGGATTCCTGATCCAGAAAGGGATCTTTTCCTTCTCATCTGTAAATGTAATTATTTTCTTTTAAATCATATAGGTATAAGAATCAAATATAATTCAATGACAAAACTATCTTTACAACTGTGAAGGGGGATATCCAAGATTCATGAAAAAAGCAGTTATTTAAAATGAGGACTAATCTATGAAAACTCAACACATGGACTTGCCAGAATTTGGAGTCTATGGCAAAAGTGAGCCCAGGGAGCACTTTCCAATATGGGTCTTGTGTTTATTGGCTGCGGCTGCCACAGCAAAGTACCACAGCTTAGGGGACTTCAACAACAGACATGACTGATTTCGTCAGATCTCCAGAGGCTAGAAGTCCAAGATCAAGGAGTCAGCAGGGTTGGCTTCCTCTGAGCCATCTCTCTGCAGCTTGCACACAGTTACAGGTCTTTACATGATCTGTTCTCTGTGTGGGTTTGTGTCCTAATACCTCTTCCGAGAGCACAGCAGTCAGATGGGATGAGAGCCTACCCTAATGACCTCATTTAAACTCTATTACCTCTTTAAAAACCCCATCTCCAAATACAGCTACATTGTGAGGTTAGGACTTCAACATATGAATCTGGAGAGGGACACAAGTCAGCATCTAGCAGACCCTTAAGCCTTGGGCAGCAACCTGTGCATCTTTAGGTTTGGCTTTGAGGTGACACTGTTCTGTGGAAGTTTCCACAAGCTTCATCCTGAAACCTTTTCCAGTCCATAAATGATATTCATACCTGCTTAAACAGGTATCCCAGTAAGTCTCCCTGGTTTTGCATCCTTACTTGGGACCTTTCCTTGCTCTACAAACCTGATAATCATTTGCCCTCCAGTCTTCGGCTTCTGTTGGCCCCATGGAGGCAACCCTCCTCTCTGCTCCTCCTCACCCACAGGACATTCCTTGTTTCAGGACGCTGTAGCCCTTGATCTCAGGACTCCCTCAGGGCCGAGGGATCAGAACACACATTAGGGGGTGTGTTGTGTGTAGAATCCAGCACAATTTCATTGCTTTGCAAAATAATCCGGTTTGCAGGTTTATTTTAATTTTGTATACATAAATTAAATTCCAAGTGTTAGCATTTACATTGGCCTGGTAGATTTTGAATTTATGAAGTGGATACAAATTTGAATTTATAGCTTTTGGAAGTTATACACAGCAAAGCAATTACTCTAATGTAAAACTAAACAACCAACACATTTTGAAACTTCAGGGAAATATTTCACTGTGATTTTTTATTATAAGGCAAATGAGATCCAAAAGTCACACAGATAAATCATTAAATATCTAGGGATAAGCCAGAGGTTCCCTGGCTCCAACACCTTCCATAATTCTGGATCTTTCAGATCCACATCCTTCGCAATGTGTGCACAGGGTTCAACTTATTTGGAGTAAGGCACGAAGCCCAGTAGATGTAGCGTCCTCAAAAAGCTGTCAGCAGGAGGAATGGAGCATACAGAAACGTCATCGCTTAGAAGGATGCCTGACTGATCCTTCTGATCAATGCCATGGAATGAGAACCCCCACTGTGGGCTGCAGTGGTCAGGAAAGCTGCCGAGAAAGGAACACCCCTGCCAGGGAGACCAAAGAAAACTAATGCCAGAGGCAAGAAATGCATGCATGTCCAAATATTTGTTGTGCTGCAGAGAAAGTCCACATCTAGCTTCACATAAACTTGGGTTCATATTTCATTTCTCAACCTGCTTTGGAAGGATCACTAACTTCTTTGTGTCTCAATCATCCCATTTATGAAATAAGAATAAGCTGGGTGGCCCACAGCCGGGACAATGCCTGCAGCGCGCCCAGCCCAGCCCAGGTTCCAGCACACTGGCCCCTGAAAAAGGGTCTTGTTCAAGTTTTACTCCAGGGGAAATTTGACAGAACGTGTAGGAGGAGATATGATTGAGAGACTCTGTAAAAAGGTAGAGGCAGAAACTCAAAAGAAAACGATATCCTAGTAACAGACAATTATCTAGAACTCGGCATGTAAATCATGCATATCTATAACTTATAGGGGATGAGCATGAAAACATTCAGTGGCAAAACTCCAAGATTCTGCAACTAGACCGATACAAGACTATGACAGAGTCAACAGAGGGAGTTTTGCATGAGAGGGAATTTTCCTATTACACTTCATTTACGGTGGTTACTTTGTATCCTCATAAGACAAATAACAAATGAAGAGGCAGGCCTTTCATGGAATGTTCTCTGGAAAAGCCAGCTGTCCTCAGTTTCAGCATGATGACAAAGATGCTTGCGTCCGAAGGATTAGAAGCGAGAAGTCTGACTGTGGCTGATGCGATGTGTAGTTAAAGTCTTACCTACGGAATGCTGTCAAAGATAGTGAAGGAGGACTGTGGTCACTCCAGGGACCTGATTCAAAGAGGGAGAAACCCCAGTGGGGAATGGCACTGGATGTTGGCCAAGGTGGGCTGAGGAAGAAGAAGAGAGAATGCACAGAATCAGATCGCAGAGAGAAGCTCCCTCCCCGGACGCATGGAAGAACTTTAGAGTCTGTAGCGAGAAAAGATTCACGATATCATCAGACCATTATTTAGTGTGGTTTGCTTAAATTAATCTCTTTTTTAAGAAAATTGAAACTGGTTTGTTCTACTGTGTGGATTTAGGCTTTGCAACAAAAGTTTTCTTTTACCAGTATGTACCTGCCATTCAAGATTCCAGAAAGAGCTGTCAGCAAGAGTGCTAGCTCTTTACACACACTTTTTTTTTTTTAAAGATTTTATTTATTAATTTGTCAGAGGGATAGAGAGAGTGCACAAGCAGGGGGAGAAGCAGTCAGAAGGAGAAGTATGCTCCCTGGGACTTGATCCCAGACACTTAACCAACTGAGCCACCCAGGCATCCCAACATACATAATTTCTTTGTATGTTCATAATGATCCTGAATTTGTTGTTATGTCCACTTTATGGAAATGGCAGGAGAGGGTAGAGTCAGTCCTAGTGTAAAACTGAAGGTGGCACTCTCTGTCAGGTGCAACCCTGCGCTTGCATGGCCCGGAGGGTGAGTGTCTCCATCAATGTGGTGAGCCAGGTGCCTTACCTGCCTCACTCCAACTCTGGTTTTGGGAAGTGAGTGCTGGGAGGTTGAGAGCTAGCCACTATTATTGCATTGGTTCCATTTGGGTCTTGGAATTCTCCCAGATGAGACCAGCTGATATTTGTCAAAGACTCTGGTGGCTCAAGATGTACTCTCTGGGTGAGAGGACCCCATAAGCCACGGACCCCGAACCATCGGAGCAAGCTGCATTCCTGGTCCGATGATCACACGTTACACAGACGCAAAGAGGAGCTGTATCAGGCTGGAAGCTAGCTCATGCAACCTCAGAGGAACAGGGTCTTGTCTCCAGGACTACCTGGACCCGTATCTAAATGGAAGGACATGATTTAGAGCTATGTGATTAACTTGCCCCAAGCAGGAGGACACATGGGAAAACAGGAAGAGGTCCCTGCTGATCTGTGCAGTGGAATCTGGCAGGGCCATGGAACAAGACAGGACAAGCAGCCTGGGATGATGGAGATGGCAGAGGCTGGAAGCACCCGTCACACACTGCTTTCCCCTGGAGTACATGGTGTGCAGGGTCGGGTTGCTTCCCAGCCTGTTCCATCCACGAGCCCAGCCACCTCCTCCCAGGAGGAGAGGCATGTGCTGTGATTATTGTCTGGGAGGGACATCTGCGATCTCTGCGCTCCAGGCACAGGCTCTGGCAGGACACCGCCACCGCCCAGACATGCGGCTTGTCCCTCCGTCTGCTTGGGGTGGCCAACTGCCTGCAAGTCCAGCCACCGCCACCTGTGAGGCCGCATGTTGGGGGGTAGGGGAGCATTCCTAGAATAAGATGTCAATTGTCTATTTATGTTGTAGCCAGATGACAGAAGGTAGAGGTACAAAAGCTAGGCATGTTTCCAAACGGAGGTCTCCTTACTGTGCACACAGCCTGGTGCTGCCTCTTCACGGCACAGAAGAAGGGAGAGCTCGGGTGGAGTAACCAACTTCTGCAAATCCTGGAATGAGAGCTCGGGCCTCCTCACTCGGTTTAGAACATTCTAATTCCATTCAGAGAATGCAGACTTTTGGCTTGGATTTACAGCAGGCTCCGGCCCAAAAGGACCACCACCTGTGTCCTGAAGATCCACGTCCTTCTAAACACGGAGTTAAATTTCAAACTATTTTCATTCATTTAGCAGCCCTTGATCAAGGGCGATGCATATATAGGAAACCCGAAGACAAATAAGGCTTGCTACAGCATCAATCTGTGCTGTTTGCTAGTTTACTTGGTTTTGCTTCACTTGTCCACTGAGATCTCTAGAACACAGACCCCAGCATAGTGGTCAGTTGGGTCCACCTCTGCCATGCATGCATTTATACCATAGCTAAACGATTCCTTCACATTCCCTACCATGAAAATGTCA
This sequence comes from Enhydra lutris kenyoni, assembly GCF_002288905.1. Lineage (NCBI taxonomy): Eukaryota > Metazoa > Chordata > Mammalia > Carnivora > Mustelidae > Enhydra > Enhydra lutris. The sequence continues at coordinate 27,255,198 of NW_019154104.1, forward strand.
TTTTTGCTATACACTTAAACAGAGTATAAATAACCAGAAACCACGGCACTCATAACAAATCCTCTGCCCCTTAGCAAAATGCCATGGAAAGAACTCTCTATATCTTGGGCAAATTCAGACCCTGTTTTCCTGGAATTTTTAAAACTTTAATTATTGAGTATCTGGTGGGTCCTTTCTATGTTTTAGACAGATCCAGATTCTCTTTTATTGGGTTCACCCTGACTTCCTTTTGTATATAACACTTACCACTTTCAAAACGATCCAGGAACAGAGCTGCTTCTGTGGATTGTGTCTTTTAGGATGCGTTGTGCAGCATTCTTTATTATCTATAGCTACAATTGTAGCTTTAGCACAAACCGTCCCACCTAATGTAACGATTGAGATTGCTTGCATTCCCAAGTGTTCTGTGGAATGCTCACCACCATCAACCAGCTCTCTGTTCCCTGCAACCTCTCATCTAAACTGAGCTGTAAGTGCCGAGGTGAGATTGGTCAGGGAGAGGGGAGTTTGCATATTAAATCTGACCTGAACACAGGAATTCTCATTATAAATAAGTGACCTATAGATTATGTGATTCTTACTGGGTTTTGACAGAAAACATCTCTTCCCCAGTGTGTAGGAGGAATTGCTATGCCATCTCAAGGCAGTCATGTCTCATAGCTTAGGCAGGCTACACAAGCTTCTGCAGTGAGATCAAAAGCCCACTTTAGCTCACCACTGTGAGAGATCCACTAGGCAGGGTGGATTTAATGCCCTCCAAGAGCTTCTTGAAGAGAAAAGTATGCCCATGCCCTGGAGAACAATGCAAAGGGAAACTTTCACTGTTTTCTAGTTTCCGTTGATAAGGAAAGTGAGTGTATTAGGGTGAGCTGATTGATGGACCGTTATATTTAAAATACCTCCAAGTATGGGGTGCCTGGGTGGCTCAGTGGGTTAAAGTCTCTGCCTTTGGCTCAGGTCATGATCTCAGGGTCCTGGGATCAAGCCCTACATCTGGCTCTCTGCTCAGTGGGCAGCCTGCTTTCCCCTCTCTCTCTCTCTCTGCCTGCCTCTCTGCCTACTTGTGATCTCTGTCTGTCAAATAAATAAATAAAATCTTAAAAATAAAATAAAATACCTCCAAGTAATTTGATGCTGTCAATATCGAATGCATCTTGGTTCCCTCATTTTAAAAACAATTTAATTTTTTAGTTTTTCAATAAGCAATATTAAGATAAAATGCCTAGGGTTTATAATTTTGTGGTTCTATAATATATTATAATTTATGATATATTTAAAATTTTATAATCTATTATAATTTTATAATAGATTTAAAAATAATATGCGATTATATCAACAAATATTTATTGATTGGGCACTCTTATGGATGGTAAGTATAAAGTGGGGAGCAGAATAGATAGTGTCCTTACTCTCAGAAATCTAGTAAGACAATAATTCTGAATAAATTAAATAGGAACATCAAATCTGTGATAACAAATAGGCAAAAACTTACACAGGGGATGTTCCTTTGTAGTGACTTTGTGTTAACTGTCCATGTAAGACCTCTCTGCAGATAGGACATTTGAGCAAAATCAAATGTGATGACAGAGTGGTTATAGAGAGATGGGTGGGGGGAACATTCCGGGCTGAAGACACATCTAGTCAAGGCTCTAAAACAGGAATTAGATGGAATAGTGAATATAAAGAAAGGCCAGTGTGTGTGCAGCATAATGTACAAAAGGGCAAGAAAGGAATATCAGTACTGATATGAGTACAAGCCAATGGGTCTGGGAGCCGGGGCAGGGAGTTTGGATTTTATTGTCTGTGTGATAGAAATTCGGTGACATGGGTGCCATATTATTTGTGTTTCAGTAACATCACTCTGGCTCCTATGTATGGGGTAAGTGGAGGTGGGGAGCTTGGGTCCAAGCAGGTAGACTAGATGGGAAGCAATCCAAGTTGCCCAGAGAAGAGAGGATGCTTGTCTCACACTAAGACAAGGTAGGATGATGGAACAAATCAGATGATTGGGCATATATTTAAGAGACAGATTTTATAGCATTTGTGGATGGACTGAGTTTGTGGGAGCCACTGGGATGTTTGAAAGTGCTGGCAAAGTTTTCCAATTGTGAGGTTTGGCAAATACAGGGCAGTCAAGCAGAAGCAAGTTGACAAAATTATTTCATGGGCTCAGCAAAGCTCCCTGCCTTCACTTCTGCACTTTCTGCTGTGATGTCTTCAGTCTTTGGTGTTCATGGCACTGACTGCTCTCAGTGCCCCTTGATGAGTTTTTATGGGCTTCTTTTATCTTCCATATCAACTTCCCAAAGATTGCAACAAAATTTCTGGATACCTGGATATAAAGTCCTGCTTTCAGGAGGCATTTAATGGACCTGGGACTGAGTAAAGAATGTGGATTTCCATCTCAACAAGTCAAACTGATGGGTCCCCACTCAGCAGGGTCCTGGGACATTGGCCCAGAAGGGAGAGGTGCAGGGAAGGTGTCTTGAATCAAAAATCATATGCTGAATTTTCAAATAGCCCCATTTCCAAGAAGTCAAGGGAGAGAGGAAAGGCATTGCTAACAGGTGTTGTGGACTATTTGTGTTCTTCCTGAAACTCATGTGAAATACTAATGTCCAAGGGAATGGTATTAGGAACTGGGGTCTTCGAGAGGTAATCAGATATTGAGGGTGGAGCCCTCATGGATGGGATTAGTGTGCTTTGAAAGGGACCCCAGCAAGAGCTGTCTCGCCCTCTTGCACCATGTGAAGACACAAGAGAAGCTGGCCATCTGCAGCCAGAGAGAGCCGATACCAGAAGTGTGCAGGCTGGTACCCTGCTCCTGCACTTTTAGCCTCTGGGATGGTGTTGTTTATAACCACCAAGTCTGTGCTACTTTGTTGCGGGAAGCCAGGTCAGAACAAGGAAGGAACAGACAGAGGCAGAGAGACAGGTTATTCTGGCCCTGGAGTCAGGGGTGCTCGCAAGGACGGAAGGTTGGTAGCAAATGTGGAGTCTGCAGAATTTTAAGCAAGGGAGTGAGTGACCTAACTGGACCTCTTTTCTAGAAGAGTCCTTTGGTTGAGATGAATGGAAGTGATCAAAGGGTTCAGGAGAGGATGTGGTTAGGAATGAGTACATTATCCCAGGAGTGATTAGAAAATCACTTTGGCTGGGACACCTGGCTAGGTCAGTCAGTGGAGTGTGCAACTCTTGATCTTGGTGTTGTGAGTTCGAGCCCCACATTGGGTGTTGAGACTACTTAAAAATAAAATCTTAAAAAAAATTAAAAAAAAAGAATATCACTTTGGCAAATGTAGTAATGGTGCTATTTTTTTTTAACATCTTTATTTTATTTTTTCTTGAGTGTTCCAACTTTTGTATCAACATGGTGCTAATTTTTTGAGAAGAGGTGACAGTTTCCCAACTTGGGTGCCATTCCCAAATCTGTAAGCCTAAAACAATGCTGCCTGATAGATGTAGAAGGCAAGACACATATAATTGCAAATGTTCTAGCAGCCATGTTAAAAAGTGAAAATGCAAAACAGGTAAATCAATTTTAATAATGTCTTTTCTTTAACTCAGCATGTCCAAAATATGATCATTTGAACACATAAATCATCATAAAGTATCCATGAGACCTTGATGCACATCATTTTTTTCTTGCCAGGTCTTCAAAATCTGGCACGACACTCACAGGACACCTGTATGACATCTCGAAGTATCCTAGAGGCTACCAGAGTGGGCGGCTTTGATCTAGAATATTCTAGGGGCCCACTTGAAAACTGAGCCGGTGACCTTCTATACAAATTTGTCATCTGTGTCTCATCATAAATCCTGAACTGGAGCCAGGAGACCCTGATTCTAGCTACACATCTTCAACAAAGTTGCTGTAGGATCTTGGGGCAACATAATCCATGGCTTGGGCATCAGTGGTGCCTTCTCTAGCTGAGAGGAGTGGAAGTAATGGTCTCTTTCAGCTCTGAGGTCCAGGGATTGAATACTTCCTGGGCCATAGCAGTGGGGGTGAATCTGGGGGCCTGGAAGGGATTAAGTGTGTGGACGTCTGCTTTCTTTCATGTTGCTGTTCCAGCCCACACCTTTGGGGTACTGGGGTAGGGGCAGGCTCAGTCAGTTACTGGACTGGAAGACTGCGGGTGCGTCTCCTGGGCCGTGGGAAGTGGGCCGGGTGGCTCAGCTTCGGGGCTAGTCCCATGAGTCAGGACTAAGCCCAAGGGCACCAGGGGCATGATCAGAGATAAGAGGCAGCTTGGACCAGATCTCTGGATTCATCACCCACTTCCCTAAGTTACTTCTTGCAAAAGATGAAGTATTAACCTGTTTGGCCTGGCGGCATTTCAGCATGGGGAATTAGCCCACATCTGAATTCCCCTAAGAGCGTCAGCCGACCAGAATTTTCTCCACTTCGGCTCCTCTGCTTGCAATGGATTCAGCCTGGGAAGTGCCAAGTGACATGGGTGTGTGAAAACCTTCCCTGTGGAGCAGACCCAGAGCATCTAGGGACATCCCCTAGTTCTGAGTTAAGAGAAGAGATGGAGCACTTACACACAGAAATGGATGGATGGAAAACTGAGAGATGGACAGACAGACAGGAAAACAGAAAACCTCTCTATGAATATAAAAATACAACCATACCTTTGTCTCCAAAATTAACAATCGCTCTAACGTCTCAAATTTCTAGGGGAGTGCACACACCAGAAAGGTGGGCAAAATTTGATACAGAGAAGCGAAAATAGATTTCAGCAGATCCATTCTTTAAAACTCCTGTGATTTTCTCATCGGGAAAAAAAAAAAAAAGAATCACCAGATCCCAATCAAAGCGTAGGCTGTTCCTTTGCGTGGGGCTCTAACAGATCCGATTAACAGGGTAATTATGGCAGGACTGAGTGCTGACTTGTATCAGAAATCTTCTGATTCCTGTCCCCCACCCCGGACTGATTGAGTCTGGGGAGGGCTTCAATACCCTGCACCAGCCAACTAGCTCGGGTCCTTAACCTGAACCCCATTGCCTTATCACATGCTCTCTCTCACTGCCTCTGCCCTGGTAGTATTCACTTTTTCAACTGAAAATTATGTGTGTAGGGGTTTCTCGAAATGGGGGCCAAGACCAACTTTACTATAGTTGACAAGGACATATCTGGGCCTCACCCTAGGACTTCTGGATTAGATCGGTCTTTGTAACAAGGATCCAGGTCATTCTAGTGTTCCTTTATTGTTGGAAATGTTCTAGTTAATTTTAAAGTTTTTATATATTTTATTTTAAAGTTTTTATATATTTTATTTTAAAGTTTTTATATATTTTTATCACAGAGAGAGAGAGAGGGAGAGAGAGAGAGAGAGAGAGAACATGAGCATAGGCAAGGGGAGCAGCAGAGGGAGAGGAAGAAGCAGACTCCTCGCTGAGCAGGGACCCAGACCCGGGGCTCCATCCCAGGACCATGAGATCATGATCTTAGCCAAAGGCAGATGCTTAACCCTCTGAGCCACCCAGGTGCCCCTGGCCTGGTGATCTTTTAAAAGATACAGAGTGCCTCCAAGATACACAGACAGACAGATGGAAAATATGTGCGTGCGCACACACAAACACAGGGGTTCACACTCATCCCACCTGCACTGTGTACCTGTCCCAACCTTGGCATGTTTTCAACCCTTCCTGGAGGCCCCAGACATAATCTTGAAAGTCAGTCACATCCCAGGCTATGACACCTTGAAGCTGAAACTTAATATTATGAACGAGGTAGGAGAATATTTTTTGCATTACCCAGCTTATTCACTTTGCTGTAACCTTCGCTCATTAGCGAAAATCTCAACACTCAATTCTCAGTGCAAAGAGTAAACACGGAAGCGTATCCAGACTACCCTTTTCATGGCCCACTTGACTTGCAGGCCCAGGCATACTGATACCCCCTTGGTCCCTGTCCCATATCCCAGCCGTTATTTATATGATTATCATTTTGAATGTTTGGGCCCTGAAGTGGAGGTGATCTGACTCTTGCAAAAGTCACTTAATGTGATACTTAATGTATCACAATGTTTATACTCTGGAAAGGAAATGCATATTTTTTCCTATTTAGTAAATATCTTCTCCATTGATAGTCTAATTTATTTTCATCTGGAAAGCCTGAGGCTACAGTTTTCCACAGGGGCTAGGAAATGAGTTTGAGGATGACCAAGGCCAAGTGGAGGGTAAGTCTTCAGAACAGCACATGGAGCTGGTTTCCAGACCTAGTTTGCCTAGACCCCAGTCCCCTTGTCACTGTTGTGGCAGTGGGATTAAGGCAGAACACGCACCCTTTTCTCCTACAACATTCTCCACTGATTAACCTCCTGGCTGGTTTAATTTCCTAGGGCGTTTTGCAAGGAATCTTGCAATCTTGCATTTAGATAGTATATCTTAGAACACTGAAGACCTGACATTTTCTGTGCAACTTTTCTTCCACCTTTTTTGGATAGGTAAAGAGTGATTTTTTTTCACCTTCGATAAGGAGGGTTATAGTACAAATTCTAGCCTATTATAAATATTGAAAAATGTGTTAATCTTATATTCTGCACACCCCCGAAACCATCTGACAGAGCCCCTGGGATCTATTATGTAGACAGGTAAGAAGCCCTCAATTGTACTCATTCTCCCTTTAACTCAAATGCAACTAACCTCTTTTTTCTTCTGTTGAAAAGTAGATGTGGGGTTGGTGAGTTAATAATGTAGACTTTTTTCTTCTTAAAAAATTGTTCTTTTTCATTTGTGACTGGGTTCTATTCTTCTTTCTTCACTTATAAATTATGATCTCTTACTTTTTGCATATGAAAATAAATATATATTTAATATATTAATTATAATATGTGAAATATATATATATGAACTTCAAGTAGAATTGTGACTCAAGACTTAATGAATTATTTGATGCTTAAATTGCCATTTTTTGTCTAAAAATTAATATTTTCTGGGGACTGTCTGATTGGCTCAGTTGGTAGAACACTCAGCTCTTGATCTTGGGGTTGTAAGTTTGAGCCCCATGTCGGGTGGAGAGTTTACTTAAAAAAATAAAGAAAAACCTTATGATCTATATAAAAACTATTGCAATGATCTGATCTTTTTTTTTCCTTTTTCTACTCTCTCTGAACATTTTAATTCATTTGCAAAGGAAAAATGTTCAAATAAAAATGTTTCCCACACATGTCCACCATTCTCCTTGTTTTGATGGGAAATACCATGGCCAGATGAATCGCAGTTGGAAGTTGTGGTAGGCAGCCTCCAAAGTGGCTCCCAGTGAACCACTTCTGATATTCAGAGTCTTGTACGGACCTTTCAAGGCTGGACTGGACAGTGAGTAAAATATGGCAGTTGACTTACAAGGCTAGATTATAAAAGGCTCTGTAATAGCCTTCCTCAGGGTCTTAGATAGTTTAATCTGGAGTAAGCCAGCTGCATGTCCTAACAAGAATGGCCAGATAGATCAAATAAATACATGGGACTCCCAGCTAGATTTGAATTTTAGATAAGTGATGCTTTTCTTTAGTGTAAGTACATAATATCTACATAATATTAGAGACATATACATGTACTAAGAATTTTTCACTGTTAATCAGGAACTTAAATTTAAGAAGGTGTTCTGTATTTTATCTGGCAATCCTAATAATGGTACTTAATTAGCCTCATGAAAGAGCTACATGCACAGAGGGGAACTGAAGGCCACAACCAAGGGCCAACACCAACTTGACAGCCATGGGACTGAATTATCTTGAAAGCAGACCCTTGAGCCCCAGGCATGCTATCTCATGAGATGCTCTAGCCACAACTGGCCAGACAGAGCACTCTCAAATTCTTGATTCACAGATACTGTGAAAGCTGATACATCATCATCATCATCATCAAACAACTATATTTATATTTATAACTATACTTATTATTATAACTATTGTTATTATGCTGTTTATTTTTTAAAAGTTTTATTTATTCATTTCATTTATTTAGAGAAAGCATGAGTAGGGGGGCATTGGGGGAAGAGTAGACGGGTGGGAGAGAGAATCCCAAGCAAACTGTGAGCTGAGCACAAAGCCCAACACAGGGCTCAGTCACAGGGGCCCCAGGTCATGGCCTGAGTCAGACACTTAATTGTCAGAGCCACTCAAGTGCCTCATTATAATAATTACTATTTTAAAATAATTTTAAGATCTGTTATGCAGTCATAGGTAATAGCTAACGGAGAGCTTTTGATTTGGGGAGGCTTCTCATAACTTGTTTTTATTCCTAGTTTGTAAAAATAAATATATACCACTGATACTTAGCAAAAGGGAGTTGCATGTCTTGATTAAGATACCTCCAAGGAGAATGAGGTTTGTGAGCTAAAGGGGCTTAAGTTGGGATTGGGAAGGTTCCCAAAGGGACAGAAAAATGAAAAGTGATCTACTTCCTTTGAGTTCCCTAGAGTTGAATTGGAAAAAATAAGACCAGCTGACAAAACTGGAAGTCAGGAATCATCCTGAAAACAAGAGCCAAACTCAGATTAGGAGCTGGGGAGAAACGGAATGGAATTAACGCCAGGAGTTGTGAGTGAGGGGGTCTTGGTCTATTTCCTGGGAGCAACCTGGAGTCTCTTGGCTTACCGTCATGGACTGTGGCTTTCCTACCTTCTTAATACTCTTTATTATGCAGCAAGGTTACCTGAGTCATTTGCACTGGGGCTTACAAGCATCCTGGCAAGAGAGTAATCAAAACCTCATCCTTTTCTTTTATAGGCTCAATATTGTTATAAAGGTTGGGTAGGTGTTGGGCTGAGTGGCCCTCTCTGAAGTCAGTCATTAGGAACAAACTTCAAATGGAAACTCATCTTTAGGGATGCTGGATGAGGTAACGGTCTCATCAGCAGGGCCCTTGACTTAGAGGAGAAGCTTGTTTCAGCAACACTGAGACAAGAAGCCCTTCTACGTCTTGGCTCCCGCCTCCCTAACTTTACGGTCATCAGGTAGCTGTTGTGGCTAGACCTCAAGTATCATTCTGGCTTAAGAAGCCCAGAGAAGCAAGATTATCACAACAGAAGGGATATGCATCCACTGGACTTTGGAGGACCCAAGCCCAGTGATGATATCCTGTGTCATTGTCATTGATGTCCACGTCATTGATGTCATATATGAAAGAGGACCATAACCGTATCTCAACTGAAGTCATTCCTGTCAGTTTCGTGTTTCATAAGGTAAGCCTGGAAGGTTGTCTGGGGCAGGATTATGAGTTTTAAAATCCAGACTGGGAAGTTTGAACTTAATGTCATAAGCCAGTGATTCTTGGACTTTAATGGGTATTAGAATGACTTTGAAAGTTTGTGGAAATAGTTGTTGGATGCCATACCCAAGTGTTTCTGATTCTGTAGGTCTGGGGTAGGACCCAAGAGTTTGCATTTCCAAGATTTTATTTATTTTGAGAAAGAGGGAGAGATTTTGTGTGTGCAGGGGAGGGGTAGAAAGAGAGGGAGAATGGGAATCTCAAGCAGGCTCCACGCTGAGTGCGGAGTCCAATGTGGGGCTCTATCTCACGACCCTGACTGAGATCATGCTCTGAGCTGAAATCAAGGTTGATGGCTCAACCGACCAAGCCATCCAAGTGCCCGGGAGTTTGTATTTCTAGCACCCTCCTGGGTGATACCCATGCCGCTGGTCCCAGGACCACACTTTGGGAACCAGTGTGGTAAGCAGCAAAGTGTCAGTGCTAAAAGAAATATCACAAACCAGTGGAAGGTTCCAGTTTACAGTTACAGACCTGCATCAGGATACACAAGTCAACAGAAGGGAGAGAGATTCAAGACTGAGTCCAGCTGAGGAAGTCCTTCAGAACAACTAGAATTCTCCCGTAATGCCTGGAACTTGGTGTCTGTGCCAGCTTTCCACTCTGATGGATATTGGCCTTCTACGTGTGCTCTTAGTTAAGAAACCATGAAGATGTTTAAGGTTGCTGTAAAAGCCTGAGGCTTTTTCCGTGCAAATGTGCCTAATGCCTCTCTTTATTGGGACTGGTGATGCCCTTGTTTTTAGCATCTGTGGAGCTGAGGTCGGAGGCAAAGGAGGTCAGAGGCTCTGACTCAAGGAAATTCCACACGATTTACTTCACGCTGACCCCTGAAATCCTCCCTTGTGTCGCTGAGAAAAGTTCTCCTTGAGGAAAGAAAAATGTATTGTGTGTGTGTGGCACTGTGTGGTTGGCGGGAAGGAAGCTGAGATGTTTCTACCTTCCCAACCAGACTTCCAGTTCTGAGCTTGCCAAAGTCAGTCAGCAGCTGGCACCAAAGACAGAAAGTAATGTTGAGTGGCTTTCTTCCCTTTTTCTCCCCCTTGGTTTTCTCAAAAGAATTCGACAGATGAAATAATACTCCTTCTGCTCCCTGCCCCTACCATTATGCAGTCTATTTATCTAAATTACAGACTTCAGCAATTATTTGTGCTCTCTTCAGAGTGAAGGCAAATTATCTCCACTCGGAGTGAAGATGGCAAAGGTGTAGAATCACACCTCATGTTCTTCTGCAGGGAGGAGAAAAAATGTACAGCGTCCCTACAGTGGGCTACACATTCCATATGTTATGTCACTGAATCTTCACTCCAGCCCAATGAGTCAGATATCGTCATTGTTCCCATTATTTTTATTTTAAAGTTGTATTTTGAGTAATTTTGCCTCACAAAAGAGTTGAAGGATAGTACAGTCATTATGTACTCTTCACCCAGCATCCCATGATGTTAGCATCTCATGTATCCACAGTATATTTTTTTAAAATTAAGAAGTTGACATTGATCTGTTAGTATAAGCTCAAATACAAGCTTTATCCAGATTTCCCCAGTTTTCCCGCTAATTCCCTGTTCCTATTCTAGGAGCCCATCCAAGATACTACATTATTTTTGGTAGTCATGTCTCTTTAGCCTTCTCTGATTTGTGACAGTTTCTCAGAACAGTGACAATTTCCTTGTCTTTCATGACTTCAAGGAATATTTTGTGACAGGTTTGTAAATGTTGGTTGTTCTAATGTTTTGTCATAATTAGGCAGAGATTAGGGGCTTGGGGAAAGAAACATATAGATGTGATGTGATTGACCCCACTTCAAAGATGAGAAAACCGAAGTTCAAGGTGATTAAAAGAAATTGGCCAAGGTCATCCAATCTGGAGTCACTGCGAGTGTAGATTTCTGAGCCAATGTTCTACCAACACTCTTCTGGAGGGAGCATGAGATCAAAGCTTAGTCCTAGAGATGGTAAGAAGAGATTACCTTAGGGGAAAAGCCCAGTTGAGCAGGAGTGATCACCCTCAGAATGATCTTTATTCTTGGGTGTTACCTGGGTTGAGGAAGGGGGCCATCTCTAGATGCTTAAATGTTTAAAATATGGTCTGGAGGGACATTACTTCAGCCACGTTTGGATCTTACCACTTAGTTTGGGCCATTTCTTTTCAATGCAAATGACTCTCCCTCTGGAGGCCAATCATCTGCTTCACAGTTTGTGTGTTTGTATCTCTTCCCCATGTATTACTGGCTTAGGGGAAAACAGTCAAATTTCTTAAATGATTTGTGTGCTTTTACAACTTTTTTGCTAACATGAGTCTCGTGTATCCCTTCAAGCGAGTCCATTTCCCTCACTTACAAGCTGAGGAATCAGTCAGTATGAATTCACTCATTTAACCAACTTAGGACCCTTACTTTTTAAACAAATATGGTGAGGCAAACTTTAAGATCTCCATTTGAAATGCGAGGCAGTCATGAGAATTACTGCCCAGGTGGATGGTTCTGGTGGAGGAGGCCACGCTAGGAAGCACTGGAGTCCCAGCCCCAGCCCAGAGTTTCTTCACTTCTGCCAACCTGCTGGATCAAGTTGCCAAAACATGCGATGACCTCATAGTCTGAGATTAGTGAAAATCAATAGTCAATGTATTGCCTCATACTAATTGGCTCCTAAGTGTTACCAAGTCTTGAGCGTATCTGCCAACACTCTTTGTCATACTTAGAGGGAGGTTGCGCCTAGGAGTTGAAACAGGATCCTGAATTGACTGTCTTTAATTTTTTCCCCCAGATGGTTAGACAGATACTCTAAAAGGAGCGTCTTTCTCTCACCACACTCCTGCATTGATTAAGTGATGCTTTACTTCATTCAGCCCACATTAAGAGTCATCTAGGTGTAATACATTATCTTCGATGCTTTGAGAAATGTAACTAATGAACCAAGTAAGTCCAGTCCTTAAAGATTTTGTTCTTTGCCATGGACGATGTGGGGTGTGTGTGTGTGTGTGTGTGTGTGTGTGTGTGTGTAAAGTTATATAATTTCTAACACATAATAATTGTCACAATATCACCCAGGAGTAGGCTGGGTGCTCAGTGGGTGAAGCGTCTGCTTTTGGCTCAGGTCATGATCTCAGGGTCCTGGGATCAAGTCCCACATTGGTTTCCCTGCTCAGTGGGGAACCTGCTTATCCCTCTCCTCTCCACTCATGCTCTCTCTCACTATCTCTCTCTCTCTCTTTCTCAAATAAATAAATAAATTCTTTAAAAAAATAAATTACCATTTCCATTTTGCGAGTTAAAATTTTTGCATCTCAAAGAGTTTTTTCTGTGCTTATGGTCCTCATGTTTAGTAATGAAAAAGATCCACACCCAAATCTGTAGAAGTCTTTTTTTTTTAATATTTTATTTATTTATTTGATAGAGAGATCACAAGTAGGCAGAGAGTCAGGCAGAGAGAGAGGAATGGAAGCAGACTCCCTGCTGAGCAGAGAGCCCGATGCGGGGCTCCATCCCAGGACCCTGGGATCATGACCCGAGCCGAAGGCAGAGGCTTTAACCCACTGAGCCTCCCAGGTGCCCTTGTAGAAATCTTTTAATACCCCTTTCTGGTGTTGTTCTAACAAGGAAGAGAAGATGTGCTCCTGAGGTGTGGTAAGGCACACTGTATAATGTGATTGACAAAAATTAAAAGGTGGTTAGTGACAACTCCAGACTGGGCTGTTGGTGTGTGTAAAGGAAGATTTCCCCCCACTGCCCTCAGAAAATTCATGAAAAATTGCATGGAGGAGGTAACACTAGATGACCTCTGTGATGAACATGTTTGTTTTGTCTATGCTGCACCAACATTCCATCCTCATTCTCCTCTATGCCAAGTCTGTGTGCTGCTTAGAACTGATCCAGCAGGGATGGGACAGTGACACAAAACTGGACATCCATGGTTAAGGATGGTCATGTGACCTAGAAGACACGAAGGAGAAGAGGCCTTGGGATTCTGCTGGAAAGGGGCTCTTTTTTTCCTGTCATCATCCTTGCCATGATGAAGGGAAACCTGACTAAGATAGAAACTGGCAAAGGGGAAATCAGCCAAAGAAGGAGAAGCATAGTTTCTTACAAATATCATTAGTGTGACTGGATCCAACTATGCCTGAAGTCATCCTCATCCTGGATTTCTAAATTACTTGAAGCAATAATTACACTATCACTTGCTGTCAAAAGATCTCAGGTTAATTCATTCTTACAAGAGGGAAAGACCTTTGTCAGTTAATAGTATAGTTGGTGAGAGAGAAGCCGGTGACAAATGGCTTCCAGGGACGGAGAGGCCTGCCCTTTGAACCGTTGCTCCGGGAGTCATTCTGAGTTTAAAAGGTGTCTCCCTAAAAGCCAGGCCTCAAATGCTTCTGAGCAAATGAGAGATCAGCATCAGAATCTTATTAAAACTTCAACAGTTTGAATGGGTTTTCAACTTAGCGAAATCAATTTTGTTCTCCCTAATTCAATTTTAGATGAGTGTTAGAACTAACAGGAAAAAAAAATAATAGTCACTTCAACCCTTTTTTTTTCACTTCAACCCTTTTAAAGCATAACTGCCCTCTTGTCTTTACCATATCATTTACGCAGCTCCCATTTTTCCCCTGAAGGGAGAAGAGGCAGGGGAGAAAAAAAAACATATATATATATATATAAAAGTCCATTTTCCTTTATCATCAAAATGTATCACAGCTCCCGGGCTCTGTGTGTTTTGGCTGCTGGGTATAAATGTGCATGATTTCATAAAAGGCGTGTGGAACTCCGCAGTACAATTCTATGCGCAGGGTAGCCCCAGAGACTTTTTTTGTTTTTTTGAATTTCCAGTTTCGAGTTAGAGGTCAGCGGCAGAACCTTTCTTGGGGATGGCCAAGTTAAAGCTCGCCATCGGATGAGTACGCCTTAATGTCTGAGGACTTTAATAATAGCTTCTGTCTCTGACATCCATTTAGTGACTATTTTTTAAACACCTCCCCTGTGCCTTCGGGGATCCCATTTAATCCTCACGGCAAATAGACGAGATGGTGGCGAGGATTAATTGAGACTCTGTGAGCATCACACCTGGAAGGGGATGGGGCCAGAATAAAACAGGGAGCAGGAAAATACAGGCCACAGACAGGACCGCCTGAGTGCTGGGGAGACGTGAGCCTCCTGGTGGAGCGTCCTCGGAGCTGTGGCGTGTCGGCGTGTGACTGTGGCGAGCTGCCCCTGTCCTCTGCCCCAACCCCAAATGCACCCATGTGGTTTTCTCTCTCTCTTCACAAGCAGGTGGCCACTTAGGTAGCCTGGTATTTTCCAGTGAAAGACTGGCTAATAAAACATGTTAGAATAGACGTGGCTTGCTCTTTAAGATTTTCAAAGCCAAGGGGTGGCCATAAATCCTGGTGCAAATTGGAATGGGGTGGTATTTGGGGGAAGCCTAATGATAGAGGAGTCTGTGATAATTTGGTGCAGCCCCAGGAACTGGCAGAGATGCCAGCCCTTCCTTGGTTCTCCCTGCCCATCCTCTCTGCCTCTCTCCCACTTGCTGAATACATTTTCCAAAAAGGCCCCACGTTCCCTTTTTTTAGGACTGTGAGTTCTTGAAATGTTCTCCTTGGTTTTGCCTTTTACAAATTAATTACAGTTGAAACTTGCTGCTAAATCCAGAGAATGTGGTCCTGTTTGTGGAAAGGTTTTGCTTACATGGGTCCCCTAATCCTAGACAACTTCAATTCTTTCTTCATGTGATTTCAGTACAAAGCAGATTTTGGATGGCAAGTCACCAAAAGTCTACAAAACTGAATGCGTTTTATCTTTGTTTGTGTTGTGAGTATTTTTGGGTATTTTTCCCCCTGCCCAACCCCTCCTCTGGATAGATAATGCCAGGGCAAAAAAATGTCTGGGGAGGGGTTGGGCTTAGGTCTGTCAAGCCCAAAAACCCTTAATCCTTCCCTTCTCTGTAATGAGTTTGAGATGCCGGCGATTCGGTTTCCCCCAAGCCTTTCTGGGTACGATCCAATCAATGTTTAATTTCCCCAACTGGCTCTGTGAGAAGATTTATTTCCTTGTGTTTGTCTTGCAAACGATATTTGTTCTAAAATTTGCACAAATCAAGGAGGGAATGCTGATTTTCCCATTTATTTATTTATTTTTTAAGAAAGAGGCTTTTACAGAAAGGAAAATGTGCCGTGGAGACACACAGTCCTAGGTGCATGTTGGTAGGCCTCCCTGGCTTGGGCAAGCAAGATGGAAACCTGCCCTACTGGGCGCTCTCTCTTCTGCCAACCACCTCCATGCTGTGACCACTTCCCTTCAGCAGACAGTTCCTGTTCAACTGGCTTCATTTCACCCACACTTCCGTTCTCCTTAGTTACTAAGAAAAGATGGGTCTCTTTCTCAGGACCGACCAGCGGGTCTGGTTTGACACAGGTGCTTCATACGCAATAGTCAGTTCTTCAATTGCTAAAATTAACCATTCTTGGATTCTTGAAATTATTTCATCGCTTTATAAAACAAATGCATTCACATAATATGAACATTTGAGCAAAACAAACAAAACTGCATGGGAAAAGTTACAAAATGTTGTCATCTAAAAAATGTCAACTGTTAGCTAACAGTCGGTCAGCACCTTTCACACTCCCCCTTGTGCATACACCTGGATAGGCATCCAGAGAGTTCGATTGGTATATAGATGGAAGCGACTGGGGGGGGGGGAAATGTCCCATTTATTTCACATATGACTTGTTGGGATTTTAAGAACAATTTTATTTACAAATAAAAGATGAAAAACCTGATGTGGAATTACAGTAATTGCTAAGCCATAGTTAAATGTCTTTTTACAAAGAAGGTTAGTCCTTAATCCTGGGTTCACTTATCGGAAGAAAGAAAGAAAGAAAGAAAGAGAGAAAGGAAGAAAGAAAGAAGGAAAGAATCAAGAATTAGAGCTTGGGAATCATTAGCATTATCTGATTCTTTTTTAAAAATTGCCAGAAATATAACTTTTAGACAATATTTATTGATTTTTTGAAAAGTAGAGACTTTCACATAAATACATTTCCTTCTACTTTCTGTATTACTCCTTGGGATTTCTCAGTTATTTTATTGTTTTTATATTGGCAAGGTTTATTTTATATATATAAAATGTTTTATTCTGTAACCATAAATCCCATGACTGCTGATTCCTAGGTCAATATTCTAATAAATTCAGTTCTCAGTGTCAACCCTTCTAATTCATTTTTTTTCCTATTTCTAATATTTTATTTTGATCTCTTATTTCTCTCTCCCTGCCCAGGAAATGCTTATGTTTCGAGTTTTTGAGTTTTTGAAAATTTTTGTGCATGACTTTTGTACATGAAGGATGTTGAGTATGCTAAGGAGAAAAACAGATTTTACTGGTGGAGAAAAATAGGTTTAGAAATTAGAAGCAGAATGTGTTAAGCCAATAAATTCATGGAGAAACACTGAGAGACACAGAGGAGATGAGGAGGGAATGTCCACAGAGCCTGATGATCTAATGACCCCACTAATAAGTGCAGTGTATCCAAAGGGTAGTTGGAATTCAGCTGAGTGGAGAGGTAGACCTTCCTGGCTAAGGCTATATTTCGTAGACACCATTCCTACCTCCTGGTTGAGTGCCCTTTCAACCTTCATTTAAATTTCTTACAAAGAAGTAAGTTGTAAGGAAATGGAATCAGTTGCATTAAGGACCAGACTGACACCATTTTTTTGCTTACCTGGTGAAAGTGTAAATAATAAGAATGATTTCATATAGTGATTGGTCAAGCTAGCTCCATCTTGGAGGATGGCATAGGGAAGAGTTTGGGAAGGGACAAGGTTGAGATGTCATAGGGATGGAATTGGATGGCATCAGTCTGTGAACTAAAAACTTAAATATGTAACTTTTTTTTAAGATTGTATGTATGCATGCATATATGTATTTATTTATTTATTGACAGAGAGAGAGAGGCACAGCGAGAGAGGGAACACAAGCAGAGGGAGTGAGAGAGGTCGAAGCAGGCTTCCTGGAGCCCGATGCAGGACTTGATCCCAGGACGCTGGGATCATGACCTGAGCCAAAGGCACATACTTAACAACTGAGTCCCCCAGGTGCTCTGTAAGTGGGATTGTTGCTAAGCAAGGAAGTTCCAGGACCAAGGTAGGAGACCCTGTTTCAGTTTGTTCAGCACACTGGAGTTGTGGTGGTCCCTGACCTGATGTGATTCCCCATGCTTGCTGCCAGTATCAGGAACCCATACACCCGTGGGGATTTGGTGAACAGGGATCCTGGAGACATGCCTCATGACGGGAAACACTGGTTCTGCCACGGGCTTTTGTTGTGAAGAAACTGTAGCTAACTCGCTTGTTTTCTTCTTTGTAGGTAGTGAGAGCCACATTATTTATTCTCAGCCTCGCTGTCTACAGTTATCACTCTCTATCCTTATTCTGTACGCTCTATGTATCTTGATGCTGTTGACCTCTGTCAAATTCTTCCATGAGACCTACTATGTGTTTTAATCTTCACATTCAAGTCTTTATATAAAATGGATTTTTCTTATAGCATTGGATGTTTTCCCATGGCCACTCATGCTGACACCTTGACCAGTCATGCTCCTTATCTGCATGTGGGGTCCCCTTCCCTGTGAGGAGGAACTTCTCTGTGGTGACTTTTTGTATATTCCCTTTTGAGGGACCGTAATATTCCCTAGAACATTTTCTATGTCTTTGTCTCTTGCTTTGGCTTGGTTTTCCCTCTTTTTTTCTGGTTGTTTCTATGTAACTTTATTTTATTTTTCTCTTGTATCCATTTTCCTGAGCTCTGTGACTCAATTCCTTTCTATTACCTTACTGTGTATCCTTCTATCTATTATATCTCATTCTCAAACTGTTTGCCCCTGATTGTCTTTAATTTCCCCCAAACTCTTCAAGTGTTTCTAGGACTCATCCCTCTTAGGTCTATCTTTCTTTCCATATTTACCCTCCTCTCCCTCCCCTCTTCCCTAGTCTCAACAACTTTTAAAAACCTTGATATTTTCTTCCTGCCATCTACTTATTTTCACATAGAAGCAGTATTATCTGGGCTATTAAAGACTAGTGGAAAGAGAGGGAAGCTGAACTAGGCTGAAGCTCTTTGTGTTGGGGTAAACACCTATTTCAATTTCTGGCATTCAGGTGGCTCTAAACCATTCCATAAAACCCCATAACGCATGGCTGCTTGGGCTACGATATGTGGACTGTGGCTTCCTTCCCTTTCAACACCTTCCCTGGTCTCCATCAGTATTCCTTGGCCAGGAGACAGGATTGCAGGAAGCTGACATGGCATGTCTATGCTCTTTTTCCAGCTCTACCAACCATGCTGTTCCTTGACATACGCCCGGGTCTGGGGAGACATTCCTGTCCTAGTGTCTACGTTTCATTTCCTCTGTCTTCCTCTCTATCCACTCCCCGGTTCTTGATCTAAGGATCACTGGATGGCACTTTTAGGACTATGAGAAAAATTTTATAGGGCTTTTAGAGAAAACTGCATTCTGCCCAAGGTCTGAGGAGATCTGTGTTGGCTCTTTCCATCATTCCACATTTGGGTTTAAATTTCATTGTATTTGGCAGAAAGTCTTTTTAGTTTGTGGTTTGGGGTTGTGGCCATTTCCTTGTTGCATTGAAAATGGTATTCTCTCCTTTGCTTTTAATTCTTGTGTGTGCATGTGTTTCTCACAGGAGAGAGAGTCATGCTAGTTAGAAAAAGCTCTTCTAACCATGTTTGTTGTTTATTGCTTTGTTGTAAAATATATACATGATTTTGGGGGGCAAAGATGAGAAAATAAAATTGATAGCAGTGATGTTGGATTGTCTAATTGTGTGAAGAGAAAACTCAAATGTGGTAGAAATGTTATAGTGACAGCTTGTCTATGAAGAATTTAGTGAATTGCCCAATGGTCAAGGAAATTCTGAGAAAACTCTTTTTTTTTTTTTTTTTAAGACTGCTCCACACCCAGTGGGGGATCCTTATGTGGGCAAGAACTCATGACCCTGAGATCATGACCTGAGCTGAAACCAAGAGTCAGATGCTCAACCGACTGAGCCACCCAGGCAGCCCTCAAAAAAGCTGATTTTGAAGGAGCTTTGGCTATTGGATTCCTAGGTTTCTTAGCCCAATACCATTCTGTTTTGCCTCTGGTCTTCAAAGCTCATACAGAGAGTAGAAATTAGGCACCAAAGCAATGACACCTCGGATTTCCTAACCTGACTCTGTCCTACTAGTTATATGTTGATAACTCTTTTAAAGGCTTGGTTTGTTCACCTGTGAAATGGGGACTTATATCCATCAACTGAGAATGCCTGTTAAGAAAGAGCATTTTAAATTTCAAGGCCATGTGCTTGGGAAAGGATTGTAATCGTGGCAGGACAGTGGAGTTGTCCAAGACATGCTGCCTTGAATAAAACTCTCTTTTTCCTCTCTTTGGCTATAAGACACTCCCCTCTGATCCTCCATTTCTTCCTCAATAAAAGAGGTAATGTGGACACCTGGGTGGCTCAGTTAGTTAAGCAACTGCCTTTGGCTCAGGTCATGATCCTGGAGTTCCAGGATCAGGTCCTGCATTGGGTTCCCTGCTCAGCAGGGAGTCTGCTTCTTCTCTGACCCTCTACCTTCTCATGCTCTCTCTCTCTCTCTCTTTCTAATTCTCTCTCTCAAATAAATAAATATAATCTTTAAAAAAATAAAAGAAGTAATGACTCTATGAGAGATTAGTGGAAAGATTTAATGAGATGATCATGTAAGTGGAGTGTTTGGAGAGAGTGACAAGGAAATTGTTGAAACTTGGTTAATAGCTGTCCCCTCTTTACTTTCTTGCTCACACATTTTATCACAGAAGGCTCACGGAAACTATGGATATTAGAAATTCAGAGTGACTCTTGCAGGGCTTCTCCTCTACCCCCTGCCCAACCAGGGTCAATAATCGTGTTTGCTGAATACTTGTTATCCACAACAACCGACAGAACCACCAATGCTAGGAGCTGAAAGTACCGTGGGAGCAAGGCAGGCTCTGGCCCTGAACTAGGTCATGCTGTCAATAGGGCTGTCCTGGTCATGCTCTTGGGGAGCCTGTGGGCTCTTCTCCTCACCTGGGTGGTCTTTTCTGGGACTGGCCCTGCTTCTCTGGTACTGTGTAGCCCCCATACTTGTACAACTTCTTCTTGGTTCTACTTAGCTCTGTCTCTTGTGGGGGCCGGCAGCAGACTCTAGGCCCGTTCCTGCCCTGGCTAATCTTGGCCGGCATGGTCTCCACTCATCCACTCTGTGACTGCTGACAGAGTGTCGCTGACTCTGCACCCTTGTTTTTATCCATGTAAAATGTGAGGATTGGGGTCGATCATCTTGAGGATTGTTCCAGAACCCAAGAGGACAAATAGGGGGAAAGATTCTCTATTATTTCCTGGGACAGTTAGGGACCACTCTAACAAGTACCAGTGTTCTTTGAAGATGGCTTGGATGAGTCTCTGACTCTCTTTTCAAACCCTGGTTTCAAACCATCAACAGGAGGTGAGCTGCGGGGTTTCCTCCGTGTAGTCTGTGAGATGCTGGAGGCAAGGGATGTCTTCTCTTCCTTTTTCGAAACCTCAGCACAAGACACCCTGCTCAGAGCAGGTGGGTGTTGAATTGGTACAGACTGTATTAGTCACAGTCATCAAAGCCCTTGCTCCTATAAATCTGAAGCCAGCCAGAAAGTGACACCACGTCTACAAGAAGGAGCATTGAGCACTCCTTCATTCCATGGAGAGAGAAGCAGCTGTTTCTCCATGTCTTGGGGATGATGTAAGTTGGGTAGAGGATAGACCATTCTCCAAAGGGAAGAGGCTTCCCTAATAGCGGTAAGAGCTCCTGTGTAGTTGGCTTATTTTCAGAAAGCAAAGAGCGGTTACTGTAAGGAAGCTGACTGTCTGGGCCAGCAGCTTTATCAATGAATAATTTCTTGAAAGGAAGAGAATCTACGGAGACCATACACTATATTTGATCTTGGTGCATGCACCAAGCACGGAGGACTATCTTTGATTCAAAGGAAGCAAGATAATTGTTTCCCAAATAGACTCTCACTGGAGAGCATGCCCCCTCCCATTCTGGTGACCCGGCACCAGCAGCCTCAGCTCTGCCCCAGACAATTATCCTGTTTTGCTAGGGAACAAATTGCTCTTTTGGGGTAATTCTGAGCAAGTTTGCCAAGTTCACAGCAATCCCAGGGGAGCCTCTGGGGGAAAAGCTCTCTCCAAATCCTCTCTCTGGCCCTTTGAAAGGAAAGCAGGTCATTTTTTAAAGAATTCCAAAGAAAGCAGCTAATTCTGAATGATCTGTCCCACCTTGGGAGAGGCCTCGGGGGCAATACGCTTGGTTCCTAGTGCTGGTCTGATGCTAGGGAACCAATTTCCCATGCAAGTAATTATGCATGCAATTAAGTAATTGTAGATAGAAAAGAAAAAAGAAAAAGAGGACAATGCCAAAAAAAAAAAAAAAAAAAGTTGTGGGCATGTCACTTTCAAAACCAGCTTGGAGGACACGAGAGTTGAATCCTGCTTGGGTTTTACTCTCACAATCGAGGTGTAATTGTTACCCGTAGTGATCATGTAATAGCTAAGAATGCAAACCCTAGAGCCACATCACCTGTGTGCAAAGCCCCGGTCTGTCTTTTATTAGCTGTGTGACTTTGCGCAGATGACTTAAGCTTTCTGTGCCTCCTGTCCTTGTAAAATCAGATTAATCCCACTTCCATCATACAGCTGTCAAGGTTTAAATGAATGAATGCATTTGTCTGTATGCATTACCATGCGCACATGCTTGCAAAAACGTGTGTGTGCTTGTACATATGTGTGCTTGCTTACGTGTATAGCTCACATGAGTGTGTGCTTGTGGGAGTGTGAGCTTGCACACGTGTGTGTGCTTGCATAGGTGTGTGTGTGCATAGTTTATAACAGTGCCAGGCACATTATAATCGTCAGTTACGACTATCGCTTAACTGTTGA
Source organism: Enhydra lutris kenyoni (assembly GCF_002288905.1). Classification (NCBI taxonomy): domain Eukaryota; kingdom Metazoa; phylum Chordata; class Mammalia; order Carnivora; family Mustelidae; genus Enhydra; species Enhydra lutris. The sequence continues at coordinate 27,277,463 of NW_019154104.1, forward strand.
TACCAGGGACAAGCAATCATTTCATGAGGGAACCAAGATATTTACCACTGTCCGTGACTCCTTTCTTCTGACCTTGCCTGTGTGTGATTAGAACATCAACCCAACAGAAAAGGGTAGAGGAACATGAAGTGCTTCGTTTCAGAGATGACAAAGAGTAAGTGGCTTCTGAGTCTGGCAGTGAAAGGGTCAAAACCACGGCACCCCAGGACTCCCCAGAGAAGCAGTGTTGTTTACAGTATATGTTTAAAATAATATTCCTACTTAGTTGGGCCTCCCCTTGGGACAGTGCAATTTCAACAGGAACAGAGGATTAATTAGCGCCGGTCCCACTGGCGAGGCTGGTGATCCGGGGTGGAGGAGGGGGAGTGTACCCCCAGCGCCCCCACTCCACGTGGGTGAGGGGCCAGGCCTGCTGGAAGTAGTTAGTGCTGCCCAAGAGCAGGCGAACACTTTTGCCCCATTTGTATGTTTTGGACTCATACTTTAAGTTCACCAACTTGGAATGCGGGAAAGGTGATGAATAAGGAGGAGAAGGCCTCCCAAAGCCAAGATCAATGAAGGCTGAATCTCTATATGCATGCCACTGTAGGGACGGCCACCGATTCTTCATACCCGGTGGAGTCTCTGGATTTATGCCCCTGCTCTCAGGGCCAGTGGCCTGGTGATTTCATTTGCAAGAATAGACCTGAAGACAGCCCTGCGGACAGGCGGTGAGCCTGAGCCGGCTTGGAGACCCGGTGGCTGCAGTAAGGAGAGGAGGCAGGCTCCCTCACGCTACAGGCACCGTCCAGGGGCCACCACCATCTGCCGGGCAAGTGCACTGCGTGCGGCTGCTCAGGTGCTCAGAGCAGCTGCGTCTTGGGCTCCTTGCCTTGCTTCGTTCCAACCATCCCCCACTGGCTCGGGGTGTGGTTTTCTAACTGAAATATGTGACTACTGTACTATCTGGGTACCAGTCCTTTATGAATGGACTTCATGAGGTTTGTGAGCCTGTCTGGAAAGTGTATCCAAAAGCATGGGAGAGCGTTTAGAGCTCCCTAACCCTCAAGAGGGTGAGAACCACAGTCTAGGGGGCCCTTATTCCTTTTAGGAAAAAGCTCAAGCACCTCGGTGCAACATACAAGATGCTCCATGACCACACCTCTCTCGGCCGTCTCTCCTTCCTGCCCTCATAGGAACCTATCCTGCCCATAAGGGTTTTTGAGGGTTGTGCCATGATTGACTCCTGGAGTCCTCCGCTGGATCCCAGCCCTGCCTCTCTCTGCTTGGCAACTGCCTACTAAGACCCAGAGCAGATTTCCTTCATAGCCCAGTCCCGCTGAACCTGGGCACCCTGGCGTCCTGCTTCTCGTCAGCCCCTGGAACATGGAGGTGAACCTCTTGAAGGCAGGGAACCTGCATGCCCAGGTCTGTATTTCTAGTTGGGACTAGAGTCTGCAGGGGATGGGACTAAATTAAATCATTAGCATTGGGACCTTGGGTAAGGTAAGCCGTTCATGGTTCTGGGCTTTGGATGCAGAAATGGTCCTAGTCGAACTATGTTAAACGGGGGAGGGAGTCTCTAGAACCGCCCTTTCAGTACGGTAACCTCTAGTCACATGAGGCCATTTCAATTTTAATTAATTAAAAATAAATAGGTATTCAGTTCCTGAATGGCAAGAGTCACTTGTCCAGAGGTCAGGAGCCCCACGTGGCTAGGACCTTCTGTCCCTTACTGGTTTTTGGCGTGTCGTAGAGCACTGCATAGAACATTTCCATCCTCTCTGAAATTCCTGATGGGCGGCAGTACTCTGGGAAGCCTCCAGATTGTATCACTGAAGATACACTCTGGAGATTCAGAAATTTGTAAATCCCATACCTGTTTGTTCTCTGTCCTGCTGATCCCAGGTCTTCCTTTCAAAGGTCCTGGAGTTGTAGGAGACCCAGCTCCCTATTGAGCCAGTGTGCATTTCCCAGGCATGGATTTGCTGGCTCACCTTTGGTTCAGGAGGGGATAGGGCCAGAAATGGAGGAACTCTCACCCTGTTCCCTTCAGAAATCCAAAGTCTTCCCTGTGCTGTGGGTTGTTGGATGGGAGAGTGGGGGTTCCTGGGGGTTCCCTGTGGGGTAGGCACATCTCAGGGTGTGGCCAGAGGTGGATGGTGAGACCCCATGTATGGCATGAAGGCATGAAGTAAACATGCCTTCCAGATAAGCCTTCCAGCTTATCTAAAGTTGGGGCTTTGGAGACCACTGCCTCAGGGACAGAAAAACTTCAGTGTGAGGGGAAACACCAAAAAAACTTCTGAAAGGAAGGTTGGTGAATTTCTGAAACAAGACTAAAGCAGAGTTTTGACAAGTGGTGTTTCCCAAGCCTTGAGTCAGAGGCAAACTCTGGCTCTATCTCTGGCCAGAACTGTCCCCATCTGTTTATTAGAGACAGAGACAAGTTCTCTCAGGATCCCCGATTCCAAAGCAGGGAACCCACGTTTGCCAGACTGTTATCTTTCTGAAGCTCTCAGGACGGGGCCATCAGGGAATTCACTGATGATCTTCCAGTCCACTGGATTCGGTGCCAAGGGAGGTCTGCTCTTCAGAGGGATCCTCATGGAGCCAAAACTGGATATGAAACCCACACTGGCTGCTCTAGCTCCTTCGAGATGACCCAGGGAACGCAGGCCTCAGTAGCTCCAAACCCGCGGAGAAAACGAGTCACCCGGGTGTTTGGAAATCTCTTGAAATCCTTCTGTGTCTTGATAATCTATTTTCAACATCTCCACAGTGCTTGGGTGATGGAGCCAATGAGAAATGGGTGAATAACAGCCCACAGTGTCATGGTTTGCATAGGCTTCACGCTGACACATCCCTTCCCGGACATCTTCTCCTTTGATAGGCTCATCAACAACTCCAGGAAGGCAGGGTGGAATTGTTGGTGTGGCCACATTACAGAGGCAGAAGCGAGAACCTTGCCAGCATTGCCCAGCTTAAGTAGCCACCCTGGGTCTCAGCTCAACACCTTGAGCCCATGCTGGTCCTGCTGGCCAACACTGCTTCCAAAGGGCCACCTCTTGCTGGTGGGGGACAGAGGACCGCCTGACCCTCTGAAGCTACACGTTGCTCCGGCCAGTGGCTGGGCTGCAGTGTCCAGTGACCGTGGTAAACATTTAGTCACAGGCAACATGAGGTGTAGAGAGAACCTGAAGATGGAACCAGTGTCTTTCCTGTTTTATGTGAAGTGAGAACTTGGGCAGGTTCATCTCTTATGGACTCACATTCCTCTCTGCAACCAAGGAGAAGGATTCTCTGCCCATAGGCTTGTTTTGAGAACAAAGGCATTGTGCCCGAATGCTTGGCACACAGTAGGTGCTCAAACAATGTCATTTTTCCTTCCTTCGTTTCCTTCAGCATGCTTGCATGGGTAGCTGGAAGGAGGCAGATGGGTGGACAGAGCGACTGGTTCCTGGCCCTGGAGAGAGGGTCAAGGCCTGTAAATGGATGCTTTCAAGAGATGTGAGACTGGTTCTCCCCAGACTGTTTTGGTTGGCGGCATGATCTGCAGGGGAGGAGGGCGGCATCTTGGCCGGCACCGTGAGAACCTGCAACAGGGCCCTGGAGCCCAAGCCTCACATCTTTCTCAGTTTGTTCCATTTCTGTTTCTTGGAAGGTCATCCCCACCATCCTGCCCTCTCCGACCCCTCTGTGTATCCATGATACCCTGCCCACCCCTTCGGCCAGGCCAGGGATGGGGTTGGCCCCTTGCAACTGGAGGACAGAGGCCAGGGGCCTGGTCCCCATTATTACAGGTAGGTGACTCAGGGTTTTTGCATAATTTAGCAAGAACTATGTGAACTCACTCTTTTTCCCAGCTGGCTGTCCCACTCACCTCTCTACGTGGGTTTCTGAAGGGCGGTGATTAATCTCAGAGCTGGGAGGAGGACAGAGCTGCCAAATGCCCCAGGATAGGGCAAGGCCCACAGCGAGCTCAGCCTGGCCCCTCCCGATGAGGGAAAAACGAGGGCGGCTGCCAAGGGACTCTGCCCTCAAATGAACAACTGACCTCTTGTTACCCGGCTCTTCCGTCTTCTGCAGAGGGGAGAGGCACACAAGGAGCCCGCTGGGGTCTGGGGGGCAGGAGTCTGGCCCAGCTCCTGTCTCACTCTGTGTGGCCCCAGATCAGACTCAGCTGTGAGCAGGAGCAACCCTTTTCCCCGACTTTTCACACAGCTCAGTGCAGGACACGGGTGACACGGCAGATCTGAAACAGGCTTGGCACACCTTCGTTCAAAGAAATCAGCCAGCCTTTCCCGAGGACTTTCGCATGAGCAACTTCACACACTACCGTTGAAGTAGAAACGTCGTCATCAGGGTTCTGTATTACTTTTCCCTCCTTGTTTACAGTCACATGCCTATTTTGCCAATAATAACAACAGTGATTAATTTTATTGAATTCTTACAATGAGCCAAGCCCTTACCTGCCACCTTGCTTAACCCTCAACAGATCTCGGAGGCCACTGTCATGTCTGTGACTATTTGCAAAGGAGGTGAACAGGGTTCAGAGGATGAAGAGGTCTCCCTGGTGCACATTCTCTGTCCTTTTGGAGTCAATTCTGAGAGACCTGGGAGTCATGGTACCCTCAGGGATCTTTCTTCTCTCCAGAGTACACATGTCTGGGGCCAACTTAGGTCCATATGGCTCTTCCTCTGGGCAACAGGGCTCAGAGGCAGGACCTCCCATCTCAGCCACACAGTGCCAGAGCCCCTCTCTATGTTAACCCCACACCCCTGTTGGACTCTAGACTCTCACCAAGCAGGACGCTGCAGTGACTCCTCCTGGAGCCCGAGGTCATGTACCCCCCCCCAACAGGGGCTGCTCCCAGGACTTGCTTCAGTTGGGGGCCTGGGGAGTCTCCCCCAGAGACCCGGAAGGCACAGTGAGACACAGAAAGTGAGTGGGGAGGAGGGCGGATGAGGAGAAAGGAAAAACATTTCACCTTGTGTCCACATGCAGGCATGAGCACCCGCATTTCAGGAACAGACTGAAAAGCATCAAGGAAGGAATGTGTGTGCTGCCTTCTGAAAGGCAATGTCACCTTAGAAGCAAAGTGAGAGCAGACATGAGACTGTTCTTGTTTGGGACATCAAGATCACCAACATGCTCATTAAACAAACAAACAAACAAACAAACAAACCCAACTTTGGATCTGAAGACTGAGCAGAGAGCAAGCCCTCTTTTCCAAGCTGGTTATGAACGGCAAGTTTCCACGGTGGGCGCCAGGAGACATGGGCCACACCAGCCCTCAGAGCTTCCTCTCCTGTTTCCTAGCTCTAGGTCTCCTACAAAGTCACTTCAACCTGTTCGAGTTGTTTTTGCCATGCACATTACTTTCAGAAATTCTTGAATTTTTCTGAGGATTGAGCAGAATAATATAGTGTATGACTCCGAGAGGAGACATCGGATCACTTAAATGAGGACCTTTCTCTTCCTCTGTCTCTGGCCTCCAGTCACCATCTGCCCCATCTGCCTCTGAGTGTCGGTGCCATGCGGTCAGAAAAAGGATCAAAGAGCAGACATAACCTGGAGCAGAGGGCAGTTGGGCATAAGTCACAGGCAGAGTCCGGTTGGCTGGTGAAGAAACAGCAGCACCAGTGGACCGAGTGCTGTCAAAACTTCAAGGAAAGATTTAATCTCAGTCAGGAGTCAGATGACAAAGGCACCCAAAGCCAAATGCCTCCGAGGTGTCCTACTTCATCTGGCTGGGAGCTTCTCCTCAGCTGTTTCTCATTTCACCATGTCCTCCAACCTCCATTTCCAAAGGGACAGCCCTGGGGCGTCTTCTCTTAGGTAGAAAAAGTCTCCCATAGCCTCAGACCCCTAAGGGGCCACACGTAGCTGCAATTCAGCCAGACTGTGACTCTTTATCTGCCTGTATTTTAGAAAAGCCTATGAGTGTGCAGAGAAGGAACTGCCCCTGTGTTTAACTCTGTCGAGCACCTGACTTGTGCTGGGCACATTGTGGCCACGGTGAGAGGAAGAACAAACCAATGAGACCACAGGGCCCTATCTCAGCCAGGTGCCCACATCCAGGAGGTCCACTGTCACACTCTGGGTCTTTGTTGGAGACAGGAATCACTGGAGACTCAACATTTGGCTCCTATCAGGCACAGGAGTTCATATAATCACATAATCAGCTGCTTCTAGGAGGGGCACAATGGGTGAAAGAAGGTGAACTTACATGGAGAGTTAAAAAGATGTGATTCAGCCATATTCTAGTAATAGGCTTGGTGGGGGAGAGTCTCAGAAACCCTTTTGAGTCTGGAGGCTTCTATTCTTCAGCATCAACATTCTCCTAGAAGGAGGCTTTTGGTGCCACGTGGACCCAGTCCCTCGTGGAGGAAGGTTGGGAGGGCAGAGGAGGGATTCTGCCTCTCAGCCCACCGGGGGCTTTCCTCCACAATGCTGACTTGGACTATTCTGGGTAAGGAAATGTTGAGTCAAAAATTGTAGCAGATTCTTTGAGCCTTCTTTCACACTGGCTTCTGGGAGCTTGAACTGCCAGGACGTCAGTTGAGGGAAAGTGTTGGGCACCCAAAATGACATGCAGACTTGCTAAAGCTTGTCTCACACCCATTTCTACATCTATCATGTTATGCAGATTTTCTGAAATTAAATTAGCAAGGCTGTGCTGAGACACTGCAGTCGGGAGTGAGCGGTCGGACGGTTAAGGACCTTAGGTCCGTCCTTAACTACCTGTGAGCACCTGAGAAAAGCCCCTTAACCTCCTGGAGACTCAAGTTCCTCATCTGTGAAATGAATTTGGCAAAGCCGACTTCCAAGGAGGTTCATGACGATTAAATATGATGAAGTTATAAAAGCTCCTATTTAATTAAGGTATTGAAAACATCCTGGCAACTTACATGTATTTGTAAGTGGACCTAAACTTTGTGCTTTTGATAGGTCAACTTCCAGACGTTCAACCAGTCTGTGAAACGTATCTCCCTTTCTCATTTGAACTTTGAGGGCTGAGATACCATCATTCATTCCCCACTCTGCAGATGGAGAAGCAAGTCAGAGGGTCGTAACATCCCTCAGGCACATAAAGGTGAACTTTCTTGGCTTCCAGATACACACCAGAGATGTCCTATAAAGATGGCCTCTTGCTGACATAGAAAAATCAGAAACAAAGCTCTGAATTGGACAGGAGTTTTCCTCCAGGTGCACTCAAGTTCAACACACATAAAATAAGGGACATTTAGTTATCCTTCGGAAACCCACCTCATCCTAGCTGACTCCTCCAAGCTCGAAATCAGTAGCATGCCTTGGAAATAAAGCAATGTTAGATGTTAACCAGACTGTACCTTTCATTCCCCACTGAGCCTTGAAGACCTGCAGGACCCCACTTGATTGTACCTCAGCTTCCTCGTCTCTGAAATGGAGCCAAAAAGGCTTCTTTTAAGGGTCAAGTGGGATGACGTGAGTGGAGTGCTCAATAAATGTCCCTGCCATACCTATTTCCTGAGCTGGTCATTTTTCCCAGGCTTCTGCTGGATTTGAATTGGAAGAATAGCGCATTCTATGACGTAAAATCTTCCTAAGGTTACAAACGCAGAGGAACCTCCCAGGGAGGCTTCTTTAAACGCAGATTCAGATTCACTAGGTCTTGGGTCGGGCTGGAGATGGACATTCTGCATTTCTAGCAAGGTTTTGGGATTCTGCTGGTCTACGAATCACACCTTGAGCAGCAAGCTTAGTGGACTTCCAAAAGGAAGGAAGAGCAAGTGCGCAAGCAGCCCTGGGTTTGGTTTGTCCTCACGGTACATCGGCTGTGTTCTGGGTATGCACCCTGGGCAGATACCCTCCTGCAGACATAGACATGCATAGCCACGCAACCTTGCCCACGTGCCTTCCCAGCCATGCAGACTCCCACTTACTGATGCCGCCCCCCAGTTGGGGGTCACCGCCATCACAGAGTGTTCACAAAGAGGTTCTACAAGGGAACTACCAGTTTTACCCTGGGTGGGTCTTGCTCTGAGTGGGTGTCCATTCTGACAGCCACATCTCTCTGCCTTTCCTTACTCCAACATTATTGATGATGCTGAGTCTCCGACCCCCTGGCCAGTGCCTTTGCTCTGAAAATGGTACAGCCAGAAAAGGGACCTGCTACTGGCTATGAAGCCTCCCTCATTTGCACATCTCACCTCCAGCTGAGATAAGGGGAAGGACACCTCGCAGCCCTTGCATCCTGAGCCCCTGACTCGCTGTCCCACAAGGCAGCCATCTGCTGGGCCAGGCATGCCCTTTTTGCCATGTAAGTTCTAACTCTGGAATAGTAAACATAATTATAAGGGATGCTACCTGTTGTTGAAAATTCCCCACGGGCAGCATGCTAAATATATATCTATTGACTCGCTGGATCCTGACACCATCACGGTGGATGACTATACCCATTTTATAGATGAGAGAGGTGAGACAAAAAATGTTAACTCCTCCCAAGGAGTATGGCCTTTCACTGGCTTGGATCTGCTCTTGGCACAACATGGGACTCAATCAACATTTCCTGAACAAACGAATGAATTACTGAAAAATGGATAAGAAGATCAAGAGGCTGTGTCAATAGCCTTCAGAAAAGGCAACTAGAGTCTGGGAGAGGTATAATGGTGATTGAACCTGCTGGATTTAGTACTACATTTCAGTTCCAAAGGCAAGGAAGGGTTTAATGATAGCCCAGAGATCAATAGCCTGAACCACGACAGAGTGGACAGAGCCACCATGACAGAGTGGAATTCAAAAGGACCAGCTCATATGGATGAGGGAAAGGTGGAAGCCAGTTCTTGTTGAGGAATGGATGCGTTTCTGGGTGTGATCTCAATAGCAGCTGGAAACATGGGGCTGGAGTTGAGGAAAATGATTTGGGGCTGAAAGTAACCTTTGGAAGCTGTTCAGTAATTCATTCACTTATAAGATCCCGTTATGAGCTAAATCTGTACTGAGAGAGATATTGGAGAAAAAAGACAAAAATTGTGACCTTGCCTCCAAGAAGCTGTCAGTTTCATTGGTCCTTCTTCCTAGAGATGATCTCACATGTCCTCAGATGATTTCCTAGAGTTTGAGTAAAGCTAATAAACAGAAAAGTGTGTGGTCTACTCTGGGTGCTCACTCTAGGGGCAGGAGGAGAAGTCAGAATTGAGAAAAGAGATTAAAAAAACAACAACAGGAGGTGATTGTCATGGAAGGTAGGGGAACCCATTGAAGAAAGAAAACCACTTTTGTGTGTATGTGAGTGGCAGCACCATATTTGATGATGTGTTGAATTAGAGGTTCACATAATGGGCATTCTTCATGTGAGGGGCCCTACACGGTGCTCTATCATGGCACATATCATTCCAGCTTCTAGAAGGATATCCACACTTTATGTTTTCAACCCTGGGCCCAGCCAGGAGCCAAAACAGGAGATAGAGAAGCGAAGGGGGCCAGCTCTTTGCCCTCACAATGGCCACATTTTGGGACATTAAGCTGGGCCCGTTTGCAGTCCCAGCTGAGGTCTTGAGTTTCATAGCCTGACAGCCTCCTGGCACACTTGGCACCCATGTGATCTTGCATCTGCTCTACTTAAATTATGTGAGTTAATTCATGAAAACTCTTGAACCAGTGCCTGGTACACAGTCAACTCTAAAAAAATAATACTACTCTTGCTGTTGCTATTATTTTCTGCCAAAGAACCCTACACCTATCTTTGAGATTTTTTCCTAAGTCCTCCAGAAGGCTCAACCAGAAAATCCTGTGCTCATAACAGGCTGGGGTACACACTGGCTTGTAGGGCTTCTTCTTGATGCCAAGGTAAGGTACTGATAAGTCCTGAGACACAGAAAACTGTTGTGGCCCACGTGGTCCACACCTGTTTGATTTTCTCTTTTTTTTTTCATGTAATGACTGGTGGCCTCTTACAGAAATAGGGTTTTACATGTCTGGAGATTTTTACTTCTCCTTCTAATCCAGTGAGCTTTTCCCTGAACTGTCCATGAATCTGACATCTATCACCTGTGCTTTCACGCAGGAGGAGGGGAGCTGGGTGGCTCATTTCATTGGCGATGATGATATTGACACGTGTCCTCTGCACAGCTTTCTGGATCCCATTAACACTCCACATACTCTTGGGATTATCACACAAAGTTCGTATCTATGCTTTACCTCATTGGTATTGGGATTGTGGCTCAGAGAGGCTGTGTGACTTTCCTAAAGTCATGGAGCTAGCAAGTGGCTGATGGGGAACGTGGCTCACTTGTCTCAATTCCACTACCTATGCTCTTTCCAATACTTCAAGGTGTCTCTCAGATGGTAACTCATCAATTGTGAGTCGGACTACTTATATATTTAGACATGAGCACAGATCCTTACCGATGTTCTATTCTATGTCATTGAAATAACCCACTCTGTGGCCGGCGGAAGGGGTTGTGTGTGGCCGTTGACCTGAGGAGGAGGGTGGTATTCACCATTCCTGATGTAAGCAGTGGCCTGGGCGTGGTGCTGGAAGGTTCTCCACTGGAGAGAGAAGATGATGCCCAGGGCTTCAACAGATGGGTTGTTTGCCTCTCCCTGAAAAGAACAGCGTCGTCTCAGAGTCTGCTGGGGTTTTAAAAAGCCCAGATAGAGACGGGAGTGACGGCACAACCCATAGGAGAAAAATTAAGTGAACAAAAACCTTTCTTTGAGATGCAGTTTCTGCAAAAAGGTTGCCACTTCGTTGTTGGCATCTCTCCCCTCCTCTCCATGATGGCAGGTTTTCCCCCGAAAGCACCAGAGTCTGCCCCACCCTCATCTCTGCGCCCGCCCTGCTGGGACCTCTGAGGGGCACAAAGCACACATTGCTGTACTCTCAACCCACAGCCCCTAAAAATTACATCTTGATCTCTGAGTCTTGGGGAAGAAAATCACTTGGTTTGTGTGAGGCATTTTGGGCCACGTTGTTCCTGGTGGTTGTGTTGTTTTCTCCTTCCTGAAAAGAGAAAGTTAACATTTGTTCCCCCAAACCAGTTTCTTCTCCATCTGGAACCAATGGGGGGGCCCTCCACAGATCACCCCTGAGGACTGGCTGATGTTTATAAGATCTTAATCCTGGGGGGACGGGCTGGCTTAGGAGGCTGGTAATGGGATAAGAAGCCTCTCCTCTCCAGGGCACCAGCTGGAAACCAGCCCAGGCTCCTAATGACGGGAAGTTTCCAGCTTTCGGGAGGCTCACTCTGTGAGAAGAGTTGACGGGCTGAGTCCAGGGTGGCTTCTGCTCCATCGCTCACCCTATTCCCATTTCAGGTTCAATGTCAAGGATTTCACGTCAATGTCAAGGAGACACTGGGACTCCAGGATTAGCGAGCTATAAGTTTGGTCTGGATGAGAGGCAGGAGAGAGGGGAACACATTTCCTCACCAGTAGAAGAGAACCACTGCATGCCACAAGCTGTGTGAAGACAGAGAGCACGTGACTTCATTTACCCCTCAGAGTGGTCTTCTGAGGATGATAGCGGTACCCCTGCCTGCTGGTGCAGATGAGGAAATAAGGATCAGAGAGGCTAAGCAGTTTTCCCGAGGTTGCACAGGAAATGTGCCTTTATGACGTCAGATCCTATAGTCATTTTACTGCTTACCAGTGATACTGAGTCTCCTCAAATGTTGAGTGGTCTAGTCACACACACACACACACACACACACACACACACACAGGCTCACACACATACACACATATGCAGGCACACACTGCTATCAACAGCTGTATTCAACCCATGCCATAAAAAATACTCACAAAATGATTTTCAGGTCATGGCTTACAGCAGGGGTTAGTGATTTTTTTTTTTTTTCCCTGAAAAGAGTCAGAGACTTTTAAGTGCTGTAAGTGGTTTCTGCTTTGCTGGCCATATGGTCTGTCACAACTGCTTAACTTTGCAATAGTAGCATGAAAGCAGCTATAGACAGAAGAAAGGGCTTTCCTGTGTTCTGATCAATTTTATTCACAAACATTGTTTTTTATGAAAACAGGCAATGAGGTGGACTTGGCTTACAGGCCATGGATTGTCAATACGTGACATAGAGAAATCCTGCTCCCTTTAGGATAAATCAGGAAAGGCTTCCTGGAGGAGGTGCCATTTAAAGTAGGCCTCAGTGAACAGTTGGAATTTGGAATATGGAATTAGGAGAAGGCATGTGCGTTACAGAAAAGACATTTAGGGGAATGAAGGCATGGGGCAGGAGATTATGGGGTGAGTCTAGGGGGAAAAGATCCATGATGGAGAGCCATGTGGGAACAACAGAAAGCAGTGGAGACATGACCCAAAGAGGGACAAGGCTAAATCAGGGAGAAACTGAATGCTGGCTATAGGGGCTCCACACAGAATTTCCTACCAGCTTTACCAGTATTCCAAATCCTTTGTCTAAAAAGATTGGGCCTCTTCTAGTCAAGTGAATCCCCAGCGGTGTGTACTTGATGTGAGATGGGACCAAATTCACATTATGGAGTCGCAGGGGAGCATGTGCTTCTGAAATCCGGGGGGCCTAGTGATCCTGGTTGTAGAGACGGCAGGTGAAGATCCCACGGTGATGGACACTAGAGAGCAGAAGGCTAAAAAGTACGTGGCGTTGAGGATCAGGCTGACCTTGGTGAGAGTATGCCTCTAGCTGTGTGACCTCAGGCCAGTTTTTCAAACTCTCTGTGCTGGAACTTCATCTTGTCCCATAATATCAGGTGGATGGTAGGCACCATTCAAGGCTGTGGACAAGATAATAAAAGGTGGCACAAGTGACCCACGTCAGAGGCATACAGGACCTTACCAAAGCCTGGGAGCAAGGAATGTCCTCTGTTCCGAGCTGCAAAATTGCTCTCCCGATGACAAGGTCTGAGCTTTCTCCCTTTAGCTGGGGTCTCGGGGGATGGTGGGAATTGGCAGATGGGCATTCCAGGTTGACTTGGGAACCAGAATTGGCTGCGTAACTGCACATCGGCAACAAACTCTTAGATCTGCTGTTCATCTCAGCCCGTGCTTGGCCTCTCCCTACTGCCAGGAAGGCCTTTTCCTTTCTTCCTCCCCTGGTCTGTCCTCCGAGGCCAAGGCCAAAGGCTGTCCTCGTGATGGAATGGGCTTCACCTCTGTTGATAACATTGGCCACACTCCAATGTCACCGTTGGGGTGCGGCCCTGTGGCCACCGGTGAAGCCTCAGCTTCTCAAGGGCAGACTTTCTGTCTTCGTGCTGGTACCCACCAGCATCCCCATGCTTTGCACCAGTTAGGAGACGATGGTGCAAAAACGGGAGAATGGAAAGATTAAAGGTGAAATAGCCACGATTTCTTGGTTGGCTTGCAGGGCGCTGGCGTTGTTTTCAGGGTTTATGTTATTTGTTGAGTATCTGTCACGGCCAATCGGTAGGTATTGCTCTCTGTATTGATGAGAGAGGGAAGAGAGCCTTGAGATGATGCAAGATCCCAAACCCCGTGCTCAGACTTCCTCCCTTTAAACCATGAGTCTTCAAGCAGTCTTTCACGGGACTCGGGAATAGCAGCACACATGTGCTCCTTGGCCTTGTTCCCTCAGAGAGACATGTGCCCAGCTGGTGGGACTGTTCTGAGCAGTGTCCTTGGAGTTCATTGTGCTAGTCCTGCCCCCTCAGGCCCCCTTGAATGCACACATGGGCAAACTGACTTGGCAGAGCTGAATTTCTCCTGCACCTGAGTACTCCCATTCCTGGATAAGGATGAATCATCTGAGAATGGAGACACCTTGTAAATGCACACATTTGAATGGGATGAGAACAATAATGTCATCCTTGAACCAAGGGGCAGGATGAGCCACTTATCCAGCATCTGAGCCCCAACAAGGCAGCCTTTGTATGAAGGAGCAAGATGCAGCCCACAGTCCGTCTGTCTGCTTTGCAGGGACCAGGAGGTCAGGGGTGCACTGCCCAGCTAGTGACGGACACCTGGGGAGAGCCACTGAGTTCACATTATGACAAACTCTGCCAGAATCATGGTTCCCTAAAATGTCCCTATCTTAGACTCCAGGATCTGAGTATGTTACCTTTCACGGGAAAGGGGATTGTGCCAGAGTCATTAAGTTAAAGACCTTGACATGGAGAGAGATTATCTGGGATTATCTCATTGGGCCCTAAGTGTAATTACAAGGGTCCTTAAAGCAACTAACCTGTTCCAGCTGAGTGTGGTCGGAGGTGGAGGAAGAGGTGACAGGTAGGAAGGAACAGGGGTGCAGTGCTGCTTGCTTTGAGTGAAGAGGATAGGGTACTTGGGGAGAGGACACGGGAGACCTCTAAAAACAAAACAAAAGGCAAGAAAACATATTTTCACCCAGAACCTTCAGAAAGCAGCACAGCTCCCCTGACACATTGCTTTTAGCTCAGGGAGACTCATGTGGGACTTCTGTCCACATAACTCTCAGGTTGCCCATTTGTGTGTCGTTGCTCAGCTGATGGCTACTGGTTAGATAATGGGAGCCGACCAATACAATCACTCAGGCCTTTCCCCCACAAACCAACCGGCAGCCCCATGGAAGAGCAGAGGCCTGCCTTCACCGTGGCCTCCAAGTGGCATACTGCATGCATCCTGTGGCACCTTTGATGTGGACAGAACATTTCCCGTGGACAGATCATTTCCTAAGGGAAACGGTGAAGGGAGGCTATCCAGGGACTGAGACAGGAGCTCACCACCCCACGTAAGCCTGGAGAACATTTACCGCCTTTGTGACTTGCAGTTTAAATGACCAGCACTGGATTTGAAAAGACAGCATGGGATAAGGAAACGTGCATGAGACTTCCAGCCAGACAAATGGAGGCTCAGATCCTGCTTTGCCCATTCACTAACTGCGTCATCTTCCAGAGCTCGCTCAGTTTACCTGGAGGAGAAGAGAATATATAGGGGCGCCTGGATGGCTCAGTGGTTTAAGCCTTTGCCTTCATTGGCTCAGGACATGATCTCAGGGTCCTGGGACCTAGCCCTGCATTGGGCTCTCTGCTCAGTGGGGAGCCTGCTTCCCCCGCTCTCTCTGCCTGCCTCTCTGCCTCCTTGTGATCTCTCTCTTTCAAAAAAATAAATAAAATCTTAAAAAAAAAAAGAAGAGAATATATACCTTTTGGTGGTTCTGAATTGTTGCTCCTGAAATCTAGTAGGTGTTCAATAATTTTTATTATTATTGTTGTTATTTTCCTATTTCCTTGTACATTATTGTTTCTTTTTTTCCATAAATATTGAGAAAAAGCCATTCAGGTACCTCTTATGAGTGTAAAGTGAAAACTAGAGATGCCATTAAATCACAATATTTCCTTTCTTAATTTCTGAAATTTTTACCAAAATCGTAGATGAATATAGTTTTAATAGTAAATGATAATTACTAGTAGTAATAGTAAATAGTAAATGATAATAATGGAGAACAGATAATTACAGAGAATAATGTTTTGCATTCCTAGCTGTTCTTTTTAATGATATTTACTTTAAATTCTATAAATAATGCCCTCATAATATTGTCACACCTTGATTTTCTCTTTTAAATATTATTACAGAAGATGATTTAGCTTTCTTAAATTGTGAACGAAGTGAACTGCTATTATAGAGGAAAGACAATGAACATTTTTCATAAGGCTTAAGGATCACTTCCTGAAGGACATAATTTCTGGGCTGGGTTTTAAAGAATAAGTAGGAGTTTTCCAGGTGAGTAAATGGAGGAATTTATTTAGGAGCAATGATCAGCTTGGGAATAAAATAAAAATGTAGCAGAAAGGTCTAGGTAAGTATCTGTAAGTAGGAAGACATGATGTAAATTAGGAAGGGTGAGGAGGAGATCTAGAGGCACGGAAGTGGACAGGATATGAAGGACCTAAAGTGTATGCCGAAAGGCTAACCTTACTCTGGAGGGCATAGGGAGTCATTCAAAGTCTGAGAGTAAGAGTATAATACAGTCATGCTATATTTTAGAAAGGTCATTTGGATTGATGGACATGATAGAATGAATATTAATTTCTTAGGGTAAGTCATCTTGCAGGGGATGAAAGGTTATGGTAGGTAGGCCAATATTTTAGGAAAAATCAAGACGACATCTCTGTCTATTGAGCTACCACAGGCAAATCATCACTGAAGTTCTTTTTCTTTATTTTTCAGTTATTGAAAGATAATTGACATGTAACCTTGGGTCAGCTTAAGGTGTACAACATGGTGATTTGATTACCTACTTGGCAGAATGATTTGGACAATTAGGTGAAGACATCTATCACCTCACTCAGTTCCTGTTGTTAGTTGTTGCTGTTGTGTTGTGTGCATGCATGCTGTGCAAACCTGTAAGATCTATTCTTTTAGCCACTTTGAATCATGCAATGCAATATTGTTAACTATAGTTACTGTGCTCTACCTCATATCCCAGAACTTTCTCATGAGGCTATTTTTCAAAGAACTCTGGTCTTTGAGGCTCACTGAATTTATACTGAGAGACATAATCCAGTGACTTTATGATTTTTTTCTTTTTCTGTGAGGAGTCCCTATTCTCTACATCTGACTTTAGTATATCTGTATTATATTCAATAGGTGGGGCACCGAACCTTCTCAAGAGTCTAGAAGGACAAGTGATATTTCCTTGGCACCAATCTTCTATGTCAACGGAGAGAAGACTGAAGTATTAATGCCCTACTATGTGCCAGAATTCATACCAATGTGCCTGAATTTTATCTCATTTGGTTTTTTCATCCTCCTGTGGGGACTGCCATCACCTCAGTCAGACAGAGGTAGTATCCAAGAGCGGCAATCGTATGCCTAGGGCTGCCTGGGGCTGCATGATTAATCAATGGCCAAACCAGGTGCCAAAAGAAGGTCTGGCTGATTTCCTCTGCTCATGGTCTTCCCACTATTCCACACACCATCCTTGTTATCAAGGATGAGATAATATGATAACATGAGCTGCTTGACTCCATCCACACCTGAAGCTAGGAGTTCGCCATACAATCCTCACCGCTGCATAGCTGAGCAAACCTTTACTTCCATGGAGATGTCATAAACTTGACTAATCATACCTCTCACCAATGACATAATTGTAATGCAAACTCAGATGATCAGGTTCCATAAAGTGTGTGTTTTACTGTGCTCCTCACCATCTTCTCTTTCCTTGGAAGTCTGATATACTCTTTGTTTGAAGAATGCAGTTCAAACTCTTCAGTAAGCCTTGAAGACCTCTTCATCTCCGGTCCCTTCACATCTTCTATCCCTCCTTCCCTATCTGTTGCAAGCCTAGCTAATCCCTCAGAGATCCAGGAGCCCAGCATCCTTCATATATACACAAAGATTTTGCTTATGTTGGAGCCCTTAGGATACCCAGCTCACCTCACCTCTCAGACTGCCTGGGTATCATCAGCTGATCTCTTAAGACAATATGAATATCAGGGCGCCTGGGTGGCTCAGTGGGTTAAAGCCTCTGCCTTCGGCTCGGGTCGTGATCCCAGGGTCCTGGGACAGAGCCCTGCATTGGGTTCTCTGCTCAGTGAGGAGCCTGCTTCCTCCTCTCTCTCTCTGCCTGCCTTTCTGCCTGCTTGCTCTCTCTCTCTCTCTCTCTGCCTGCCTTTCCACCTACTTGTGATCTCTCTTTCTCTCTGTCAAATAAATAAATAAAATCTTTTTAAAAAAGAAGACAATATGAATATCGACTCTGCTAGGAAGAGTGCTGTGGCCCTTCCTTGCTCCAGCTGCAGATTGCAGCTGGAATGAATCGACTCTCACTTAAGCTCCTAGGGAATCCAGCCTGTGCCTCTCCCTGTGTGCACGTGTCTTTTCTTAAGCATCTTATATTAATGACGTATCACCCCCTGCTATGAGGTCAGTAACTGGTCAGTTTCTACTTCCACTACGTTAAATACTTGGCTCGTGGAAAGCACTTCAAAATATTTTTAGAAAGAAGAAAGAAGAAAGACAGGGCAAGAAGAAAGGCGAGAAGGAAACACACACACACACACACACACACACACACAGAATGTGAGCTGCAGTTGCCTGGCTAATCTGCCTTCTTTTTATATTCATGTTAACAGGCATATAAATACTGGGAATTCCCTTGCTAAATGCAAGTTTGCAAAGCTTTGGTTTTTCATAAGATTACGTCATTTGAGAGGAAATAACTACATTTTTTAAAGAGAAGCCAGACCAAATACTGAGAAGTGTATAATGGGAGAGAAAATAATAAAATCCAGAAAGCAATTGCCACAGATGTAATGTTCACCTCCCTGCTACACACACACACACACACGCACACACACACATATGCATGCACACGCACACATCAAAAAAGGCTCTGCTTTTGCGGACTCTGCAGTAGCTAAAGCCATTAATTAAAACCATTTCCAAATCTACATTGACCAGAATGATGATGTCAACACACTAACTATCCTGTTATAAGAATTCTAGAATTCTTAGAATTCTCGAATACTTATTATAATCATAATACCCATCATCATAACATATCACATGGAAAAAGAAAATACAGGTGGATATGTCCTTCTAACCACAAAGAAAATTTTAGACTGAAAAAACTAAAAGGAAAAAAGAAGAAAAGAAAGAAAATTTCCGAAGTGGTGGAAGCAATTGATTGTGGTCTTTTAAGGAAAACACTTCTTTGGTGTCAACTAAGAAGGTTTTTTTGTTTTTGTTTTTGTTTTTTGTTTTGTGGTACGGTCGAGTCACTCTCCCCTAAGTTTGCTATGTAAAACATTTTCAGGTTTTATTTCATATCGGGCCGTTTTTCTCTTTCCAAGGTTGACCACAGGCTTCAGGCACAAAGCCGTTCCCGAGCTTTGTTCTGAAACAGGTCTGCCCCTCTCCAGCCAGGATGGTCTTCAGCTGATTTCATCTGACTGACCTTGTAGGGTGAGCGGTGTAAAGGACACCCTTCCACAAAGTAAACAGCAAAATAAATAATCCACAGATGATTGTCCTGTTACCCCTGGTGCCCTTGCCACAGGTCCCAGCTGAGCTCTGTGACAAATCTTACTCAGCTGTGACAAGTCTTAGGCCTTTGAACTTTCTTGTTGTCTTCTAATCTTCATCTCTGGGCATTTCCTGTGTTTAACTTGCTCACAAACTGTGATGTGCTGTGGATCCTCTCCTGGCCCCTTTACAAACTCTTTGCTTGAGGGGAAATGGAAAACCCAGGCAGGGTTTCAGGTCTGTGTAAAGTCCTGCTGAGAAAACCTTACGTTCAATGCTTCTGGTTCCATAAAAGTGTTTGAAGTAGATTCCAGGTACTACACATTAAAAAAAAAAAAAAAAAAAGTCTGATTTTCCTTTGCATTGAGGAGGGAGCAGGGGAGATTGTAGGAGGCTTTGTGTCTGCATGTCTAATATTATAAGAAATCTTGCAGTTTTGATAGACTTAATCCCTACCGCAGGAGTGTATAAAATAGCAGAGTTAACCTGCCAACAAAAACCAGGACCACACCAGGAAAGCCGTTGGCTTTCAAGTGGCTACCTGCCAGATCCTGCCTGGCAAAACCCCAGCTGATGAATGAATGCACAATATCCCAATGTATCAAGCTAGACTTGGTTTTGCCCGGGTCCAGGCGAGGTCTTAGGTGGCCATCTCTGTTCGGCACACTATGGTTCACACCCAGGGATTTCTACATTCCTCAGGAGGAATGCATATGAAGAGGAGATTTCCCAGCAATGTGCTTGCGCATTTGTAAATGCCCTTGGAAGCTTTATTGGTTCTCCCCATGTATGTGTGTGCGTGTGTATGTGTCAGTATATTTTTCCTATTAAAGTTTCTTTACGGATTATGACAACTCACAGATCTTTCTTTGTCTTTTCCTGGTTGCTGCTGTTCAGACTGATTTTCATCTTGCATATGATTTTAATACAGGCGCTTGTAATATGATTACATTAACTGTTGAGCAATATCGCCTCGGCAGAACCAAACCACAGAATTCTTTTTTTAACTGCACTGAGAAAGCCTCGGCTCTATCTATAGTGTTAATTCTCCATTAAAGTGCACTGGGCAGATAGGCTGGGTTTTAAGTCATGTGTAAATATGTATTTGCGTGACTGGATGTAGTGGTGCAGGAGAAGGACGTGGCAGGGAGGAACATGGCGCACATTTTTCTTGGAGGCAAAGTAGGTTCTCTTTCCTCAATTTAAGGATTCTAGTGACTTCCGAGAAATGTGTCCTCTTTTAAGTTTGGCCTTTGGGAGAATGGATAGGAGTGACTTTTTTTTATTAGTCTTTTACTGGGGCTTCTAGGAAAAAACACCTCTTAATGAGATGCTGAAGGTCAAAGGATGATGGTGGTGGTGAGGATGATGGTGGTAATAAGGAAAGCAGGGGAAGAAGATGGTTTGCCTGGATTCCATTCAGCTATGAGATGTATGTGAGTGTTAGAACTCTGTGCGGTCCGTAGAGAGGCCCTGTGCCCCAACTACTTGGTTTGGCTGTTTCCAGAACACTTATTGTCAGCATTTCTGCCCCACTGTCTTAAGAAAAGAAAGCGCTTTCTGCCATTCTATTAATTACAGGATCAAAACCATCCCCTACCCTGCCTCTTGTCGTGGAATTATTCTAAGACTTGTTTTTGTCAGACCGTGTACCTAGCATTTGTTGTTCTTCAGAAATCATGATCCTGTCATTTGGAGAAAATATGTGTGTGTGGAGGGTGTTTTATACCGGAGAAGACAGACAAAACCACAAAAATCTTCTGGTACCTGTTTGGGATTCTTGGGAAAGGAATAACGCAAGCCACCAAAAGCTTCTGGCCCATCCTCTGACCCTCCAACCTAAATGGATGGGACTTTCTGGTTTCTTTGCTTTTATTGTTGTTTCTTCTCCATATATCATGAGCGTATAATACATGAGTATATTTTTTTTCTATATGATTTTGTTCCAGGTTCACATTTGATGCTCTTTGCTTGACTTAGACACTGTAGATCCAATAAGGTTGACAAAAGATGACCCCATTCTTCTAACTTTAGAGCAGTGGTTAGTGATTCTGATGATTTAAAAAAAAAAAAAAGGAATTCATGGATATCCCATTGACACTGGTTACGTGTTTCCCAATCCCCCACCTTCTTTGACACTGTGGCAGAGGGCTATTCTGCTCTGAGCTGACATGCCTGCAAGATGTCATCTGAAAATAAACTTATTTCTTTCATTGTCTGGATGCTGTGACCTGATTCCAGCCAGGGACACATTTCTGAACACTCTCACTAAGGACTTGTCTTGGGAGTGACTCTGTTTACCTCAGCCCAAAGTGTCTCTGATTCCTAGAATTTTAAGAATGGTCTGTGCCAATGACCATTGCTGTCCAGGGGCTTGCTGTCATGACTTGAAAAAGAACTGCCCTTGGGAGACAACTTATCTCAAAATCTCCTTGAACCTACTTACTGGATAATGCCTGCTGAGACTTCTCAAAAGGGTTGAGACTAACTCCCTTTAAAAAAAAGCCACCCTGTAGGGGTGCCTTGGTGGCTCATTTGGTTAAGTGTCTGACTCTTGATCTCAGCTCAGGTCTTGATCTCATAGTCCTGAGTTTGAGCCCTGTGTTGGGTTCCATGCTGAGCATGGAGCCTACTTAAAACAAAAAACCAAAAACAAAACAAAACAAAACAAACAAACAAACAAAAAAAACAAACAAAAAAAAGCCACTCTGTAATGAGGACACTCTATGCTGTTTTCATTTGATCCTACATGAAGACTAGGAGTAGAAGGGCAGAGGTATGCCTATAAAGTTTAACTTCTGGCTCTCTGGGGGGAAACAGCCTCTTTCTATAGCATTAATACTTCCACCATGGCAAGTTCCCAGCTGCCAACGTGACTTCCTTGGATGGGAAACTGGGAGGAAGTATCTTGTCTGTCTCAGCTCTCCCAAACCAGAACACTCTTGGAGACCAAAGACCTGGCTTGGATTATGGATATACTCTCTCCTAGCTTAGGTAAGGTTCTTTTGGATCCTAATAAGGTCTCCAAAATTTAAATGGGAGAATGGAACCTTTCTAGCTGTGTGTGAATCCAGTGACAAAGCACAGGGGGATATCTTCTCCATCGTGAGCAACGTCGTCTTCATCATCAATTAACCTGTCAATGTGTGGACCGCACCACTGGGTTCGCATACTTACTCTCATTTAATCCTACTAATGTGGGTGCTGTCATTATTCCTATTTAAGAAGATAAAATTTGAGTCTTGGAGAGGTGAAGAAACTCCTTCATAAAAGATACCAGCTCAAGCTTGCGTGTCTACTCTGACCATTCATTTCACCCCTGTATGTTGCTTAATAAATTTTGTTTTTAAGCTGGAAAAATATTCATTAAAGACAGATGAATATCCCCCTTGGAATCCCCAAATCTGCCAAATTGGGGCAGATCTTCTCAAGAGACAAAGGTGGCTAAGACCTCCAAAATTCCAGCAACTCAAATACCAGCCATTTACCATCTCCCATTGACTAAAGAGTGGGAGGCTGTATACAAAAGACATGCAGTCATGACCCTTGTTCTCTGAACGTAGTGTTCATCACTCTCAGAGAGCTGTGGAGACCGGATAGCCATATCATCAATTTACTTACGTTTTCTATTTAGGGAAGCCACGTCTAAAGTTGGCAAAGTTGGGGTTACCGAACTCTGGCCTCTTCCCCCATCTCTTCTATTCACTAGTTTGAGTGACCTTGGCTTAGTCACTTTTCTTTTCAGTGTATCAGAAGACCTAACGAATAAACCAAGGATATTCATAAATTCCTCACTGGCTATGTGCCTGAGAGAGAGAGAGAAAGAGAAAGAGTGGGACGGAGAGAGGGCTCAGATAACAGATAACGAGGGTGAGCTCCTTGAGGGCAGAGCCTGTGCCTAACTAGGCTTGTGCCTTCAACATTTACTAAGCGTTAGTTTTGTCCCTATTTGATGAAGGCCTGAGTCAACTGTCTGGAACAAAAACTGTCACCCAAAAGACACTTAATAGGTGGCAGTGATATCTACTCCTTACCAAAGAGCCTGTAGATCACCCCCTCAGAACTTCGACGTGTGGAAAATGACAGCTCTGTGGTTTTTGAATTTCCAAATCAAGATGAGATACATATTTCTTTAATGTGTGCTTACTTTCAAAGTACAACAGACTCTGTAAAGCAACAACAACAAACAGCTTAATAAATTGGGAATAAATAATGCACGACACTGCAAATTGCATCCCCAATAATCTATCATACATACATCTGCTACGGATAATGCAAGATAACAATAACCCTTTGATTTAATTGGGCTCGTGGGCGGTAGTATATGCATTATAATAGTCCCATTGACATTGTTTTGCACCCAAGGAATCAAATCAATGCCTACTTGCATATTAAGCACTATGTGGTCCTTTCTCCCCTGGAAATGCACATGTGTTGCTGTGAGCAGTAAGGGGGAGTGAGTCTGGGGCTTGGAGGGGTCAAGAAGAGACCCTTGCGGGGAGGCCAGGCAATACTCCCATTGCTTTCAGTGGGGCTGTGTGTTCTTTGAAACGTCCCACAAGGGTTTCAGAGGATTGCCTTCCAGGTCTGGCTGCAATGTTAATAGAAGTGTCTAGTAATAACATCCTAATTATATGTATGAGCTAGCAATATTGACATATACAGTGTATCTTCCCCATCTCTGCTTCAGAACCACTGTGATGCACTCTACTAGGAACAATGCAAGAGTCACCATATCAGATGACCTCGGCCACATGTGAGCTGTGCTCATAAATACTAATCTGGCAAATTCCATCTCTTTTGGCACCAGAAGGGCAGTTTAATTCTAGCTGTTCCAATCCTGGTTCTCAGAGAGCAGAGTATTGAAGCAGTGCTGATACAAGTATCAGATTGAATACATTTTGCACCATCCTTCCCCGGGAGAGATTGGGGAGTTGGTCTCTCCAGCCGAGGGCCAGGCAGGGAACAGAATCCTCTGGGGGCCTTGGGAAGAGGAATCACAGAGACTGTGGCTCTTCCTCCTTCTCCGGAGGGCAGTTTGTCTGTGTCCAGCAAGCCCATCTTGCTGATGGCCACGCCTGTCCCTCTGCTTGCATTATGTAAATCAACTCCTGGAACAAGCTTCTATTCATTGTCAGGCTGGAAACCCAGCCTTCCCCAGCCCCGAAGCCTGGAAGCTGAGCAGTGCTAGGCAATTATCTGTTTTGAAGGAATACACTGATTTGACATTCTTAAGAAGTCACAGACGTCTGATTTCATAATATAATTTGTAGAAGTAAAAAAGGCAAGTTAAACATTTGCTTACACATATCATGTTTACATGTGTTCAAAGAACTTTCCAAAACTTTGCAGGCTCATCCAACTGCATCTTTTTTAAGCTCGCTTCGCTCTTGTAGGTTTGCAAACAAATTCCACAGCACATTCAACCGCAAATTGATTTACTTTTGGGGAAACTCCTTGAGTTTCACGACTTTCTTCTCGCTGTTTAACGTACACACAGATGCAAAAAAGAAAAAACAATCTCCTAACACAGGAACACAAATCTGGCATCCGGAGGAGTCAATTTTTTTTTTTTTTTCATTTATTCTCAAAGTGAAGGGAAAGCAGCAATGGATGTGATCCAGATCACAGGAGTGTGCAAATGACTTCTTGGGACCTGCTGGCAGTGTAACAGACAGCCACAGCTCGGGGCAGGGTGGGTGAGGGGAGAGCAGCGTCCCCATGTGAAGGAAGACCGCATTTCACTTAGCACATGCCTGGAGTGCCTGGCCATCCACCCCTCGGTGAAGCCGCCATCACCGGCGCAGGCATTCGAGAATGGGAGGCACCGTGGAAAGCCTGGTCTCCTGCACCGCTGGTGGTTGATAAGTCCCTGAGTCCACATGCCACCAGTGGTCACTCTTCCACATCTCCTGAATGCCCTCATCATCAACACTGGAGCTCTGGCAGTAGCCTCCCAAATGCTTTTGTTGAGGGAGAACGATAAACTGTACACTTGACATCTTTGTTCAACTTACCAGGATTCTCCTTCCATCAGGATAAAGGGCCAACTCCTTAGCATAAGTTGGAAGGTCACTCACTCACAACCAAGCTCCCGCTTTCATTCACAACCTTGTCTCCATGAGCAGGCCTCCAGCCGATTTCTCCACGTAGGCCATGTTGTCTATCCCATAGGGCCTTTGCACATGTCATTTCTTTGACCAGGAATATCCTCTTGTCAACTTTCACCTAGAGAACTCCTACCCATCCTTCAAAATCAGTTCAGACATCACTTCTGGAAATCATCCTGGAACTTCCAACACAGCATCCTGCACTTTCTCTACCATGACACCTGCCACTCTACAGGATTGCCTGCTTCTTTAATAGTGTTTGTCTCACTAAAATTTAATCTTTGAGAGCTGGGCTGTGTCCATCATCAGTTGGCAAAATATATCTTATTTGGGACCATGATTTGGTTACCTCTGTACAGACAGCATCAAACACACACAGTTCCTAAAATGTAATAGACACTGTATAAAGGTTTTCCCATAAATGAATAGGTGAATAAATGAATGAATTAGACAATAAGAGTGGACTGGTGTATAATCACTCAAAAGCCTGGGCTGAGATCTTCCTGCCCCTCAAGGGCCCCTCACAAAGTGATCCAAACAAAAGAGGCCACTGAATATTGCAGACCCCATGCTTGCTATATCACATGAACTCAGGTGGCTGGAAAACGTGGAAAACCACCTTATGCATCAGCTTCTCATCTTCAGATCTTACCTTTCCTTCTCTCCTTGGTGTGGTCCTGCAGATGATGGAGGGGCCCTCAGATGAGGTGAGCTTATAAGAAAATGCTAAGTCCTAGAGGAGAAGCTGGAGAACTTGAGGGAGGGATGACAGGTGCCTCTTCTTCTAGCTGAACTGGCCCAGGGTTCTTCTGGCCAAGGACCTTAAATGTGTCAGGTCAGCTTCTCTTTGGCCAGAGTTTCAGGACATTCCCTGGCCTAGATCCTGCTCCATGAGAGGAGACTGTAACCTCCCTGACTCCCCCACCCTCCCTGACAAGGTGTGCATCTCATCACTTTTAGGGCATGTCCTGGAACTTGCTCAAGATGCCAAAGTCAGGGCCTTTGACTAAAAGGCTCCCCTGAATACGACTTTAGCAGCATAAAACTAAGGAGGCCAAAGTTTACCAACACATGCAACTTCCAATCTGCCTGACTTCTGTCCCTGAATAAGGGAGCATATGTCCAGCCTTGAGCTGTCCAAGGGTTTTGGTTTTGCTTTTGTTTGTTCACTTTTGAGAAGTTTGTGAACAACCTGGTGTCCAGACCAGAAAGGGTGAGTGTGGAAGCTCTCATTAGTTTGCAGTCTGGTTGGCAGTCCCTGTGCCCCGCTTCCCAGAGCCAGAGCTCTGCCATTAAGGCCTGGAAACCCACAGCCTTAATAGGAACAAGGCAGGGAGAGTGAAGTTCAAACCAGGATTGCGCGGCGGAGGCTTCCAGGGCTGCTCGGCCGGGCGAGGTCTGGTGCCGTCATGCACTGCCTCGGTTCCTACAGAAGTGCTCCAGGCAATCGTGCTAGCTCGTGGGAGCTGGGGCTTCCCCTCCAGTGCCTTCTGGATGTTTCCGTCGGAGCCAATAACCACCAGAGACCTTTCCCTGGTTCCTGGGAGCCAATCTGCTCTTGGAACCCTGGACCCCCGCGCGACATAGCCAGAGTGTAAGCAACGAACTAGAAGGTTCCGGGCTCTTCTTCAGACTAGCCCTCCCAGGCTGCCAGAGGCTGCAGGAGGGAGAAGGCAGCTGGCCGGGGCAGGGGTCCTCTCGCAGGCCTACAGACCCGGAGGCGTGACTCAGGGACCGGAGGGAGGCAGGTGTGGCCACACCTCCAGGTTCCACCTAATGGAACCTCGGACAGAACACTAACTGGACACTCTCAGCCTGCGGGGATCACTTCGAAAACCCATGCCGCTGCCCTCGGGAGAGGAAGCGCACAGAGGACGGCTCCCCGCAAGGCCCGGTGCTCCTCTTCCGTTGCAACTTCTGCTGAGAGGCACGAGCTACTCTCCTCGCTCTGCTCCGCACCCTGCGTGCTCCGCCACCTTGGACCATCCATGTCCCCAAGGACATGTGTCCTTCAGGACCACAGCCTCTGGCCTCCCTGCGATTCGGAAGCTCTTGCCACCGATCACGTGAGGGGGTAGTCAGGCCCTCAGAAACAACTGGACACTCCACCATGGGTCGCAGGAATGGCTGATTTCTTACCTCTCTCTTTGTGTCGTTTACTTTGGGTTTTTCCATGGAAAATCATAAATTCATAAAAATTTATAAAACAGGGTTTTCAAGTGAACTTATGATAATAAGCACAGTGGGTTGACATTGTATGATCTGTGTTGCATGTGCGTGTGTGAGAAGAATGAATATATATGTATATTTATATATAACATATATCACTATTATATATTAATATGTGTATTAATGATATATGCTATGTATTCATGTGTCACTAATATATGATATATTAACATAAGTTACATTAATATATTATTTAGAATCACCAGAGAATTCATCATCAATTGTAGAAAATTTGGAAAATACTGAATAAAGAGGAAAATGTAAATCATCCATGATTGCATCGCCCAGAGGATGAAAACTATTAACATCTTGATGTACTTCATTCTATCAGCAAATATTATGTTACATATTTGAGATCACACTGAATAAACAATTTTATATCTGGCTTTTCTTTTCAATTAATGTTGCATCGTAAGTAGGTTTTTCACTTTCCACCTTTCTCAGGGACGTGCTTCTGTTTTAGGTTAATTTTCATTATGTTTAATAAAGATATGTTTTCAATTTAATTGAGAGAGAGAGAAAGAGAGGGAAGGATTTCTGTGTTATGCATAAGACACTCCAGCTCTTGATTCTTGCCCATTCTCTGGATTTCTACAGTCTACTTACTGGTGGTTTGAACCCCAAAAATCAAATCAAATAATTACAATCAATGCCCCAAGTACAGGTCAATTCCATGAAAGACATCAGCCACCCTGAGCTTGGAGGTAGTCTGGTCTCATTAAGGAAGGGCCACGTGAGACCTGGAGGGGCCAAAGGAGGAGCCAGAAGCCACAGAGCAAACAGGGGGCTGACCCAGAATGTGGTGGGGACCCTCCCTCTCCTGAAGGTTCAGGCGGGAGGCTGCCTGGGTGTTTACATTCCGATGAGCTGTTTTATTGTCATGTTTATTTATTTATTCCCTCAGTATGGGAACCCAAGAGTGAGAGATAACCTGGCATTCCAACTGTGAGTAGTCCTTGTTTCTCTTTTTTTCCCTTAAGTTGAAGTATAATTACCATACAGTGTGACATTAATTTCAGATGTACATATAATGATTCCACAATTCAGTCCCTTGCTCAGTGCTCCTCGAGGTCAGTGTACTCTTCAGCCCCTCTGTTTATTTTACCCCTCTCCACCCAGCTCCCCTCCAGCAGCCCCAGGGGTAGACCTAGAGGGTACACTGCTAAGGGAAGTACATCAGTCAGGGAAAGACAAATTTGGGCATTTCTTAACCAAACTGGAAACATCCAGATCTGCCCTAGATAGAAGTTTGGTGAGATATTTTTAACTGGTCTCACCAAACTTAGACCAGAATATTTTTTTTTTCTTCCTTGTATAAGTGTGAGTTTTGGGAAAAGAGCATCTCAGGGGTGTAGAGTAAGAGCGAGACTTACTCCCACTTTGACATCAGACCCACCCTTCCTTCGGCCAGAACAGATTTAAAACACAAAACCTCTGCTTGGTTGAGAATGCACTGTGCTGAAGTGTAGATGCGCCCATTGATGGACAGATATGTAACAGTAACATTTACGCAGAAACACTTGGGAAAATTTCAGGTGATATTCTCCCATGAGCTTCTCTGTACTGTAGGCCATGGCAGACAAGGTCCGTCTGGAGACCTGCATCCCCGATCTTTGCAGCCCTGTATTATCGAACACCTGCAATCAAAATCTACGGTATCTGTACATGTCAGAAACTGGAAAGAACCATAAATAGTAGGCAGCTAAGGCAGAAATACAAGGAGGATAATAATTTCTACTTAAGACTTCAGGATAATTTCTCATATATCCTAAAAGACAAATTTTAGGCCAAAAGATATTAGTAGGACGGTTGCGGAGTTTGGAGTCTCGTTGTAGCTGGGTGGCCTGGGACAAAGCCCTTCCTCTCAAGGCCTCAGTGTCATTGTCTTTAAAAGGGGGCTGGGCTTAGTTGCAGCCTATGAAGCTGCTGTGGGAAGGAAATGTCATTATGAGCAAAGGCACTCTGCCTCATTGTACCTGTACCCGTGTACGCCAGGCCCTTATGGCTGCATACCTCAGTCAAAGAGGAAAAAACTTGCCATTAGCATCATAATCAAGGAAGGAGTCCCCACCACAGTAGGGCATCTGACTCTAATTCCCAATCGTTCTGGTGAGTTCGCCCATAGGTGGCTGCCACAGCCTGGGCGGTGTGCCTGGAAGGAGAAAACCACCACAAGGCTTGCTTACCCAGCACCTGCTATGTGCCACTGGGAATGCATTTCCTCAAACCCAACACCCCATGGACCCCCTGAACAAATAAAGCAGCTAGGTTTGAGAGCAGGACCTATCGCTCTTGCACAAACAGTGGGCAGTTGGGTCAGGAAGGAAGCCAAGGGCAGCCCTCTGGGGCCCACGCCATGAGGACCCTCATCTTTTCTCTCACTGGAACCAGATGGGTGGAAGGATCCGAAAGCATTAGGCATGGCAGCCAGCAGAAGACCAGCTGTGCCTTCTGTCTATGCAAGTGTTCTTCCATTTAGTAGTTACTGAGCACCTGGTCTGGGCCGGGTTCTACGGGAGGCACTGGAGATCGGAACAGAATAAATCCCCATCATAGTTTAAGCACTTTATAATCCAGTGCAGTGAAGGCTGTGTAGACAGTAAAGGAAGCACAGTACGATTAGGATCCCACCCTTTCCTCTCCGCTTCTGGTCTACACTGCTCTCCTGTCTCTCAGAACTCCTGTGAGACATTTGTTTTAAAGCCTTGAACATTCATGTCCCTTTGGGCCTTTTCCCATGGCCTCCTCTGCTTAATTATGACCACAGGACTTGCTTACCTCCCTCTGGCAGAAGACTTCCTCTTCCGGAAACTCTAAGGAGAAACTGTAAAGCCCACCTGGGAATCTACACATGCCCCTTTCGTCCCACAGCTGTCCAGTCCTTCCATATCTTCATGTTAGATTACATTTACGGGTCCGTCTATGAGTTAAGATGGTAAAACTCAAAGGCTTCCATGTCTCTGAGCACAGGCAGAGCACGCAGTAGGCAGCTAGCTGGTGCGCTTCAACTTGAAGTGGGGGGCGGGTGGTGAATATCTCCTTGGACAGCTGGAAGCTGTGAGCAGAGCCCGGCCAGTCAGGAGGCAGGGATTGGAACTGTTTATGTGCCCAAAGGGACCACTGAGACGTGATTGATAAGTGAGTCCGATCCGAGAAAGTCTTCCGGACTATTGTGTAGGATTGGAACTGTTTATGTGCCCAAAGGGACCACTGAGATGTGATTGATAAGTGAGTCTGATCTGAGAAAGTCTTCCAGACTATTGTGTACTCTTGATCCGTCTGGACTGAATAAGACGTGGCATGAGATACAGGACACAAGGGCAAGCTTGTAGGGTGCAGGAACAGAATGTGTTTGTTAACGTAACCTTCTCAGGTCAGCAGATCAGCCCCGGTATTGGGGCAAAACACCACTCATTCCAAACCAGGCAGAAAGCTGTCGAGCTTCTCTGTCTAGGTCGTCAAAATAATTGGGTTTGTTTGCTGATATAAATCAGACTGAAAGGAGATCTACTTTCCCCTTTCTTTCATGAATGTGTAAGTTTTGCTGATTCATTCTCTGTCTGAGGTTTCTTGGGCCATGGGGTTGGCTTCCCAGGGAATCTTTGAGTGCTAACCTCAAGCAAGGTGGCGAACAGCATCCCTATGCCGGTGCAACTGTCCCTAAATTCAAACAGCGAAACAGTTGCTTCTTTCAGCTCAGACTCTGTTTGTTCTTTTTAAATTAGACTCAATATTTTCACTGTTGGGCACTGAATCATCAGAAAAGGTGAGGTTTGCAGACTCTGTTATGGTCCCAGGCCCTAGGAAGCACAGACTTGCCCTACCAGCTCAGAGTAGGGTAGGTTCTCCAGCCAAAAGAAAGGCACAGGTGAACATGTCCCTAGAGATCCCAGTGACCCCTTTGGAGTGAGAACTGTGAATATGTGCACAGATCAGGTGGGGGGTATATATATTTCCCTGGGAAGGTTTTTCTCGGCAAAAATAAAGCCACGGGAGGGAGAGATCTTGTGCGCATACTCTTGACCAATTCTGTTGGCATGTGTACCCTGTGTCGGGGCCACACTGAGGGCTAATGCGTTTATAGGATGGAGCCTCTGCCTTCCACATACTCAGGCTCCTCACCAAGCTTGGGCTGACTGTACTGGACGCACATGCGGTAAAGGAGAGTTCTGTGGGGTTCTGTGAGATAGGGAGTAGCCTCAGCCAGACAGAAGCTGGGTCCCAAGCCCGGTTCTGCTCTAGGGTAGCTATTTGTCCTTGTGCCTAGTTTTGGTCCCCAAGTCTTTCTGAGTTTGAGTGTTTGTTTGCTTGTTTCTGCTGTAAATGTGGCATTATGTAAAGTGTGCAATGTACTTAGCATTCCAGCCCATCACATAATCTGCTAAACTCATGTGTGCCCTATCATTGCCACCATTATTATTGCTGGTATTAATATGACCATCATCATCATCTTCATCATCACCACCACCATCACCAGTACTAACTGGGTGAGAGAAGCTTTCATAGTGAAAGAGATTACTAAGGTTTTAAAAGACATACAGGGTTTCCAAAAGTGGTCCTCATGGCAGAAACACATCCTAGAAAGAAGAAAAACTTTATGCAAAGACTCAGGGAATCTTATAAGGAGACCTATAAGCTACTTTCAGGGACCAGCAATAGTTGAAATAACTGGCGTAAAAGATGGATTTCTGGATGAACTGGGATGAAGGGTATTGATATACAAGTGCTCTAAAGAGTTGAGGTGTAGCCTGGTAGACGGTGATCAAAGCGTGTGAGGTGTGATCGGCATTCTGTGGAACATAAATACTGACCTGGAATTAAATACAAGTTACTGACCACGTTGGACAAAGCATGGCAGTCAGGGTAGAATCTTGTTTAGAAGGTACTTGGAAATACACATGACCAATTGACAGGAGGGAAAAATTACCTTAAAAATAGAGTTAGTACTGAAACAGCCCACCATCAGAAATGCAGGATAGGTGGCTGCGGTTTCTTTCCAAGGGTCACAGGATAGACTTCTTCCCCTGTGCACCCAAGCAAGTTCTTTCCCTTCTCTAGTTCATGAAACATTTTATGTATTTATTTTAGTGAAAGAGAGAGAGAGAGAGAGCAAGCACATGTGCACGGGCAGAGGGAGGGGCAGAGAGAGAGAAAGAATCTCGAAGGAGATTCTGAACTGAGCACAGAGCCTAATCCAGGGCTCAATCTCATAACCCTGAGATAGTGACCTGAGCTGAAACCGAGACTTGGATGCTCAACTGACTGAGCCACCCAGGGGCCCCATCTGGTTCACGAAAAGCTATAATTCAGATTTTTATTTGTAAAGTATTCTAGGACTACAAGACCTACTCTTAACATTCCTGACAGATTTAAAATGTGGGTGTTTCTCTTCTGATGCCTCTGTTTGATGGCCTCAGGTGAGCCGAGTCCCACATAGCTAGAAGATCTACTACTCCCAGGATGTACTCCTTTCTGGCAAATGGCATCTACAAGTTCAAATCTGTTAAAAAGTCTGAAAGAATGATTTGGGTGGAAGAAAAGAAAAGGAAAGGAAAGAAAAAAAATAAAAGAAGTAGGATTTGTTTTTTCAGTACTAGTTTCTCCTGTTCTATTTAAAAGAGATTTTAGTTTAAAATTCTATGCCCCAAACTTCAGAAAGATTTCTGCTGTGTAATGTCACAGACCCCTGAAAACTTGCTTCTCATTTATTCAGAACTGGTGCTGGGAATATATAGATGAAACAATGTGGTTCTTGCTCTTTGGGAGCCCGTGTCCAGGGCAGGATACAGGCAGGAAAGTGCTAGAATGGAGGCAGGGCAGCAAAGAGAGGAGGGGCCCAGAGGGGCAGATTCCTCTGCCTGGGGAGGAAGGCCGAGCTCTGCAAGAGGATGAGGTCAAACTTTCTGTGCCACGGTGGTGGATGCATTTGCCATATGGTGACCATATTTTTGGAATCAAAAAAACGGGATAGATGATCTGACACAAGGTCTGTTGATGGGACAGAAAATTTGAAATCAAGGCTGTCCAAGGAAACCCAGGACATATGGCCTCCATAACCAATCATTACTGTGCATAGAGGGGGCATGGTTTGATCCGCAGGATAACCAAAGCCAGGATTCAGGCAGACAATTTACATTAATGCTTAACTGCAGATGTATAAGAATTGCATTTTTTGACCTTATATATTGGACACAGCAAAGGCTAGAGTGCTAAGTCATTCACAGCATTCTTTAAAAAGCCAGGCAAGCCTGAATGTTAGAATGACAGGGCTGGAAAGACCCTTAGTGACCACCTGGACTAAACTTCATCTCGTTGTACCGAGAAACTGAGGTAATCCATCAGAAGCATGGAGCTGTGATGGGATGGAGCTGAGGCTGGGTGTTGTCTGAAGTCCAGCTGGGTGTTATTTCTTGTGCTTTGTCAGGGCTGGATTTGGGGATACACAAGAAGAGCCCATACACTATGAGAAACCCAGACGTTCTGGTCTTGGTGCCACAAATTTGACATTCATTTAAGTACCCTCTTACAAACAACCAGAATGCCATATTGGATGACCTTGAGTTCAGATCTCACCAAGATATTGATGAGGTCCCAACTGAATGAGTTCCAGGCTATTTAGGATGTAGAGGATTGTTGTGACAAAAGTGGGCAGTGTTAGACTCCCTACTCCTTAGATATTTTGCTAATAATTCTCTGCTAATGATGAGGTTGTGACAAAAAGAAAAGGTTCTTGCAAAATAGTAGAGCATTTCCTCATAAGCATTCAAGAGTCAGAGTTCAGTCTTAGCTAGACAAGTAGAAAATCACAAGTCCACATGCCTTCCTCTAAGATGGTTTCAGAGAGAGAGGGGAACCCACTTGATAACTAGGCCCATTGATCTCTAATCCCCAGTCTTTCCAATTTGGAAAGAGGCTGAGCTCAGAAGTGCCTTTGCCAAGAAGCACATAGTACCTTCACTGCCAGCCTCCCCAAAATGTGAGACACCTGCACAGCATGTGAGAAGAACAGAAAGAGAAACAGCTTTTTATTTGGGGTTCACAAACATCAACTGAGAACTCTGAAATTAAGTGATGACAGACGTTTTCCTCCTAGTGTGGATCTGGGCTGGATCAATAATCATTAAGAATGACCAATGGTATGGCCTATGTTTGGCCTGTACATCTCTTCATTGGAATTCCAGAACAATCCCTCCTCCAGAACCTAGAACTATTTGTGAACATGTGGGTCCAGGCTGGGGACTACCCGTGCATATTTCTTTTCTTTTCTTTTTTCTTTTCTCCTTTCTTTTCCTTTCCTTTTCCTTTCCTTTCCTTTCCTTTCCTTTCCTTTCCTTTCCTTTCCTTTCCTTTCCTTTCCTTTCCTTTCCTTTCCTTTCCT
>NW_019154104.1:27312109-27594949 GCF_002288905.1 Enhydra lutris kenyoni
CTTCTCTTCCTTGCTTTGTTTTGCTTCACTTTGCTTTGTTTTTCCTTTCTCCCTATCTTGGATAACATACAATAGTGACTTGAACTAAGTATGAATTATTCTTTGCCTAGTTGCTGTTAGGATCCAAGATAGCTCTTCAACATATTGAATATCCTTAGCCATCCATCCCATGTCCACTCCTCCACCCATCTACCCATCCATCTCTCTTATCATCCATCCAGCCGGGCACTTCTCCTTTCTTCAGTACAGATAGATCAGAAGTCATTGTCTGAATCATATCTAGGTGCCAAGGATGCATACAATACAAACAAGCAACAAAGATGAATATGACCTAGACCTTGAGTTGGAGGGATCACTCATAATCTCGGAGGCAGATGTGCAGTTATATCTTGGTAAAAGCTATAAAGGCTTGATACATGCTTAATAAGAACATGGGCTGGGATGCATTTTGTGCAGTCTTGAAGAGAGCAGGAGCTGGCCATTTGAAGGGAGAGGGTAGGTAGAAAACACCATGCTGAGGGCTGGTACGCCAAACCCAGAGATATGGAGAGCTACAAAAAGCTGGGTATTCCTAGATCAGAAAGTGTGAGGTGGAGGCTGAAGGCCCAGGACTGGAGAGCTGATGTAGTTCCATGTCAGAGTGGAAAATACAAGTTACCAGCCACTCCAGCAAGTGCATTTTTTCAAACCTGATCCTCCCACACATCTAGAGTGACCAACTCTCCCAGTCTGTCTGGGACTGGGAATACCCAGGGTACAGGGCTTTCAGTTTTAAACCCAGCACAATCTCAGGCAAACCAGGACACCAGGACACAGGTCACCCTATGCATGCATTGACTGGTGTGGTGGGCAGAATAAGGACGCCTAACATTATCCAAATCCCAATTCCCCTACCTGTGACACCATACGTGATCAAAGGCCATTTTGTGTGATTAAGGTAAGGATCTTGAGATGGGGCCATGGTCCTGGACTCCTGAGGTGGGCTGAGTGTCATCACAGGGTTTTCAGAAGGGAAAGGGCAAGCAGTGTCAAGGAAGGAGACTCGGTGATCAGAGCAGGGATCTGAGTGTTGTGATTGCTGGGTGGGGCCACACTTCAGGGAACGTCTCTTTTCCTAGAGACCAGAAGGACGCGTGCAGGTTCTCCTCTAGAGCCTTCAGAAGGGACCTGGCCTTTTGATACCTCGATTTTAACCTTGTAAGACCCCATTTTGGAGTCCTGACCTCCAAAACTGTCAGGATAGATGTGTGTTGTTGAAGCCTCTAGTGGTAACTTGTCACAGCAGCAGTAGGAAAATAATAACTTTGTTTCTCAAAATATATATCTAAGAGGGGGGTCAAATGATGCCTTGCAGCCTTTCAACTGCCACTGGGCAGACTCTGGTTTCTCCAACATATTATTACATTATGAAGTACGGAGAGGCAATGTGGGAAAGATCCAGGGTGCACTGAAATGCTGTCCATTCACTGATCACCTGGCAGCACACGGGTCTCGAATGGGAGTCAGTATATGCCTGGATCTGCCCTTCCTGCCTCTGTGAGCTTGGACAACTTCCCTCGATCCACTGCTTTTTTTTAATTTATCTTAAAGTGTTATAGATCTATAATTTCAAATTTATAAATGTTTTAAATTTTCTTAAGTGATCATGTGTTCATAATATGCTTGTGACTAAGCATGTATTTTCAAGGGATGGGTAAGGGGTGACATCATCCCCAAATGGGCTAAGATTGGTTCTTGGGGGAATGGGGAAGTCTTACTCTTTCTGTGTTTAAAGCACGAGTATCCAGATGATGCCTAAATAGGTAGACAGTACATTTGTGGTACTAATATTTCATAGGGAGTGATTGGGAAAAATATCAAAAAATCTTCTGAGTACAAGGTTCCACCCACTATCCAACAGTAGGAAAGCTTTCGTTTTTAGATTTTTTTTTTTTAATTTGTCAGAGAGAGAGAGCACAAGTGAGCACAGGCAGACAGAGTGGCAGGCAGAGGCAGAGAGAGAAGCAGGCTCCCCACCAAGCAAGGAGCCCAATGTGGGACTCGATCCCAGGATGCTGGGATCATGACCTGAGCTGAAGGCAGCTGTTTAACCAACTGAGCCACCCAGGCGTCCCTGGTAGGAAAGCTTTCGTAAGCTGAAATGGTATAGAGCAAAAAATCAATTACCATTAATTTTTATGGGGAAAAATTTGAGCTTTCCCAAACCCCCCAAAATCACCCCTGTTAGACTTTCCTGAGACCTTAGGACACACCTTGCTGATAGATGCACAAAATAAATCAAGAGAAAGCACAGATGTTCACAGACACCATTCACAGCTCTGGGGGACTGAAGCTGAGATGTGGAGTGTGGGTCCCCGGGAAGAAGTCAGGCAGCACCCCCTTGCTGCTTGGGGTGTAAGCTGTCTCTATAAATGGCTGGCTGCAAAACCAGTGCTGAACGCTATTTTGCTTTTTGTCTATTTTTATGAAAGTGGAAATCTTCTCTGTATTTCTTTCAGTTAGTGAAAAGAGATTTTAAGGTAGGACTTTCTTTTTTTTTTTTTTTTTTAAAGATTTTATTTATTTATTTCACAGAGAGAGATCACAAGTAGGTAGAGAGGCAGGCAGAGAGAGAGATAGAGGAGGAAGCAGGTTCTCCACTGAGCAGAGAGCCCGATGCGGGACTCGATCCCAGGACCCCGAGATCATGACCTGAACGAAGGCAGAGGCTTAACCCACTGAGCCACCCAGGTGCCCCTAAGGTAGGACTTTCATAAAAGCAAAGTAGAGTAACACAAAGTTCCACCAAGCAGGGGTACCTGTATTCTAACGAAAAAGTTATATTGAGAACCACTTGTCCAGTGATATCACAGACTGCTACCCATGAAAATATGTTAAATGGTACAGACAAGATGCCGGAGCAGGGAAAGCTCAGGAACTTTTTGGAATCATTTGGATGGAAGTTACTTTTGATTCTTTCACTTAACTGTGTGGTCCTCACCACTCCAAGTTTGCACCCTATCTATGAAAGAAAGAATCCAACTTGTATTGTTGTTAGCATTTAATTAGATAATATAGATAGATGGTGGATGCATGGATGGATAGATAGAGAATAGATTTATAGATACAGATACAGATGATGGAGAGAGGGATAGACGTAAGGATAGATTTGAGCATACAACTAGCACAGAGTACAGCTCATGGTGATAACTCTCTCTCTCTCTCTCTCCTCTATCTTTTTACTCCTTACAAAATGTACTCTTGGGACCCCTGTCTTGCTGTCCCTCACCCCACCCCTCCTGCTACATAATTTTGCCCATAAAGTGAATCAGTCTATGGAAGCCTCCGTCTTCATCTCCTGATCTGTTGAGCCCCAAACATGTGTGTTTGATTATTCCAGAGCCCAGGAAGCAGACAGCACTGGGTTTGGTTGACCCCTTGACCAATGATGGAAGGTCTACAATGTGACTTGCCCAAGCTCCTCCTGCTGGCCAGCCCCAGTGCTTCAATAGAGTCAAAGCATTCCAGCACCTTCCAATATGATGGGGTCCAGATGCAGTGGGGAGCTGAGGATTCAATGGAGCCAGGCTGTTTTGTCTGAGATACTTACATTATTACCACTTTGTCCCTATAGACACGGACTATGTTTCCAAAGACAGATTCTGTGCAGTATCCTCCCATCTACCTATGCTTAGGGATAATAGGGCAAACACCAGGTGGTTTGTTGGTGTTAGACTAAGGACACTGTGTCATGCCATAGATCCTTTTATGAATACCTAGTTAATGAGGACATTCTTTCCTCCTTTAATCTGATGACCATTATGTGTTATAATTCATCATGTTTCCCTCTTTGCACAGGCTATCAGGAAACTCAGGGGCAAATTTGTGTTACATCCCAACATCTATACAGTGTTTTCCTGGATTTTGATTCATTTGTATTTTTCTTTTTCTTTTCTGCAGCTCCTCTAACCTTCCCAGAATCCTAATGGGCTAACTTGCCCTGAGGACAACTAACAGTGTTTATTCCTCGTAGAGGACTAGAGCTCATTCACCATTCCCCTCATCTGTGAACTCATCAAGTGTTGTAGTCCTGCCTTTCCTCACCAAGGATCAATACCACACTTAGATGTGACCCAGAAGACATAATTCAGCAGAGACCTTTTGGACCATGCCTTCAAGGATTGACTATTCAAAGGCACTAGACAGAAGCTCCTGGGCTGAACTCTGGGAATTAAAGCTCAGGCCAAACTTTGGTCCAATACATCTATTTTGACCTCTTAATCTAGATGTTGATGAAAATGAACTGAATGGCCTCTCCACTTCAGAGCTCATCATCTAACTGGGGTCCCCGGCAAGCAAATAATGCAATGCACTCCTACAAGTGCCATGGTGAAAAAGGTTCTACGTTGCCCTGGGAACACTGTATAGGGCCATGTTCCCAGCCTGCAGAAATCAGGCAATTCTTCCTGGAACTTCTTCCAGGCATCTGAGCTGAATTTTAAAAGACAAACCATTGCGAACTTATGTCCACCTAAAAAACCTGCACACAAATATTTATAGCAACATTTTATTCATACCTGCTAAAACATACAATCGATTGAGATTTTCTCCAGTAGGTAGATGGTTAATTGAACTGTGTCACATCTCTACAATGGGGTATTATTTAGCGATAAAAAGAAATGAGCTATTAAGCTATGTAAAAACATGGAGGAGACTTAAATGCATACAGCTAAGTGAAAGAAGCCAGTCTGAAAAGGTTACATAATGCATGATTCCTGCTATAGAACATTCTGGAATGTGGAGGCAAAACTATGGAGACAGTCAAAAGGTCAGTGACTGCCAAAGATTTGGAAGAAGGGAATGAAGGATGAAAATAAATGTTAAAAAAAAAAAAAAGAGAGAGAGAGAGAGAAAGAAAAAGACATGAAAATAAATGTTAGAAAAAAAGAGAGAAAAAAAAAAGACAGGCTGGTATAAAAAGTTAGTGAGGAAGAACATTCTAGCTGTTGGCAATCATAGGAACTAAGGCACAATCTGTGAAAAGGCAGAGCTCATTTCTGTCAGGACAGGTAATGCCGTGCTGTGGAAACTAAAACATAAGGGAAAGGTAATGGGGGATGAGGCCGGTGAGAAAGTGGTCCAGGCCACAAGAACCTGGAGCCTGTCCTTAAGACACTGAGAGATGTCTAAAGAATTTAAGGATAAATGTGAAATGGACATATTTCTTGTCAACTGCCTGAGAGAAGCTGTGGATTCAGTGTAAACCTTCCATTTGACTTCCTTCTCTGCTACTCTTCCCAGAACAGCAAGTAAAGAGGAATGTGACTGAGCATTTTTTCATATCTATTCTGAATATATTTCACTGGAAGTGCCAGTGATTGGTGGGGCAGCCTAGAGCCAGGCAGAATGAGTCAGCCAAGGAAGACCAAAAATATAGTTCATTGGGATCAAAAGCATTTATTGTGAACCTACCGTATGCTGGACAACCGTGCATGTTCTCTGTCTGTCTGTCTCTCTCACCTGACCCACATCTCATCATGTCTTCATTTTTACTCGAATTGCTTTCAAACTTGGTGTTCTAGCCTGATCCATCAGATTTAAACTCTGCCAACCTTTGGCAATGAAGTTCCTCCCTGGCAACTTCATATCATCAGAGGGAGGGATAATTCACTGGCAGCACACTGATCATTAGGTCATTACATTTATACAGACCTCCGTGTCCATAAGCTTACAAAGTATGGACCGTTATTAACCATTCGGGTTAGATTTCTAGGGCTGCCATAGAAAGGTACCACCAACTGAGTGGCTTCAAACAAGAGATACTTATTTTCTCACAGTCCAGGAGGACAGGAGTCTTGAAATTAAGTGTGTCAGCAGCCTTGCTTTCTTCTGGGGATTCTGCGGGAGAATCCCTTCCATGCCTGTGGGTGGCAGCTGGCCATCCTTGGTGTTCTTGGCTTGTGGT
Organism: Enhydra lutris kenyoni; assembly: GCF_002288905.1. Taxonomy (NCBI): domain Eukaryota; kingdom Metazoa; phylum Chordata; class Mammalia; order Carnivora; family Mustelidae; genus Enhydra; species Enhydra lutris. Next base: position 27,318,054 of record NW_019154104.1, read on the forward strand.
TTTCACTCTTGTGCTTTCTCTACTCTAAGTCTCTTCTGCATCTGTGTATTTCACATCTACTTTCTCTCACAAAGACAAGGGTCACAGATGAAAGGTCCACTGTAAATCCAGAATGAACTCTCTCATCTGGAGATCCTCATTTTAATTATATCTGCAAAGGCCCTGTTTCCAAATAAAGTTATATTCACCAGTACCAGCAGTTAGGAGCTGGTCCTATCTCTTTGGGAGACAGAGTTCAAGGTCCTATACCATTGCACAGCTGAACAAGATGAGGTTAAGAATAGTTAAGTTGGTGGCCCCAAGTGCACAGCTAGTAAGTAAAACAACTGGAGGTCTGCTTCTATGATTATATAACCAGGTCTCAGAAATGATTATCTTTGACTTGTGACAATTTTTCTGAAGATATATGTATAGCACTCAGAACCAATGAGAATCAAGGATGCATTAGTTGAAACTTCTGGGCAAGAGAAGCATTCTTTCTCCTCTGTGGCAGTGTACTGTCTATCTATTGTTGCATCACTATTACTCTCAAACTTATTGGCTAAAACAACAAAACTTTATTATCTTACAGGTTCTGTGGGTGAGGGATCAAGTGTGGCGTGTTTTCAGCTTGCTGTTATCTGAATAGTCCAGTGGTCCTTAGTTTCAAGTGAGGTTTGATCAAGAAGTTCAATCATGTCATTAAGGACCTGGTTCTTCTGAGTCTTCTTCTTTCTGTCCATTAATGTTGGTGCTATCCTCAGGCTCTATGCCATGGTTTCTGGGAACTCCAGCTCCCCCTCCACCAGGGTAAAATGACTTCCCAGTCCTGCTCTTCACATCTTTCCATCTCTCTAGTCACAAATGAGTGAAGGTCTACTTCAGTAGCTCCCTTTGGGAGCCAATTTCCAAGATGGGCCACAATGATCCCATCTCTTGGTATTCGCACTCTTATAAATGTCACCATCCCCGAGTAAGGGGTGGAATTAGTAATTTAATGATCGAGAGGCTGTGTCTAAGATTAGATTAGACACAGATAGATGTGTCTAATCTAGATGATAGATGGTGACTTTCTTCTTGTCTTTATATACCCTGTACTGCTCTTCTCACTTTCTTGCTCTGGATAAGCAAACTGTCATGAGGTGAGCTGCCTTACAAAAAGGCCCATATGACAAAGAATGGAGGATGATCTCTAACCAACAACCAGTGAGGAACTGAGCCCCTTAGCCACCACCCTATGAGGAATTGAGTCTTCCAATAAACCCATGAGTGACACTGGGAGCAGACCTTTCTCCACCCAAGACTGGACTTGGTGGAAGTTTCTGCCAACACCTTGATGACAGCCTATGAGTGACCCTGAGACAGAAGCTGAAAACATCACTCATCTGTGACATGATTTAACTTCTTGATCGAACCTCACTTGAAACTAAGGACCACTGAACTATTGAGATAACACCAAGTGCATAAACTTAATTTACAAAAGTCCTAACAGGTACATGACCCTGCATATAAATACAGTCAGGGTGGGGGAAATAACTCCTTGAGTTTATTTGCCTCTTTAGACAGATTACCGTTTCATTATTCAGTTTCGTTTGCTTGCTAGTGACCCACATCAGCTGAACAGGGATAGCCATCAGCAGCCTTATGTTTGGGTTTCTAGCTGTATTCATATCCACTTCATGTGGAAGAACTCCTTGTGTTTTATCAGAAGTCCCAAAGTTAAGTAGCCGATTACATTAAGAACTGCTACACCTGAGCACACATCCATCCCCCCACCCCCACCTCCAAATCCCAAGGACTATTTCTTTTGCTATGTTCACAGGTGGGTTTCAAACAAAATTAGTAATGAGATCTTGCCTCTAAATCCCTTTTCCCTGGTGAATTTACTGGGGGAATCAGCTGGTCTGAGGCGAGCTCATGTGGTCTGTGTTTTTCTGCTGATGTTGAAATTCTACCACCACCCCGCTTTGCCCTTCCACCTGCAACCACCCACACAGAGACAACTAACCATTAACCTGTCTTTTCCTGTTTCACTGAGGAATTTGTTAACAATGAGCAGCCTCAACCCCCATTCCCTGCCCCCTTCCTCAGGCTTCAAACAACACGACATATAGAAAGTCACACTGCACTTGTGATCTTCATTCCTTTCAACTTTTTAAGAATTATGCATTGTTCTTTAATCTTGATAGAAGTCCCTCCCTTCCTGTTACCCAAAAACAGGGTCTAATCTGTAGACTTCAAGATAGTTTTTTGATGAAAATTACAGGTGATGGAACCACACCTTCTGCTTCAGGGACTGTGACCCTCTCCCAGGTGGACACATGGCTTCCCCACAACCTGCTCCACCTTGATCATAGAAGTAAGAAATAACTATTCTCTAGAGAGGTCACGTCTGACTCATAAGAAGAGAAAAGGAGGTAGATAATAGGAAGGGTGTGGATTTTGTTTTGTCTTTTTTCTACATTTTATTTGTAGAATTTTAATGACTAGATAGTAACATTCCCTTTTATTTATCTACTTTCAAATTTTAATGAATACTTCTGGCTATAATTACCTCATTTCTACATTTAAAATGACTAGACACGTACAGTTGAGAGAAAATTGTATCCCTGTGTGATGCTATCAAATAGCGTCAAATACCATGTAGGTATGGATTAATCAATAAGCAAATTCAGTTCTTATGAGCCACAGTTATTTCTTTAAATTGAAGAGGAATTGATAAAAGGAGGAATAGGGTTTATTGCTCCTCTCCTAGGATAAAAATCTACCATGAATTGGTTCATTTTTGCCTGTTGTTTCTTTATCATTCAGAGAAACAGGTTAATACTGTTAAGAGTGGCCATTGTAAGAAGGTTTTCTCATCCTTTTAAATGGATTTCCTCTTCTGTACACAGCTTCCACTTAATATGAAAAAGGCGGGGGAGGGGGGGCAGTGTCTTTTCAAGTCATTGGGTTATGGAAAATTCACGGAAGACTGACACCACTTCTAACAGTTGTGGGAAATAAGATCCTCCCCTTCAAGGACATGGGGTCCTCATACGGTTGGGAATCTAAAGTCTGATGTTCCTTGGAGTATTTAGAAAGATAACCGTGGTTGCGGTAAGTTCCGTGTTTTGGTGACTTGGCAGGTGTTTCGCCCACACCAGTTCTGGTCCTGACAGTATTGTTGCAAGATAGGGCTAGTGTCCCCACTCCTCACATGAGGACGTTCATGTTCTGGCAGATCAGATCATGTACGACAGCCGTACAGCTCATCAAGACCTTAAGCTAAAGAGGTCTGATTCTTGAACTTTATGTTCCTTCCCACACTATTACTCTACTTTGTTTATTCATTTCTGTCCTTCTGAAGTAGTCACACCAGTTCCCCCAATGTTCTGTTTGAGACAAGTCTCACAGCATTAAGGAACGGCAGTTGCTCAAACCATCCCCCCCATGGCTGGAGTTTAGAGAGAGGCAGGCGTGGACCTCTTGAGACCAGGAGGCCCAGGCACAGGTGATAAGGGTCCAGGTGAGACCAGAAAGGGCAGGAGGTGAGCTGGCTAATGGACTCCCACCATCCGCCCACGGGGAACCCAGGGGGCCCAGAAGCTCAGAGTTGTTAGACTAAAAGAGCATTTTCACTTATCTCAAGGGAGAGCTATTTAGCCAGGACAATTAGGCCATTTAAACTGACCATATTTTGTGTTAAAACCAAGGGAATTCCTGGTTCAGCTTACCTGGGGTTCTTAACCTCACTGAGTAAAGACAGTGATGAGGTAACACGGGAGTCTCCACTTGACTTAGCAACCAGAGAAGGTACCAGAAGGGGGTTCCCTAAGAGACCTGTGAGCCTATACTCACAGGAGGAGGCAATGTATAGGAAAGGGTGTACAGAGAAGGTAAGAGTCACTGAACATGAAATGATAAAGCTGTAACAAAGTTGAAAAGGGAAAGAGGAGGGTCACAGGATAGGACAAAGCTGTGAACTACAGGATGGGGTAAAGCTTACTTTGATGAAGCACGTTCAGGCCACTCCGGGTCACCCACCTGGCTGTGGAGGAAAGGGGCTGGGGTAAGGCTGGAGGAGAAGAGGTCTCCTTACTGAGCGTGAAGGGGTGCCAAAGAATAAGGAGGGAAAGGCACAAATGAGTCTTCTAGGAAGAAGGGGCATATGTTCTATTGCTGTGATCTATTTACATTTACATTTACTTTGAAATAAATTTAAATTTAAATTTAAGGAAGGATAGCTTTATTCATTTTCAGGGTGACCTTTTTAGGTATTCTGACCCTTTAATCTTCCCCACACCCCCATTTATAAAACATATCAAATTCAAGTCACTGTAGTATTTGACTTTCAAAGTCCAACCAATTTTATCACTTGTTAATGTGTTAACCAATTTCTCTGTAAATACCCTTCCTTGTTCTCCCAATTCTCTTTAGACATCTCACAGAGAAATGCCCTCTGTTATTCCCTCTGTCTGCTCTAGGCACCCTCACAACCCCGATGAAACCACACCCCTCCAAGAAGTTTTCCATGATATTCCACAGTCTTCTCTTCTCCATCTCTCAGCATTCTCTGGATACCAAAAAAAGCTGTACTATTTTCTATCTCAACCCTCTTGTTTAATGTGGGTATAGTAGCCCCGTTCCAGTATGAGCTCTAGAGGGATACTATTCTCATTACAGAATTCCTGATTTCCCAACAGATCTGAAAAATGGGTCTGCTTGCACATTCATCATCTAGAGGTACAGTTCCTCATGACTAACTCTAACAATATTAGATTTTCTGCCATAAGAAAAAAAACACTTTGCCATGCTCGAGATCGCATTTTCTCTTGACCAAATTTCCTCTCCATTTTTATTTTAACAATTTGAACTTATTAGAAATTGCTTCTATATCAGTATGTGAAAAGTTCCAGACTTTGGGTACTAGACTTTCCTTTCTATATTTCTGAAGACTATCTAAGGTGTTCACAGAACAGTTTAGAGTTTACAGAAAACTTCTGGAGTCATTTTTAATATTTTCTTTGTAACAGACTGGAGGTGTATCTTCTACTCATTTGACAGATGAGGATCCTAAGTCATTAAAAACAGCCAAGGATGAGCCCAATAAACCACAGGAAAGGAAGTAGACCCAAGATACCTACCATCAAATTTCATGCTCATTTTACTAAAATACACTGACCCTTACTTTGTCAAATCTTAAAAGTATAGGCAACAGCATTTATATAAAAACATTAACTGAAATGTGGAAGAATAGAGCAATGTGAAAGGACAGACACCTACTAAGGCTAAGTGAGGAAGAGAAAGAAAAAAGTGTTGTCTTATTGGAGTGAGCCACAGAGAAATTTCTCATCCTTTCTCCTCATTTAAGTCAGCAAATTGTACAGGAAGCTACTGTGTTTCCCTCAAGTCCTATTCAGGCATTACAGAAAGCTATCTATGCAGGAGCAAGAAGAGTCAGGTGAGATATGTTGACTATAAAATATTTAAACCCAAAAGCCAAAATAACTAAAGAATATGATGCTTCCAAGTAAAGAGGAAATCTGGAATGAAAACTCACGAGGAGAGTGACCAACAGTTGGCACTCAAGTTTCAGCATAATGTACCAGCTCAAAAGGACGGGGGGATTTGTGGAACAAGCTGAGCTGGAGGAACAGCACTGCCGAGGTCACTGGGCTTTCTGGTGGAGGAAGAAGGGCTGTGAGTTCTGGCTTTGTAGTTCTGTGGAGGCTGCACCTGGGCAAAGCTGTGCAGATGTGGGATATATGGTATGGGAAGGATGCATGCAGATTGGAGGGCATTTAGCCAAGGGATCCAAAAATAATTAAAAGAAGAATGAGATTACCTTTCATGGACAGATACAAAGACTGGCTGTATGTACTTACCCTAAATGACAACAGAAGGAGACCAGAAAGATAATTGAATGATTGTGAAGATCAAAGGGCTAGAAGATTTGCTCTCTCTGGCACAAGGGTCTAGAATTGCAAAACCCAGACCAAATGTAAGAGGCTAACAGGCAGGTTGCTTGGCAGAAACACTGTTTAAAAAAAAAAAAATACACACACACAAAATGACAGGGAAATTATTTTCCTAGAAGAGCTCAGGGTTGGGGAGCCAATCAGAATTTAATGTTAGAAACTGTCAAAAATGCTTTTGGAAGGGAGGAACCATGTGTGATCAGCAAAAGAAGAGCTTGGAGGATCTGCTGGAATATGAAGTTCATCCTTGCTTACTCTGACAACATGGCATAAAACAAAACAAAACAAAAAAAAACTTGATTTGTGTTGATTAACCATGTATGTATTCTAGAGAGCCTTGAGAATAAAAACAGGACCCCACTGGCTCAGTGGGTTAAAGCCTCTGCCTTTGGTTCAGGTCATGATCTCAGGGTCCTGGGATAGAGCCCCATATCGGAATCTCTGCTCAGCGGGGAGCCTGCTTCCTCCTCTCTCTATGCCTGCTTCTCTGCCTACTTGTGGTCTCTCTCTGTCAAATAAATAAATAAAATCTTTTAAAATAAAGAATTAAACCATATACTGATGTCTGAAGTTTGACTAGGAGTTAGGTACTGTTGGGAAGAAGGCCCCATATGAGAAGGCTGAGACCCAGAGAGAACAGAGTCCAATGTAGAATTGAATTGTCCAACATGGTACAAGGTTCAGAGAAGGAAGGCAGAGATCCAGGTTTTTGTGAACCATGCAGAAGCTTTGAAACCCCCAAACCAGCAGGAAAACCACTGGAAAACCTTAAATAGAAAAAAAATGACATGATGATGTTGTATTTTAGAGCCAACATCATGGCTATTAGGGGGAGTATGGGTGGGAAGGATAAAATAACTAGAGGCAGGGAGGTGAGTTAGGAGTTTGTTGCAGAAGTATGAAAAAGAGACAATGGTGGTTCAACCAAAGGAATGATGGGGAATGATTGGAGAGACTGAACAGATTTGAAAACTGTTATACTGGAAGCATCCACAAACATTGTGGGTTTTTTAAAGGTTTATTTATTTATTTGAGAGAGAGAGAGAGAGAGAGAGAGAGAGAGTGTGTGTGTGTGTGTGTGTGTGTGTGTGTGTAAATGAGCACCAGGGGAGGGGCAGAGGGAGAGGGGAAAAAATCTCAAACAGACTCCCTGCTGAGTGTGGAGACCAACACAGGGCTCAATCTCATGACTCTGAGATCATGACCTGAGCCAAAATCAAGAGTTTGACACTTAATCAACTGACCACACAGGTGCCCCGAAACCTTATAATTTAATAAGATGGAGGGAAGGTGTTCAGGGGAATCATTTGGACATTGAGCATGTGGTGATGCCTCTAATGAGGGAGCACTGAAGTGAATAAAGATTTAGGGGTGTGTAGGGAGATGAAAGTAAAGCCAGTTTAAAGCTTTGAGTCTGAGGGTTATGCGAAATAAGTCTCCAGACAACCCGTCACATTCATGAATGAAAAGGTCCAGGGTGTAGGGAAAAGCAGGACTAGAGCTAAAGCTCTGGAAGGCATCAGCATCTGAATGGATGATGTAGCCCAGGGAGCAGATGGATTATCAAGACACAATGTAAAGAGTTATTATTCTGATATTTTGAAATGCTATATGGTCAGCCCTGAGGATTATCAACACTTAATGACTGGTAGAGAAAGATAGTCTTGGAAAGGAGAGTGAGGAGAGTATTTGGAGGCACAAGAAGGAAACCAAGACCCAGTGGAGTAGATGCTGAGAAGCTACTATGGGTCACATTTTGTTGATACAGAGATGAATAAAACAAGATTAGATTATTGACCTTCCTAGAGAAGATAGAGAGACATCTAACAAGTGACATTCAGATTGTGTCTTGAAGGAAGAACAGGAATTTCTTGGGAAAAGAGAAGTCACATCAGTTCAGAGGGACAGAATGGGTAAAGTCACAGAATCATGGTCCAGCAAGACATGCTTGAAGAATGAGAAGCAATTGTGTGTTGCACACCCAAAAAGTTTGTGTCTGTGAAGGGATATCTGAGAGGATATGGGACAGATGTGGATTTGAAGCAGGATCCTGTGCTAAGAGGCTGGGGTTTTCCTTGCTAAAGATGGAGGTCTAAGAGGTTTATAAGAAGGTAAGGAACATGGATTATCTTGGTCTGGGATCATGTGCTTGGTAACTGCCCTGAAAACTATAGACCTGTGTGGAAAGGAGACTTTTTAGAGAAGAAAATCAATAGGCTTCAGATGGTAATGCAGGAGATGCAGGGTTGAGGGGCTGTCTGGAGCTGGGTCACCCGTGATGTCTTGGTGCATGTCTTGGGCATTTGGATGGAGGATTCTATATTCCTGGGAAGACAAGATGGGGAACAGTTTCAAGGTAGGCAAGGGGTAGTTCACTTAGGGTGAGCTTAATTCTCACAGTTCCCATCCAGTAGATATTTCCTTTAAAACAAATGAAAACCCCTGGACAATAGCATCAGCTAGATGGCAGGAATTGAGAGGAGATAAAAGGATAATCTAATCTCAGTGGAATTTCTATGTGGCCCCCTACAGTTAGGTCAGAGACCTCAGACCATGCCCCACCCTCTGTCAGCATTATCGGTCTTCCAGGGTCTTCGGAAAGGGGGGCAACCGCCTCTCACTGAACATCCCTGCATTTTAGGAGCTTCACCCATGTGATCAATCAGTGTTAATGCCAACATGATGAAGTTACCCTGGGAAAGGTTAATTACTTGCTCATGGTCAGAATTTTAAAATGGCTGAGTTGAATTTCTAGCCCAACACATGTGGTTCCCAAGAGGCTTTTCCTTCCTTTATATCAGCACTCTTTCCATCATTGATCACACTTAGAATTGAGCATTATGCTGGCAAAACAATAGGCTGACCCCACCACTTCCGGACTTTTCAGCTTGCTGAATTGCTATGGACCAAAAGACAAGCTAAAAGTTAGTTGAGTGGGGCAGAGGGAATCAGTATACACATTACCAGTCTGACAGTTTCTGTTGGCCTTGAAGAAAACCCCACCCAGGTGGCTGGTGACACTCTGCTCTGATTACTTTTAGTTTTTATCAGTGGATAAACACCTTTCCTTCTAGAAGCCCCTGTAAGAAGTTGAGGGGGCGGGTAATGGTTGGGATGGACCATCACTCCTCACCTCCCTTCTCTCCATACTTACGGAGTACCTCCTGGGTGACAGATAGCAGGTGGGATCGTTCTCTTCATACTCAAGTTGACAAGGCAGTTATGTCCCTATGTTACAGATAAGAAAAATGAGGCTGGAACATGACATTTTTCAAGGTCACGTCTCAACCTGGATATCCACAGCAGTAGGTGTATACTTTTGAATATCATTCACACTTTTGTCTCCTCCATTATGTTGTGAGTGATCGAAAGGAGAAAGCCAAGTGTTCCACCTCCAGATCCCCAGTGCTTACTGGTGTTGTTTCAGTAACACGGACGACATGCTCCCAGCTGCCCACACAACGACAGGCAACTTTTGTCAGGCATGTGACTTGCCCTGGGCTTTCAGTAATGATGCTAATCATTTTTGTGTAGTTGTCTGCCCCCTGATTTTGCATTGTGTCCACTGTTTAATTTTAACAGGGTCCTCCTTGTGAAGAAGGTGGTATTATCATCCTTGCTTTTGCAAAGGTGGAAAGCAGGAATCTAAGAGTCAACAGACCTGCCTCAGTTCACAGGTCTTGCTAAGTGGTGGATAGGGAACTGAACACACAACTTCTGGTCCTTAATTATAAGTGACATACACATAAATGACACAGCTACCAGGATGAATAGGACCCCATCTGTACCTTCATGAGCTCTGGTCTCATCTCAGAAGATGAGCTCAGGGATGTGTGCACCCCTTCCTGTTGCTTGTGGTGTATCTATGAGTTCTAGTTAAAGAGACTTCACTTTTATGTAAGAGTTAACTCCTTGCTTGGGGGAAGAAAATCAAATAGGTCTGAGAAATGGTTAACTCATTGAGAGGCTGAGTGCTTCTTGGATGGTCAATGGTTTCTAGCCCATTTATGGTTGTGTGTGTGTGTGTGTGTGTGTGTGTGTGTGTGTGGTGTTTTTTTTTTTTGTTTTGTTTTTTTTGTTTTTTTTTTTCCACCACAGCAGTGAAAAAGAAACTGACAACCCCAACAAGAGGCGATCCTGAAGATCCTTCCAGGGTGGGATGTCCTGGCCAGGGACACAGTGTGATGTCGCCAGCAGGGAGTAGGTAGGAATTAAGTGGTAAAAATGCCAGTGTGGATTATTGCCATAATTACTTTCTGGAAAACAACAAATTTAATTCCCAGTAAAATGCCGTAAGAATTTGCCAGTAAATTCTGTGGAAGAAAATAAAATGCCCTTCCTAGAACTGTCTCATGCTCTCTGGTTTCTAGAGAGATTCTTAAAGACTACAAAGAAAGAAAATGTGGTGATAGGGTTTTGGAACCTATGTGAATTTCCCTGCTTCGTCCAATGTCCATAAATGCTTCTTAAATCAACCATAAACTGTTAAGTCTGTGCTGGATTTTTCCTTTTATTTCTGTGAGACTAATGCCTGTCGGGCCATTCCTCCTGGTTGAAGGTCTGCCATTTACCTAGGGTCAAAAAGCCCTGATTTTGTTTTCTCTACAATGAGGCTAATCCTAGAATTTTCCTTGTAGGTTTTTCAGGAGATTCCTCTCCGTTGCTCCAGGGTAAGCACCCAGCCTTGTGCCTGGCACTCTAAAGGTTAGCAGTGATCATGATCATGGATGTGTATGGTTTCTCTTCTTCTTTAAGTGGGTGTGTTGCAACTGAGCTGTTTTACTTAAACGACTCTCCTTCCTGCCCTTACTTCCTTACTGAATTGATTGACTTGCTGTGAGTCAAGAACACCTTCCAACGGCTGTTTTGTGTACCTGCAAAGCCCAGCAATGGCTCGGGAGTAATTTCTAGCACTGGGTAAATTTCTAGCACTGTCCATGGCCCTGAACTTTGTGGGGACAGGATGGGTGAGCTGAGCTAGGGGGTGTTGAAGTGTACAGCCGGAAGACTCAACTCCTTTCTTGTGATAATTGAAATCATTTCAATTCATTTCCTTCTTGCTTGGACAGAAACCTGTTTTCAACAGTGAACAAATCTTGAGGGAATCCATTGACCTGAGCAGTCATATAATGCGTGAAGTTAATGGACAAAAATGATATTCATCTTCAGTTTATAATAGCATTTTCTTCCACGGCACCTAAACTTAGGGGCGGACGGGGATGCTGTCGGAGGAACAGCGGTGCCACTGGCAGATGTGTGACCTTTGTTGTATCTAACAATTATTGGATCTATGGCAAAATAAAATAAAAACCAACACAAGTTTTGACACTAAAATAATAAATTATAAATTATGGAAGTCTATGCCACTGAGGATCTTGTAAACAACAGGCTGGTCTCTTAGCAACAGACCAAGGAGAGCTGGTTGTTGATGGGAATGGAGCAGACAAGAATGTTTTACAGTGAGCGCTATGGAAGACCAGGAACAACGTTTTAACACCTGCCTGAGGCCTCTTCTCTGCCCAGCCCTTCTCTTTTCAGTGGCCAGCCCAGGCCATGGGCCAAGAGGTGTCCCAGGACTTAGGGGCCCCGTCACCAACAACCCAGGTGCCAGGCCCCACGGAAAGGACAAAGGAGAGACAGGCAGTGAGAGTCAGGGGGTGGGGTAAAGTCCCCCCTCCCCAAGGCACATAAAAGAATCAGAGAGGAGGAGAGGGAATCTGTAAAGGCATCCTCATTTGACAGTTTCTTAAATTATAACTCTAAACAGGGGACTCCTTCCCTCCCCTCGCCCCCAGCTCCCCATGGCTTTCAAAATCTCACTTAGGGTGGTTGTCATGAAGGAATTTAGACAAGACTTTGACAATGTGCCAAAATGGTTTATTTTTAAATGTTGTTCCCGAAAGCACCAGAATATTAAGTTGGAGCAAATGTTGCTTGGAAGAGTGGAGGGGTTGTGGTCGCACAGACATTCTAAGGGAGGGTGGTGGTTTAAGGTTTGCAGACTTTAATTAATGCAGGCAGTTGGGCTGGAGAATCCGGTGGCCTGAAAGCATTTTGAAAAGTGTGTGTGTTTCTCAATTGTAGGACATTGACGAGAGAGAGGTTTCCTTTAATTAATTAGATGTTTACCTTGAATGTCTTCACTCCGTGGTTTAGACAGTCACCTGCTCACATGTTGAGAATGAGTCTCTTGGGGGCGCCTGGGTGGCTCAGTGGGTTAAGCCTTTGCCTTTGGCTCGGGTCATGGTCTCGGGGTCCTGGGATCGAGCCCCACATCGAGCCCCGCGTTGGGCTCTCTGCTCGGCTGGGAGCCTGCTTCCACCCCCTCTCTCTGCCTGCCTCTCTGCTTACTTGTGAACCCTCTCTCCCTCTCTGTCAAATAAATAAATAAATTAAAAAAAAAAAAAAAAAGAATGAGTCTCTTGGAGTGGAAGCTTCCTAGAAAAATCCTGGGGTTCTCAGGAGCAAATGGCTTCTTACTTTGTGAGAGAAACTGTGAATTCTGTGTAATCCAAACCACAAGGTGAACGACGTGCCTTGCCAGCCTCGGATGTTAAGAAAACATCAGCCCCCTTGTTGTACGTGGGCCAAAGGACCCTCCATGGCGCTGACTTCATGCATTGCATTGTTTCTTCATAAAAGTGGCTGGCTAAATTATGACGACTTTGGATTTATTGGCATGCCATTTTAAACTTTTCATACGTCTAAATTTGCTAGTTGCAAAGGAAGAAAAAATCTCTGTCGTTCCCCAGGATCTCGTTTTTGTTGTTGTTGTTTTTTTTTTGTTTTGTTTTGTTTTTTGTTTTGTTTTTTGTTTTTTGTTTTGTTTTCCAGGCTCCTCTGACATCATGAAAGGTGGCTCAGTGACTTCCAAAGAGATTAGCTCCCATCCAGAGATTTTAAAATGTATTTGTTCTTAGAAGTTGTCTGCCGGGATGAAATTCTATCAGGGGTAGTGGCCCTGGCCCCGTGGGGGAGGGTTCTGGCTTTGGCAGATGCCCCTCGAGGCCACCTGGGTATGTGCCCCTTCACATACGCGTCTCTCGTGCCCACAGCAGCTCCTGCATCAAAGGCCCCGTCACCCCGTTCTGCAGGTGGAGCAACGTCGGCTAACTTTGCTAAGCTCAGTGCCGGAGCCCAGATTCTATTCCAGGATGGAGTGAGTTCAAAGACCCTGTTCTATTGACAGAGTGATCTACCCTAGGGACAGGTCATTGCCAGCCTCCCTACACAAGACAGTCTTGCTTTTTCTTCCTTTTTATTTAATTACAAGAGAAATATATCATATGTGTTTATAAAAAATCAGTATCTCACACAGTATGAGATTAAACAACAAAACCTTCCTTCATCCTTAACTTGGCCTCCTGAACACATTTGCCGCCTCCCAAGTATCTTAGCGGCTCTTTTCAGACCTGGGTTTTTGCTCTCTGCGGGAGAATGTTTCTGTACAGAAAGAGTAAGCCCCTTTTCATCTTTAATTTTTCCATAGCTGGTGCATTTTGAGGAAATACCATGTAATCTGCATCTTTGACGTGCTTTTGTTTTATTTCGTTTTCTACATACTGAGAACACGGAGCTCTCTGAACAACCCCCAGCATTCTCTCTGACTCCTCTGAATCACCAGGCTCAGCAACCTCAAATGCACGCGTGTTGGAGTCTGAATTCGTCACTGAGCCGAGAAGCACTTCTAGCAAGTTCTGATCTTGGCAGAATGAAGTCTCCCCTTTCCCCGTTGGATCAGAAACCTGCATCGTCACAAGCTCCCCCAAGTGATGCGAGCGCACAATGGGGTTTGGGAAGCCCTGCGCTACCCTTGGCTTCCGGGGAGAGAAGACACACAACGCTTGGGGAGGCACCAAGGAAGCTCAGCCTTAGAGTGGAGCTTCCTGAAGCTCCACGGGAAAGCACCAGGCGACCGCTGTCGGCATGGACCCCAGCGGCAGGAAGGAAAGGAGGCAGGGGATCCTTTCCTCTCCGAAAAGGCCCGATTTCAAGGACACTGCAGTGAAGGCTGTTGGGACAGTTTCCCACCTTGGCACTCTGGAGCCCTGACCCACCTCCGGGGTGGCCTCACGGTTCTGCCTGGCACCCGGGAAGGGCCTGCGGCTCCGGGCGCAGGGGCGGCAAGCCCCGGGCAGCTTCCTGGCCCCCTGGCTCCCGGGGCGGGTGTGCTGGTGCATGGCGGGGGGGGGGGGGGGGGGGGGGGGGCGCGGTCTTGCCCCCCCCCCGCGCCGGGGGCGAGCTCACGTTCCTGCAGCACCTCCCGGCTCCGGCCCCACAATGCAGCGCTCGGTTGGCAGGGGTTCAGCTGAACACTAAACACTTGGCTCCATTTCAACACGGCTGCCAAGATTTGGCAAGCAGAGAGTTGCAGGAAGCAGCAGGCTGCTAAACCCTTTCACATTTTTAATTAGATCCACACACCCATGTCTTTGAGCTATCATAAATATACAGATGACATCGAGAGTATCATTCGGGGTTAAAAAAAGGGGGGGAGCAAACTCTCTATAGTGGTAGAGCTTCCCTCCTCAGGATGATTTACCTCTTGTTAGTTTGGGGGCTAAAGGCAAAGACTTCAGTTTGGGGGAGTGACATTTGCTTCGACAGCGCGGTGTCTGATAGCAGACCGCCCCCCCCCCCCCCCCACGGGATGGGGAAGGCTCAGGTCTCAGACCGCCTCACTGCGGGCTGGGGCTGCCTGAGCGTTCGCCAGAAGAGGGCATTCTCAGCGGCTGCGGGGCCTCCAGCAGCAGGAACTCACTGGGTGGAGTGTTGGAGTGGCTGCTTTATAAAGCCACCCCAACCCCCGCCCTGGGTGACAGCCTTACCATCCAAAAGAGCCTTGAGGTTGGCTCCTTTGCCCTAAAAAGTAGTCACTTTTGAATTCAACGTCGCTTTACTACTTTGTCACCGTATCTCCTCTGGTTTGTCTCCTGGCATACTTCACTGGAAAATAATTACTGCTGCTCCTTCTTTTTTTCTAAACCTCCTGCCACAACAAACACACTCGGCTCCTTGTGCTTGGAACCACCCTCCCCGCCATGCTCAGCTCCTGGGCGAGTGTGCAGTGGGGGAGGGATGGGAAAGGCAGATCCTGAGTCTGATGGTCCTGGCTCCCACTCTGGATCTGCCACGGGGCCTCAGACACACAATTCCACAGACTTCCACTTGGGTCCCTTCATCTGAACGAGCCTGAGACAGCTCTGACCTCACAGATTGCATGTGCGTATTAAATGATGTCACATGGGAGCGAGGCCCGTGGAACAGCCTGTGGCACAGCCCGTGGCACCGGATCTCTTGTTACAGGGAAGGTGACATGGGGACATATGCCTTTCCAAGGGTCATTGAACAGGAACAGCAGTGATACTGGTTCTTTGGGGGGTTCCTAGCCGGGGTCCTGTGTCTGCTGTCCTTTGTGACAAAGACCTCTCTGCTTCTCAGACAACCAGCTTCCGTGGCCGCACCCACAGAAGAACACAGTTTGACCTGGGCCTCTGCATCGGTGCACACATCCTTAATTGTAAAGACAAGGAAAGAAGGAAATGAAACACTTCGTGTGCCAGGAAGGAAAACTCTCTCGTCCCATCTGAGAACACAAAATTTATAAATAGAATCATCCCCAGCATCAAACATGAGGACATCAAACACACAGGCATACTGGCCTCACCTGTTTATCCCAGACTCTGCACACCATCCAGTCCCTTCTGGAGAAGACCGGAACCTGCCGTGGGCATCCAGCAGCCTTACGCCCTTTCCCTTGTCCTTCTTTGATTTTCTCTTTCCCTTATGGCTTGCAAATAGACCATACTTGATTGCAATATTTTCTTTGTGCTTTCTCTGCAAACACAACAGCCAGACAAATGGCGATGCCTGGGGCCAATAAAATGGGCTGCAAATAATTCTAGGCTCACAGTGTGCTTTTCAGCGGATGTAAATGTTGAAGCAAGCAGTGGCTGGCAGACATAGGTGTTCTCGTGTTTCTCGGCATTCCTTGCCATCCCTGTGCCCTCACACCATAGTAACAGGGACTTCCTTTTAATTAGGAGACGAGGAAGGATACCAGTGGTACACACACGTACAGTGAAACAGAATGACTGCACCTGGAAATGGAGAGGAAATGAAGAGGACAGAAGGCAACATGGCATTGAACCAAAGCTGAGACCTAGGGATGTCCAAGGTCCCAGTCAGGCTCCGATGGGGGGACGGACAGGTGCTCCTCAATAGTTATGAACACAGAAGAAGTAGAAACAGCTGATCTGAAAAGTAAAATGACATATAATCTGGATTACACTCTTCCCGAAGCAAAAGGTGTCAGTCCTGCTTCCTGAGATGTTGCTGGCTGCCTCCCGTGTGTCATTCCCACCCATGAGTTCAGGGCACTGGGACTCACTGAAACACCCTGTGTCTTTGTGGCATGGGAATGGTCGGGTGCGTGAATAAATACATGCATTTGATCTTCATATTGTATTGTATCGTATTGTATCGCATTGCATTTTAGGTAAACTCTACACCCAAAATGGGGATGTGACTCATGAGAGTGAGATCAAGAGTCCTATGCTCTCCCGACTGAGCGAGCTAAGCAATCCCTGTGTTTAATGTTTATAAGGCTGTGTTCATCTGCTGTAACAAAGTGCCACAGGCTGGGTGGCTTAAGCCATGGAAATTTATTTTGTAACTGCTGCGGAGACTAGAAGGTCAAGAGCAAGGTTCTGGCTGATTCTGTTTCTGTTGTGAGTGCTTCTCCTGACTTGTGGATGACCAGCCTCTAAGTCCTCCCATGGCTTCTTTGGGCACAAGCATGAGGACAGAGGGAGAGAGACTTCAAGAGGGAGAGACATCAAGGTCTCTAGAGCTTCTTCTTGTAAGGATAGTGAGTCTGTAGGATCACACCTCCATTCTTAAGGCTTTATATAACCTTAATTACTTCCGTAGAGTCCCCATCTTCAATTAGAGCCTCACTGGGCCTAGGGCTTCAACATGTGAATTTTGTGAGGACATGTACCTTTAGCCACGTAAAAATGTTTCATGTACCGTTGGAAGGACCTGTGATCACATCCGAATTCTACTCTCACGCCAGGACCCACTAGCTGTGTGGTCTTATGCAAGCCAAATAAGCTTGAGCCTTGACTACGAGCCTTGATTATTAGCATCCAAAATGTGAACTTCCTAGGACCCATGATCTCCAGAAACTCTGAGCCTCCACTCTGAGCCCTCATTGTTCTGAAGGCAGAGCCTCACTCTTCTAGAATTGTGAAGTGGACACAAGTTTCAGAGCCAAAAAGGTAGGGATGTGCATCAAGGCTCTGACACTTCCTAAACCTGTGACCTTGGCCAAGTGACATGACCTCTGTGAATCTCAGCTCCTTAGTGAAGATGTCCACAGGCTGCTGTGAAAGGTGAACTGTTTGATGCATCCGTATCAGTTAACACAGTGCCTAATTTAGAGCATGCACTCCCTCAATGATTGCTCTCTGCCTTTCGTTTGACTATTAGAATGAACTTTATGGAACTGTCAAGAATAATCAAGTGTTGGCAATTTCATGTAACCTGATGGGATAGATTATAAGACACTTATAGGCAAATGTGATGTTTCCTCTAACTCTCTCACCATCCTGAGTATTGAGCGAATGTTGAGTGTTGGGACAGAGTACACACTCATGGTCTTGATGTTTTCCAGTGGTGAGGATGGAAGGGGGGATTGTGGGGAGGTGCAGATGGAAGAAGGACGGACAAATGAATCAACTACTTACCTACTTGCCTTCACCAAGATGGAAAATGCTGAACGCTGGTGATGGTGTAAGGAGGGGCTAGGGAGGGGCACAGGCCTGGGGCTGCTGGAGAAAATCTGTGCCCCTTTCATGGTGTGAGAAAAAGAGTGTGTGTTTTGGAATCAAGCAGCTGGGGAGGTTACAATCTCAGCTCTTCCACATTCAAGAATGAAGTCACTAATTTCTCTGAGCTTGTCAGCTGTAGACACAGGAATACTGCAGACACCATGGAGGTAAGAACACCAGCAAGAAGCCCACTTCTAGGTGGAGCTCCACTGTCTCAGGGACCCATCATGATCCTAGTTTTGCTCCAGGCCAATCCTGAGGTTAGGACTGAGAGGAGGAAATGCTAATTGAAGGCAAAGCAACAGAATTCCAGGGTGTCTAGACCCTCCCAGTACAGACCTGAAAACCACACCAGAGGGATTTGCCAGGAAGCTAGCTGGCATTCCCAGAGCAAGCCGATGTAATTCCCCACACTGGTGCTACAGCAGCCAGAAAGTTAGCGGTAGTCCTGCCCCCTGGGCACCACTTAAATAACACAAGCAAGATGTAAGCATGGGCAGCGTCTGGGAAGATCTGGGGAGAAACTCAGATATACACTGATGACTATTATACACGAAAATTACTTTGTGTTATCCCTTTTAATCAAAGAATGGGAGTGTCCATGCAAACTTCAGGATCAAAAATAGGTCCTCCCTAACATGGGCAGAAGGTGGCAAGATTATCATTATCTTCATCCTTAGACAGAACAAAGCACTCAAGGAATATTTTTTGAGTACCTATTCCATGCTAAACAATAAGCCAGGCACAAGGGTCAGCAAAATGAAACAGGTAAGGTCCCTGTGCCCCGGGAGCTTTATTCATGGTCTGCATCTGAACAGAAGGAAAGGAAAGACTGGTTGTTTTGGGGTATCGTCTTCATCTGCGGAATGAGGGAAAAGGGGATGTAGTGTTGTAGAGCAGGAATGTCGGTGCCCAATGAAACGGTAATCAAAGCACGGTGCCAATCGGATGTCTGTTAAAAGTTCAGCAATTAATAACATTCATTAAGCGTTTACTCTGAGCTCATCATTGTTCTAGAAATTGCAGACAGGAGGAACAAAATATGAAGACTTTCCCCTCCTCTCCAGAGTTTAGAGTCTAGCCCCAAAGATTGGATTCATGGATGGGCAAAAATCACGCAGAAGACATTATTGGGTTTATGTTTGTTTTAATTTTCAACTGAACTTTGCTCTTCAGACGTTCACCAGGAGAATAGTTTGAGAGAATCTCATGCCTCAACAATGAATGGCCAGGAGTGGAAGTTTGATATCATGAGAAATAGGAGAGGACACAGCACCCACAACCACCAGAGCTCTTATAATCCCCCACCTCAGTGCCAATTTGACCCTGAGTTCATGCCGGCCAAGGCGAAAGGACAATATGGCTGATTGTGAACTTGTGTTTTTATTTTTGTTTTGTTTTTAAGAAAAAAGAAAAAAAAAGCACACACCAAATCCTCTGGGAAGAGTCAGTCAGCATCATGGACAAAGTCCAAAACACTAGTTTTCAGAATAAATGCATACCAAATTGCATATGACTATGACTATTTTCCATAATGACTCTCAATAAAATACAGATATGTAGCAGAACACAGCTCAACAGAGGTGATTTGGCAAAGCACTAGGCAACGTGGTCAAAATCGAGAGTTTTCCATGGATCTGACTTCATATAAAAACAAAACCAGGCAACTTCTGTGAGTGGATAAAGAACACGTGCCCACACACTCTTTGACTACCATTTCTCCAAATATGGGTTTTGGTTAAAGTTGCACAATAGACAAGGGGAGATTATCTTTTCTTAGAAGGACCTGGAGACATGGCAAGCTGTGTTGTAACCGATGAAAAACCTACACAGTTTGGAAACCAGAGCAGCAGGAGCTATGTGTACGAGTAGATCATGAACTAATTAACGAGACAGACAATCGATTAATTACCCCAACAGCTGTTATGAAGCACCGCCTTCATCACCCCCATATCTAGGAGATAGGTCTTTGTATTTAGTAGGTCCTTATCAGTACTTTTGTACAAAAGTACTGATAAGGACCTACGGTGAGCAGCTTAGAGCCCCCCCCCAAAAAAAGCTTTCCTGCCTTTGGAGGCTTCTGCTGGTTGTCAGCATCCTGGTTTCCTGGTTTCCCCCTACTCAGGGCTGCCCCCTACAACTCTACCTAGACCTCAGCACCCAGTCAGGTGGTCAGCTGGGAGAAAGGATTTGGCAGACCAAAGAAGCTAATGAGAGAGATGGAAGTTTCTCAGCAGAGGGCCTAGTAATGGAAGTGGGTTAAATCCTAGAAGTTTCTGTACAACTTGGAGTTCCAGCTGTGGGAACCAGAAGAAAGATCAGGCTCTTCTTTTTCCTGTGTCATCCTAAGGGTGTATTCATGTACTTAGACCTTCTGTGCAGGTGAGCCCTTCCTCTACTCTCCCCACCTGCAATGTCTCTGGTACTTTTGACCCCTGTGAGCCAGAGCAGGTGATGGTCAGACAATTTCTCAAGCCTAGCTGGACCCCCAGGCTCCTGCTCAAGTTCCATCCACATCCTGTCAAGAAACCACAAGACCATGCTCTTGGGACAATTCTTTTTGGTGGGACACCCAAGGCTTTGAATGCTGTATTTCAGTCCCGTGCACTTCACTCACACTCTGACTAACACAGGGTCTTTGCCAGGGGGAGGAATCCCTTCACTTTCTCTTCCACACCCTGGGGTCTCCTACTTACCCTGCCCTGGACCACGGCTCAGCACAGGCTTCCTGGACCCTGGAACAGCACACACGTGATGGCCTCCATCCTCTACTTTCCTCACAGACACCCCACGGTGCCTCGCCATGCTTGAATCAATACAAACTGACCCAAAAACAGCATCAAAACCACTCCAGGGTTGAGAACCTCTGTAATCCGCCCCACTGACCACCCATTCCTGACCTCCCCCTGCATGCCCCATAACTGTTATTTGTTTTGAATTGTTGTTGTGAATTTTTAATGATGACATAATTTCACCTCCCCAGACAGGCTTTTGTTGACCACATAGCTAAAACGGTAATTCCACCCCATCTCTTATTTTTCTCTATAACTGTTATCTTTACTTGAAATCACACTATCTGCTCATTGATGGTCTGTCTTCTTTACTAGGATATGAGTTCTTTGTGGGGGGGGTGTAATTTTGCTTTATCCTCTGAAGTGTCCCCAGAGCCTTGGGCTGGGCCTGGCACACAACGAGTGCCCAGTGAAATGAGTCAACAGATGAACATTTCCCTACACAAGCTATGCTATATTTTGTCGCTCTACTTTTCATTTGTTGTTGCTGTCTCCCTGATTTTGTTCAGTCATCATCTCCTGCAAGAAAATTCTTCGACCACATCATGCATGCCACCTCTTTTTAAACATTTTGTTAGATGTTGGGCACAGCTGCCTTCAGAAAAGCTCTCCTAACCATCAGGTGTTCCTTCTCTTTGGGTCCGCAGTCCCTTGTGCTTATCCCTGTGGGTTCACTTACTCTGTGGGGCTATAATTACCCATGTGCATCTCTATTTCCCTTATGAGACACTCCTCCCTGAGAGCTCATCCTTGTTGTCCTTGTGTCAAGCATAGCACCCACTATGTTGACTTATCAAACTCTCCTTGGATTCTGTAGCCTATATCTCTCAATCCAACTCTTGACAGTGCATTAGACGTCATTTTTTTTTTTTTTTCACATACCATCATCATTTCCTAAAGCACAGAGAGGAGAAATGGCTTGCTTGTCATCATGGTGCTGGGTGTTGGAGGCTCGATCACCGAACCCAGACCATTCACCTCCCAGCTAAATATTCTTTATGGGGATAGATGACCTTTTGGTTGATGCCTTATTGTTTGGCATTTAAATCCCATCATCCCATCTGGACAGTAAGATCCTTGAGGACAGAGATTGTCTTCTACCTTTCTTGTATGCATATAGGGAATAGAGCAGTGTTTTATGCACTTAAATACTCAATAAATATGTGTGGACTGAATTATTAATTTAATAACAGACTGCCAGAGAGTTTTCTGCTCATATGCATTACCATAAACGTATACATGAGAATCTCTTTAGCTGTTTTCTTGTGACTTTAATTTTAAAAATATGTATGAGTATTCCTACCAGCTGTATTGGCCTCTTACTAGGGGGAGAAAGGACACAAATCCATTCCTCTATCAATTCAATCAATTAAGTGATATAAATTACTATGCTTTATAGTGAAAACTCTTTAAGAAAAAAGTTTTCCCCTGTACAACCAAACAGCTCTTCCCCTTTGTTGTACAAATAGGAAAGGAAGACCATGAAAATGTTGCTCAGAAAGCATGGTCAACTGGAGAAGTGGAGGGGTAATGGGACTCCCACTGTGGCCCCAACAAGTGGCTTATCACTTTGTTAAAGATGACACAAGATTTAGGATGATCTTGGTCAGAGGTCAGCAATTTTTTTCATATAATGAGGCAGATGGTATGCACTGTAGGCTTTATAGGACACACAGTCTTGATTGCAACCTCTCAGTCCTACTGTAGGAAAGCACATAGGGTATCATCGATAGCATGAATGGCCATGTCTGGGTTCCAATAAAACTTCATGTATGGACACTGGAATTTTAATTTCATACATTTTTTACCATGTGTCCTGACACATTAGGCTTCCTTTGATTTTTTAAAACATTTATGTAAAAAATATTCTTAGCCTGCTGGCATTCCAAAAGCAGGTGATAGGCTAGATCTGACACACGGGATGTAGCTGGCTGACCCCTGGTCCAAAAATATTCTTGTTTCACCTTTAAACAGAGAGGGAAAGGAGGAAAGAAACCATACGGTGAAACCATACGGTTAATGCTCCATCAAGAGCCACACCTTCTGTTTCCATGTCCAGGTTTCTGTCCAGTGCATGGGGCTTCTGTCAGTTCTCTACCTTCCCGCTGCACACAGATGCACATCTAAAATGGAAAATACATTTTTCTGGATTAACTGATGACAAAAATACCTTTGCAAGTCACAGCAGATTGTCAGATTTTTCTTTGAGACAAGCAAAATCCCCGAGGAGTTCTGGGCATACATCTTCCACATCTTGTCAAGAAACCACATAGGAAATCCTCCATTCTACACCAAGGTACAACCCTTATGGGAGAGGACTGTGAAACTCAGGCCATGGCCCCAAGGACTGGATTGTCACAAATCTCTGAAATATGTAGTTCTTTTAATGTGATGCAGCAAACTTTGAGCTCCAGGAGAAAGAGAATATGAGGCTTTGACTGCATTGCAACTTGCTTCCCTGAGTAGGTAACCTTAAAAGGTATGCCCAGCAAGGTGGGGACTAGGGCATGTAGGGTGATATAAGGGTTTGACAAAAAAAATCCAGTAACCAAAGTAGGTGATATTTTAATGCAATACTTAAAACATCAAGACTAATGCCAAAAAGCCACAATGAACAGAATACCAAATTTTAAGTGAAGTCAGGACCTGATGCTATACATGCATGAGTCACCTTTCTTACCTTACCCCGATTTGTCATGTAGATCTTTCTTCTACTCAATAATTTTGACATTTCGTTCATTGTGGACTTTTTCCCCAATAATTCTGAGCTTTGAAAATATGGATTGTCCAGGAAACACTGTACAGAATTGAAAGTTGGCAAAAAGAAGTTTCCACAATCTCTCATCATTAAGAAGACACAAAAAGTATGCGTGACACATTAGCGTAGAATGCAGTTATGACCCATGAGCACAAATATCTGTTGTGTTGTCATTCCATTAGAATCGTTCAGCATCTTGTAGGGAAAACACACTAAATGTATCTACTTGAATTTAAGGCCAGGCCATTTATTTCTGAAAATTATAGGATGTTTGATTGTCAATATCTCTTTCAAGAAGAGTTGGTGTTTATATCCGTCCATTGCCTTGAAATAAGTCATGCTGAGGGAAAGCCAATACTAAATTTAGTGTAGTCTATTATAGACCTTGTCATAAGCCCCAACACCTTGTCTGTTAAGAGGCTGAATACGCCTCAAACACCCACAGAGGACAGAACACAAGTGTTGTGTCTATACCAGTGATGCTTCCTACTTCTGCAAAAATAGAACTTTTAAAATATCATGAACCTATTTTTTCCTTATAATCTTCAAATACACACTCAAAAATGACACTGATACTCCATCCCCTCCTTGACAACAGAGAGTTCATTTACTTATCAGAGTATCCCCTACAAGTAGCTGATAGTAAGTTGAGAAATTCCTAAAGAATATTAATAATGATCTTGCTTCTAAAGAGTCATCTAACATAAATCCTCAAAGTTGCATACATCCATCCCAGGTGCCCTCGTTAGCTTGCCATTGTCCAGCTATCTCTACCATTACCAGCCCCTTAGCCTGAACCAAAATTGAAGTCTGAAACAACAAACCAGTCTTCTTCCCAAATCAATTGTTGACAGCCAGAAACCTCTCTTTGATGTCCCTAAAGGAAGAAGAAGAAAGAAGGCATAATTAGTTAGTGTTTCGATGTGTGTGATATTTCCACTTTCTCTAATTCTTTTTGAGCTAAGGTTTGAATTGTGAGTCAAAAACCCCTTTGGCAGGAGGAGTGGTTATATGTTTCAGAGGTTAGAAACCTGACCTTTTGCTGGGAAAGTGCCTGAAGGTGAAATTGAGCCAAGATCAAAGGGAAATCAGATTGACTGCTCTTGGTCTAACTTCCTTGAGTACTGCTACCCTTGAAATATCAAGATGCTGCTTTAGGGTATCCAGGGTGGTCCTCGAGAGATGGTTGTTAGAATGCCACAAGATGGTACGAGTCTTTTCGGTCAAGGTGGCTTCTAGAGTCCTCCTTGAGCCCAGATCATGCATTCATCCAATAACATTAATTTGGCACATACTTACTATGTGCCAGACTCTGTTCTTCCATGGGAGTTGTGTTTAAATTCTTTATTTATGGGATTAAAGCTACCTAACATTAAAAAAAGCTACTTATTCTCTCTACCATGTTAATGCCATCTAGAATTTCAGGAACAATGGCTGATCATTTGTATAAATCATTACTGGGACCACACCAACCAGTAGGATCCTCCTTTTCTTTTATTCTTATTGAGATTTACTCCCACTCTACAATTGCTATAATTTCCATCCTTTCCTTTATCTTTTCTCCTAGCTTATGTTTTTGTGTTGAACATTCTGTCCTGTTTGCTCCCTTTTGAGGGTTGGTCTCTGCCCACAATGTCACAGAACGGATCTCAGAAGAAGGTATGGGATTTTCACTTCTTCCTCAGAAAATTCCTAAAAGCTGACCAAGGGACGTCAAGTGCTAAGTGTCAAGTGCTTAATGTCAAATGCTAGGACTCATGTTTCTCATTTTAATTTCAACATTTTTTTCTCCCATAATGTAGATGATCAGAGATATGGGCAAAACAAATCTTACTAGGTTTTGCCTACTTGGCTAATAAATATGAAGGAGTTAAAACCACAAGATGGAAAGGCCCTCATGTGTCGATATGATCCAGTTCTCTGTCTCAGATACATGTATATGCAAACTCCCCTAAGTAGGAAGGGGAGATGGCTCATGACACTGGTTATTACTGTTGTTCTTTCAAACAACTGCAAGAAATTTCTCTCCATAGAGCCCGTGGAGACTTTGGGTAGACACTGACAAGGACTATTCAAGTGAACTTCTCCCAGGCAGCAACTCCATGGACTATTTGGCTAACAGTGGATGGAATTGTCACCATTGGACTCTACTGTTCTTTGCTCCTGGTCACCACACTGAGGCTGTCCTTTTGATGGCTGATGAAATGATCTTCCTGAAGCACAGGCCAGACAAGTTTTACCCAATTCCCAAGTTCAAAAGTCTTCAACAGCTTTCCATGGCATGCCAGTGAAGTTCACAGTGATCAACATAACATTCAAAACCTCCCACTCTGTGTCATACATGTGGACCTTGTGACACAAAAGACAGCTTTGGGGCCATAAGCCTGGGGCTTAAATCTCAATTCTTCCATTATCTGACCTTTCCATTTTGAGACTGAGCTTTGGTTTCCTCAGTTTCTTCGAGTGAAACCTCCATCTCCTGGTGCTGCTCTGAGGGCGGAATGAGACGAGTGTGAAACACTGAGGACGATGCCTAGCACAAAGCAGGCACTCAACGAACAGTGTAATCTAAAGACAAAACTATGCTAAGGCTTGTTCTCTTCTCTCTGAGCTGCTTTCTGCTTTCCAAACTCATATCCTACCACAGGTTTCCTCTCAATCAGTGCTCCATTTGAGGGTGTTCTCTCTCTACTTCCAGAAAACTGTCTTCAAAATCCAGCCCTCCACATGGTCTCCTACTATGTCTCCTCCTTGCTATTCTTCTTCTCTGCTCTGACCTCATCTAGTCTCTCAGTAGCTGCTCCTGGAAGAAGTGATTTATCTATTTAGGTATATTTTTCTTGCATGTTAACTTGATTCCCCTGATACTTGTGAATCAAAAGTGGTACTTAGAACCTCCAGCTTATTTTTAATCATTGACTTTAAACTTTCTCTACTGAATTGCAGGTTCTCAGAGGGTAGGAATTCTATCTTTCGTGTCTCTGTATTCTCTCAAAGCACTGATAAAAGTGATATCAGTCAGTTCTTACGAGATAGGTCACACTGAAGTAACAGGTAGCCCACCAGTGTCAAGAGCTTACTACAACAAAGGTTTGTTTTTTGCCAATAGGTATTTAATTGCAGGTCAGTAGCAACACTCCTTGCCTGTATGCTGAGATCCAGGCTGAATGTGCAGTCCCCTTCTGACACTTGATCTTCTCAAGACAGAGGGAGAAGAATGACACCAGAACCATGGAATCACTCTCATGACCTTCACTGGGAAGTGACATAAATCATTCTCACAGTTTTTCGATTGGTGAAAGCAGACCATGTGGCACAACTGGTTGTCAGTGGGATTGGGTAGCCTGTGTGCTCATGGGATGGATGGGGCATTGCACACTCTATGGCAATAAGCAGAGACAGAAAAAGACAGTGAATATTTAATACGTTATTATAGTTTACTACACTTGTACATCAAAGGTGCTCAGGGGATGCTATTTAAATGAAGGACTATTATCATTTTAAATAACCCTCTTAAACCTGTAATGTGATAGTGGCCAGGATATTACTAAAGGCATTGTTCACTTAATTACAAGATGTACCTTTTATGAAGAACCACCAGTGTGGTTTCTCTTAGTGATGATTCCAGAAGTAACTATTCTTCCACTCCACCCTATCCCTTTGGGACATTGTCCCTTGTTTCCTTGACTACTAGGAAGCCCAAGACTAGAAGGCGGTTCTCCTTGGTGAATTATTCAGAAATTTATGGCAACCTTTTTCAGTACTGACCTCATGCGTAGCATCGTTTTATTTTACTTTCATCCTTGCTTACTCAGTTGAAATCTCATCATGATGTATTTTCCATAAGCTACTTTAAAAATATGAACTATAAACAAATGAGCTTATCTTAGATATAATCTTTGAGACTGTTTGAAGCTTGTCTGTCCACTGGACTTCATTGTATTCTTGCTTAATGTTTTAGCACTGCCTTGAAGGAATAAATGAAAACACATGTGCAAGACAAATCACTCCTTGTCCTTCCAAATATGCCATGAACTGCCTGATCAAAGGGAAATGAGAAAAGCCACTTTTCAGACAGGGCCCCAGGGGTCCCTGAACTAAACCAGTCTCTCTGGGGCTGGAAAGGACAGATCCCCCAAGTCTGCTCTGGTTCCCCAAGGCGCCTGCTGGACCCAGCACCTTTGCCCTCATCATCAAGGAGGGGAAACATAGATATAATCATTTTTGCCTGGTAGAACTGTGGGAAATAATATCGCAGTCAAACCCTGAACCCTCAGGAGGTACCTCCTTCTGATAGCAAGGGACCAGATCAACTGCTAATACCTGGCAGGTGAATTTCTAAAACAAACCAGTTTGAATCTGTGGACACAGGGTCCATCTGCTTTTCATACTTAGGATCAGAGCAATTGGATTTCTCACCTTTGGCTCCCAAAGCAATCAGCCCATAATGTGAGACTGACCGTTTCATGCACCTTTATGAGCCCCATGTATGGCTCCTTACTGTGTTGAGGATTAAAGATGAATTGCTAAGCTTAGTTTATGAGTCTCCATGAGCTGACTCATGCCTACTCCTCATTCTCTTTTTCTGCTATCCCCCACCATGCCTATTTTCAACTGATATCATCAAAGTACTTTTGGTTCCTTAATTTTGTATGCTCTTGTTCAAACTCACATCTTTTCAGTTACTGTTTCCTTGGCCAATGATGTTTTTCTTCTACCTTTATGATGATGATGATGATGGTGACAATAAGCTCTGGTTAAGTCTTACTCACTCTTCATACTCATCTCAGCACATCATTGGGGAACTTTCCCTTTTACCCCTCAGGATGTGTTAGGTGTCCTCGTCCTATTGTTTTCAGCTAAAATGACACCTAACTCAAAAAACTATTATAATACTAATAATATAATATAATATAATATAATATAATATAATATAATATAACTATTATATTAATATTATAATACTGTATTCATGAGTCTGTTTTCTCAATTAGTCTATGGTTCCTTGAGGCCAAGTGTCCTATCAAGCTTACCTTTTCACCCCCAGCCATTAGCTCAGTAGCTGGTATTTATGAGATGCAGAATAAGTATTTGTCAGATGAATGAGTGGGTAAGTTAATCAGGCCCCCAGCCAGTTTTAATGCTTAAGTGAGTTACAAAGAACAAAACAGCATGAACACAGTCAGAGGGAGCTAGGAGAGGAAACTACTCTTTCAACTACATTGTTTATACCACCTCAGATCCAAGACGATGGAGACTTATTTCACTTAGCACTATGTTTTCCAGATTCTTTCACATTTCTGCAAATGGCAGAATTTCCTTCTTTATGAGGCTGGATGATATTCTGTTATATGTATACACCACATTTTCCTTATCCATTCATCTGTTGATGGACACTTAGGTTGTTTCCTTTTCTTGGATATTGTGAATAATGCTTTAATGAACATAGGAGTTCAGGTATCCTTTTGAAAGCCTAGTTTTAGTTTATTTAGGTATAGAACCAGACGTGAGATTGCTATATCATATGGCAGTTTTATTTTTAGTTTTTTGAGGAAACTCCATACTGTTTTCCATAAAACAAATATTTCTTATATGATGAATCTAAAATAGTCAAACTCATAGAAGCGGAGAGTGGAATGGTGAATGCCAAAGGCTGGGTGGGGGAGGAGGAAACAGGAAGGTATTTGTCAAAGGCTACAAAGTTTCAGTTATGCAAGATGAATAAGTCCTAGAGATCTACTGTACTGCATAGTATCTACAGTTAGTCATACTCTATTGTATGCTTGAAAATCTGCTACGAGGATAGATCTTATGTTGTGTTCTTAGCATAAATGATAGTAATAATAGTAATAAATAAGAGGTCAAAAAGAACCCTCTGGAGGTGTTGGATGAGTTTATGGAACAGACTGTGGTAATAGTTTCACAGGTGCATACATATCTCCAAAGTCATCAAGTTCTATGCGGTAATTATGTACAGCTTTTGTATGTTTAAGAAAAAAAAAACAGTGAAGTAGAGAGAGGCAGGGTGTTTCCTTTCTCAGAAGGGTTGAAGGGAGTAGAATGGGTCTGGCTTTAGAGTGTGACCTTTCACCCACTGAATTTGGCCTTGGGATGGCCGCTTACCCAGGAGTAATATCCTCTCTGCCCCACAGTGGACGGGTTGTGGAGATGGCCTGACAACACAAGCAGAGATATGTTGGAGCAACAAACTGCAGGGGCATGTTTTGTAATGAAGGGAGCCACACAAAATGTAGAGTTTCACCAATGGCCTCGATCATTCGGCAAACTATTGGTACCATCACAACTGGGCAGTGGATGGGAGTAATTGAGGCAACGAGGACAGTGGCAGAGGGAAGAGAAGGGATGTAATATTTTTCCTGATAATAGAACAAAGAGAGAGAGAGAAGAAAAAATGAGCTACAGCAATGTTGTCTGATAAAGAGATACTGAGGGTTCCACATGTAATTTAAAATTTTCTGATCACCACATATTAAAAGAACATAAAATGTAGCAAGTAAATTGTCTAATGATATATTTTATTTAGCCCAGTTTATGCAAAATATAATTTTGATCCATAAACCCAATAGAGTTATATTTTGTTAATTTTTAGGGTGGGTAGGGAAGGGGCATAGGGAGAGGGAGAGAGAGAATCTTAAGCAGGTTCCATGCTGGGGCTGATCATCGTGGGCTTTGATATCACAACCCTGAGATCATGACTTGAGCTGAAATCAAGAGTGGGATGCTCCACAGATTGAGCCACTCAGCCACCCTCCATTAATATGGAATTATTAAAGAGATATTTTCTTTTATTGTCTATGTGCTCAGTGTCCAAACTCCAGTGCACATTTTATACCAACAGCACATTTCAGTTCAGACTGGTCACGTTGCCATTACCCCACAGCCACCTAACCCTGGCAACTGCAGTGTTGGATAGTGTAGGATTTTGAGGCACTATTCGTGTGTGTGTGTGTGTGTGTGTGTGTGTGTGTGTTCCTGTGTCTGGTGTGCAATTGACGTTGAGGAAATGAGGAGAAGTACCCTCGATGATGAGACAAAGACCCTGGGAGAAATGGTCACAGGTTAGAGGGGAGGAGCTTCTGTTCTGGTGGCCCTGGGGCTAGCATGGAGTGCTGTGAGATCCCATGGGTGCCTCCCCTGCCCTTGGTGTAGGACTTAAATCAGCACCTGCAAAATGAAAGGTTTGGACTGAGTGATGGTCTCCTAAATGCACATCCTTGAGTCATCTCCATTAACCCGGACAATCACTCAAGAAGTTGAACCTAAAATTCCTTATTTGTAGATGGGGACCTTCAGGTATCTCACATATGGTGTTAAGGGCCATGCTTGCAGGAGAGCCCAGAGTCAAAAGATGAGGCCAGGAGCGTGAACAAGCCCACTAGTTTGTGAGCGATGGTGAAGGGCCCTTTGCTTGCTACTCTGCAGAAAGATAGTAGAACACTGAAGTGTGTCTACACAGAACAGATCTTATCTGCTACATTGCTACAAATGACTATGTCACCAAGTAGATAACTCCTGTTCTGAGCTACTTCCTGGCTTCTCGAAGAAAACCTTTACAGGCTGCCTTTCATCCTATTAGATTAGAACAAAAATACATTTAAAACACGGCCTCTTCCCTCCACCTCTCTCTTTCACTTGGGCTACGCTGGGCTCTCGGGCATTCATGGAGAAGGCTCCCTGTCGTTTTCTCTACACTTTCTGAAAAGAGGAAAGGGGAAGACTATGAAAATCCCAGCAGGTTGTTACTGCAGTATCAGAAATCTCAACAGGAGCTTGGTTAAATCCTGGCTCTACCAGGAAGCAGGAACACACCTCTAATGCATACAGAAGTTCCCAGACTCTGGACCGTTTCTCCTCATCTCTGCTCCTCCCCCAGACAGCCCATAACCACGGTGGCCATCCTTGGGCTATGGCTGCTGTGAGAGACATTCCACCAGGGCCCGGTGCCAAAGAAGGAGCTGGGAGAACAGCATAACTGAATGGGTTCTCCTCTCACTGGGTTCAAGTCCCAATAACCTACTTAGCATGTGACTTTGGGAACGTCTTTTATTCTGTCTCCCATTTTTCTCACATAAGAGGTATATTAATCAAAACAATTCTTCCTGGAGCTGTTGTGGATATTAAGTGAAACTCTGCAAAGAAAGTGTCTAGAAGGGACTGCACATGAGGCATGCTAACAAAATCCAACCTATTATGGCCATTGTGGTAAGAGTAATACAGATGTGGTGGGCATGTCAAGGTAGATCTTAAAGTCATATGAAAAAGCTTGTCAAATTCTCTTCAGAAAATCCAGTTTATCACACATTAAAAAGAAATGGCTATTTTACTGGAAATGTCATGAGAAGGTTTTACAGAAATGCTTTTCATTAAATACCATGTGTCAAAACACCATAAACCCCAGATCTCCTTCCCCATGCCAGCTTCTCTTTACTGCTCCCTTCTCTTTCATGACCTGTGTGGGCCCCATGTCTGCTCTGCCTATCAGCTCAGTCTCCATTCAGGGTGACAGGATGTCAGCCAGGGTTCCTCCCCCTGACAAGTTGCTGGGCACAACTCAGGGCTACTCAAACATATCATATTTAACTGCTTATTATAATTATTACTACGTAGTTCTTGAACTCAAGGAATTGAAAGTCTACAGGGGAAGACAAATATGTAAAGAGATCAGTGCTCAGGAGTGAGGAAAGGGTTTTATGAAGAGTGCAGAAGGAGTCCAAGTAAGGCATGGGTTTTGGAGCCTGAAGATGACAAAGAGAACTTGATGGAGAAGGTTGAGGTCCGAGCCACCAAATGATAGATGTGAAGGGCTCTCCCCAACCGAAAAGAAAGAATTCTAAATAAAACAGAATATGCCAAGGCCTAGGCTTGTGGAAAAGTATGAAATGTTTGGGAAAATGCAGATCTTTTCATACCATTTATAAGCCCCCTGTCCTTGCGGAGGGAAGGAGCAGAGATGGTGGGGTGAGAGGTGAAGCTTAACAGAAGGCTTGGTTGGGTACACAAATGAACTTGAACTTGATCTTGAAGGTAATGGGAGGCTGCGGAAGGATTTCAGGCTGAAATATGGTGTTGTGATCTCTACTTACACAAGATGCATCCAGCTGCTATGCTCAGGATCAAAGGATGAGACATAAGTCATGAGCTATTTGGGTCTTACAGGCAAGACACTGGTGAAATTCCATTCATCTCAGAAGCCCAGCAAGTACAGTAAGTGAGTCTGAGCAGCAGGAAGGCAATGTATACACCTCACTTGTAAGCAGAGAGACAAAGCTTAGCCAAAGAGGCTTTCCTCCCAGTACCATAGCTGTGAGACACCAAGTGCATTACCAAATGCTATGGCAAGATGTCACTCAACAGACAAGGGTTTCTGTGATGACTTGGATGTGATCACCCATGAGGATAACCAAGTGACATCTTGGGGTTCCTTTTAGACACCAAAATCATTATTGTTCCCATGTAACCCCAAGTCCCAGTTAAAGCTCAGAATTCCCAGCAGAACCTCAGAATGTTGCCAGTCATCCTCTTTGGTTATTCCCTTTCTCCTGTTCCCTCTCATCTCTCCAATAAGGAGAGAATTGCTTAACCTGACTTCTTTTGTGATTAGCAGCACCGGGTTCAAATTTATTAGTCCCAGGAGCAGAAGGCTAATGAGTTAAATGCCCTGATTTAATTAAGCCACCTAATGGTTTCGGCTTACATAAATTCTCACCTGATCAGGCCAGCATCTCTTCGATGTGCCGTCACTGGCACTCTGTAGGAAGACAGTGAGCTAGATTCCTGAAGCTGAAGCAGATTCTTGTCCCCAAGCACTCAGCTCCGAGATAGAAAAGAAAAAAAAAAATCTACCCTGTCTCAATACTGGAACCTTTGATTGTCTCAGATGTGACAGTCTGCCAAAGATAATCAATGTCCCAAGGAGCTAACTGCCTTCTGGGATTGGTGGAGTTATAACTCCATGATCCATTACTCTGCTCTCTGCAAACCTGTCTTATTCCTGGAGAGAAAGTCCAGTACAGTGAACTGATTCACGGTTTGGGTGTCAGAAACACGGGATTGAGTTGCTTGCTAGCTATGTGATCTCAACAAGCCACTTAACCTCCTGAGCTCTGGTGCTCTTATCTGCAAACCTCACTGCATTGCTGTGCAGGTTAAAGAAGGTAACAGACATAAAATGCACGACTTCAGTAACTCACCCCTAATTTGTTATTATCCATGGTACAGAAAGCAAAAGATGAGCCTGGGTGTCTGTGCAAATGCAGAGGGGAGGCAGGACCCCGTGAAGTCCAAAAGCAGTGGCATTTCGGTCGCTGGGCTTGATCATTGTAAGCAGCGTGGCTAATCTCTCCAACCAGGGTGGGTTTGACTAACTTCCCCTCAAAAAATGAGGACCATGAAGGCCAGAGGGTTGAGGTGATTTTCCCTGTTATGTAACTGGTAGGTCTCCAAATTTAGAACTCCAGCTGTAGTCCACTGATACATTTTTGTACTCCACTGTACTCCACTGATACACGTGACTCTTCCTTTTTTGATTTTCTCACTCCCGAGCCCAGAAGGAAAACCAAAACAAAACCAGAAACAAATAGGAAAGATATTTGGGTAGACAAGTGGGTGTAGGAACACTGGTAGTCATAGGGCATGTCAAGAAGTGAAAAAGGCAGAAAAACTATGAAAAGCAGATTTAAAAAATGAAGCAGTGTGGTCCCAAGAGACTTCACTGCATCCCTAGGTATATTCCTGAATCGTGGATGAAGGTGGGATTGTGTTCAGGGAGCTCACTTTCAAGAGACAGAAGACAGAGAGGGATATAGTTCTTTCTAGAAAGTTGTTGATTTTATCAATAGTGATGATGTAAAATACTTGCGGTTTCAGGGGAGAAAGCACTGTGGCACAGTGCATGGCATGCAGCAGGCACACACAAGAGACTGTTGATTGATTCAGCCAAGAATGGAAAATGAGCAATATGATTGCCAAAACCTAAGAATTCTAGAGAAAGGGGTTCTGAGTAATTTTGACTCTGGCATCCCTTTATTTGTCACCACCATGTGGGTGACTATCAGACCAGGCCCCCTTAAGCTGGTGCTGAGTTTGACCTACTCGGTTTTCTCAAAGCCACAAGATCCAAAAGTGTGCCTGCTGTGTGAGATGGGGTGGGAGAGAAGGCGCTGCTGTGGAGGAATCCAATTCCTCACCCACTAGCTCAAAAAATGTTCTCAAGATGATGCTGCGTCTGGAAACACTTTAACTGCCTTCTACAGATTTCTCGGGAAGATTGGGACAACTCTCCCAGGAGTGTCTCAGTAAGGAATAGAGACCCTCAGCCCAAGCAGACACTCTTTGGCAGATCAAATGTCAGTAAATGGGGTCTTTCTGGAAGTTCACGGACGGAATTCAAAGACAGAGTTCCGTCTAAGTTGTATTCAACAAGTATACACCAAGCATTTAATATGTGCTAGGCACAGAGCTTGAAGTTGGGGAACTAGAGGCAGGGCCACCACTGTCAAGATGCTCCAAGAACTGTTGAGAGCCAAGCAAAGAAACTGGTAATGGGCCAGGTGGCTTGGGGATGGGGGGCAGGCTTGAGCCTCTCTGACACTTTAATACTTAAACACCCTGCAAGTGTAGGTCATTATCCCAATTCTACAGAGGAGGAAACTGAGGCAGGACAGCTTACACCAGCTTCTCCTGTCTTCAGATGGCTAGCAAGTGACCAACAATGATAAAAATACTAATGATGAAGAAAACTATCTACATCCATACATGTATCCATCTATAATCAATACCATTTGCAAAAAGATGTTGATTCTTTAGCTCCCTGAAACAAAGGCCAAGAGCACTATGAGAATTTATATTCAGTTAGAATTTTCTTATCTCTGGTACTGAGTCCTATACTATAACTCCTTTCTGAAAATGGAATTGTTTTATTTAAATAATCTTCTGAAGACAAAAAAAATATGTATATCACTTCACATTTGAACCCATACTCCGAGCCAGATCATTTTTGAAGGGTGAGAAACCCCTCCCCCCACTTCCTATAAGTTCAGAACATGTTCCCCTGTCCAGGTTCCCAGACACCCCACAGGCAAATTCCCTATCAAACTCTGATGCTTAAAACCCTGATAGATTTTTTCCCCCCTCCGGATACCATCTGTTCGTTAAAGTCAACATTACATCTCTCTGTCCCAGGGAGCCCCAGGCAATCCTACAATTTTCCTGGACTGAAGAAAAAGCGGCCATAAATTTAAAGACCAAAGAGTGTTCATCTTCTAGAAAGGAAGAAAAGGAGATAGAGTGGAAAAAGGGAAGGAAGGAATGAAGGATGGGGTAAAGGAATGAAGGAAGGGGTAAAGGAAGGAAGGAAGGGAGAAAGAGAAGGAGGGAAAAAGTGAAGGGTAAAAAAGCCAAAGCAGGAGTTCTTTTAACTTCCCATTACTATGACTCCAGATTCAGGCTTGATGCTCCAGAAGCTTGGCCCTGTGTTTGCTATCTTTTGTGTGTCCCTATTACGGGTAGGTTATTAATTTCTGTTCCCTTATAGGACAGTCTCCATTACAAGGCTGTAGAGGAGGTTGTAATGATATCTGGTAGTGTTCTTGTCTTTTCTTCGCCTACTTTCTCTCAATTTTTGGTGTTAACATTCAGAAATAGAACATTGGCTTCTTTCAGTATCTCAACATATATTTTTCCTAGAGTAGCTTTATTTAGTTGGAAAAGTGAGTAATGCATTTTTATCCTTTGTAGAGGGGAGCTAGGCTAGGGGAATCACAGATAAACACACATATTTAGTTACTGCTGAAATCTGTGGGCTTCATAACGTCTTTCCTCCTCCCTCCCTCCCTCCCTGCGCTGAAATATACAAGCTACCAATCTGCAACAGAAACGTAACAGATCGTCTCATTGATCTGGGGGGCTGTTTTCCTACTGGGGGGACTGGCATGCCTAAGGGATCCAAGGTGGGGGAACATTGCTCTACGGAGAATGGGGAGTGAGCATGCTTGGGGGATTAATCATTATTGAGTCAAGTTGTCATCCAAGTGACATGATTATTGTTTTTCACCTTCACCACATGCTTTCCTGGAAGGAGATAAGAACAAAACTTAAATAGCAAGGTAAGAAAATGGCAAGAGCAGATTTTTTTTTAATCTAGGTGACATTTCAATAATGACAGAGTGTACACACTCAGGATATTAAAGTCTTATTTCCCAGGCAAATCAGAGCAGTGTGACTCATCTACAGAAATCCAAGCTTAGACTAATAAAGATCGTTTGTTTGTTGTCTGTTCTATCTATTCATCCATCCATCTTCTATCTATCCATCATATCTATCATCTATCTTCTATCTATCCTTTCTATCTGTATCTATCTATCTATCTATCATCTATCTATTATCTATCTATCCATCCTTCCATTTTCTTTCTTTCTTTCTTTCTTTCTTTCTTTCTTTCTTTCTTTCTTTCTATCATATCTATCTATCTATCTATCTATCTATCTATCATGTTAGGGTTTAAGGATAAGATTGAGAACTTTTCATGAAAGGAGATAGAAATCCAATGGCCCATAGGCTAGACAGGTAACACCAATGAAGCCTTGGGTCAGGTGGGACTTGAGAAAGCTATGAACCCATTCCAGCTCAAAAGGAGGCAGCCATTAGCTACCCAGCTCCTATCAATGTGACAATAGGAATCTATGGGATTCCAGGCTGCATGGCTCTTGCAATTTTTCAAGACATTTTAAATGTAGGCTCCTATAGAAGTCAAAACCATATTTTGAAGGCCAACCAAAATGTTTTGTATGAACCCACACAAAACAGTAGCCCTGGCCAGCCATTTGGGGATCTCTGTTCAGATAATGATAATGATCATTATCAATGAATATGTAGAGCTAACTGCTTTTTGATGAGTTATTGTGTCTCTTACTCAACTCTGAGGCAGCATGAAGGTCTGTGGTTGTTGAGGCTAGAGTAAGGCAGGGCCTTTGAGTTTAAGGCCTTTACGATTCGAGCAGTGACTTTTACCGAACCTCTCTGCACCTCTTTGCTAAGGAGTATTGAGAACACCACCCATTTCCTAAGGTTGTGTTGGAGGCTACAGGTTATGATGTGTGCAAAGTGGTAGGCAGAGGATGTCAGGCAGAATGCACAGTGGCTGGGTGTTAGCCATCATCTTGCCAGAATTATTATTGTGCTGTTGGCTACTTAGATACGAAGGAGGGGTGACACAATTTACTTTGTAGGAAACTTTGACTTAGCTGTAAGCTTCATGGACTCCTCCTATAATTAAAGACAATGCTATGATCTCATTTGCCTGTTAGTCATGATTGCATAGCACACACACACACACACACACACACCAGTACTGTCACACTTTTTGGAAATTGTTTCTAATTCATTCAGAGCTCAATTGTGTGTGGTTTTTGTACTACTATGAGATTATTTCCTCTGTTAAATAATTACTCCAAGTAAATTAAGATCATAATATTTTGGGATTAAAAATTTTTTCAATAGTTAGCACCTTGTTAGCTTGCTACTAAGTGGTCATAGATTCTAATTTTTTTAATGGAAAATATTTTTATATTGTTTTGCCCAATCTCTTATTCTTACAAACAGAAACGCTGAAATCAAGAAAGGCTACAGTTCCTAAAGCAAGTAGTCAAATCAAATTCCTTCCAATATTAATGGATATTTTGACTCTGCTTTCCCTATACCTAAATATCATAGGAAGACGTTTTAATCATCTATAATTATGGAATTATTGAGATTGCTAGGTTCTTGTCACAATAGCTTAGCCTACTTGCTGTGTGTCCAAGAAGAACTCCATTCATCTCTCTGTTTCTCATCCGGAAACAAGAGTCATGGTCAAAGCCTCCCCAGCTCTAAAACACCTTGTTTTCACCACCATCCTCTGTATTTTTGTGGTAATCTCCGGGCTACCACTCTTTTGTCTGCCATGACCCAAATGACTTCTCAGAGCGCTTTGCATTTCAAACCACTGTCAAAATTCATTGCCCAGATAAGGAGCACAGAGGTATTTTCACTCTGTAAAGACATCTGTTTTTCCCTCCAACCTTGCTCACCTTTGTAGCTATTTTTCTAAAATTAGGTCCTATCTGTCAAAGAACATGAAGGGCATCTAGAATGTTTGGAAAAGCTCCAGGAAGACACTGTGAGAGTGATAAAAAGTTGTCTATGGAAGGAGACAAATATTGGTGCAGTTTGGGTAACGGAGGACTCGGTCACACATGTATACCCATAGCCCGTGCTTGCATAGGCAGACAGATGCATGGATAGATGCACACTCATCCCAATCTGCCATCTCTCAAAGCCCAGCTCAGAAACAGACACCATCTCCTCCATACTGCCTTTCCTGCGGATCCAACAGAAAGCAATTTCTCCTGCCCCTGCCCTGTGACTCCCAGACTTCCCCAAGTATTTACCTTTGTCTACCCCATTGATCCATTTCCAACTTGGTCAGTAACTCACTAAGAAGTAGCATGGTATAATGAAAAGAATGTGAACATTGCCTCACACCAGTTTAAATCATGGTTTTGTCACTTTATGGGGCATTGGGTCCTTTGTGAACCTAGATAAACTTGGTGTTCTTGTCAGAAAAACGGTCATGATAATAACTGTCTTTCAGAAGTATTTTGAAGATTAAATGTTTAAAGGGCCTGACCCCTCATAGGCTCCAAATACATTTTTTTATATCTATATTCTTTTTTTATATATGTTCCATTATCCCCACCGAAATACAGGTTCCTTGATGAAGTCAATGTCAAATCCGTGTCTAATGCCCACAATACTGTGTTGTGGGGAACAAGAGCAATATTCCATTCCATAAATGTTTGTTGAATGAATGTATAACTATATCACTGTTCATTTCTAATTTCATGTTCACTACCTTTAAAATCAAATTGATTTTTCAAGGTTCTACCCACCACTATCTGTGATGTGGATAGTAAAATAAATTGAATGTAAAAATATGGGAAAATGAGGCAGGAGTCTTTATGTTACTTGGGAATGAAATGAATCATATCAAATTTTCAAGACTCTACCCATGAATTATCTGTGATGTGGCAGTAAAATAAATTGAATGTTAAATTATGGGAAAATTAGGAAAAGGATCCAATATAGCTTAGTAATGAAAATGGATCCTTTTTCTTTTTTTTTTTTTAACATGAGACTATAAATGATGGTTATACCTGAATAACGTGTGTTGTTTGCTTTTTTAGTTGTGCTATTCTTCACCTCTCTCCCAGCATTTTTTTGGATTCTTGAAAGTCATTCTTTGTGCATTTATACTATTTCAAAACATCTGCTGCTTTGGGGTTCAAGCTGTGCATTAGGGTTCCAATAATTTGCAGAGAAATTTCAAAGCAGATCTCCCATCTGAATAACTCCATAGGAAATGCAGTAGAAGCCTGCTCTTTTATGAGAGTGCTTATGGCTGTCTTGAAGTGTTTGAAACTCAATTCCTTTACAATTGCCTTGTCTTACTATTTCCTACCAAACTGTACTCTTGCTATTTACATCTTTTTAAAGGACACTATGGTCCAGCTAAGCCAAGGGACCTAAATGTAACCAATTCATGTCTCTGAATTTTAAGCTCAGATTTTTTTTTTTTTTTCTAGCTGTGGACCACCTACCAGGGTAGCTGAAATTGTCTGCTAGTCAATGAAGCCACCATATCCATCCCCAACCTGTCCCCAACTGCACTTGGAGACAGGAATGGATGCGTCCTCATGACTCATGATCCTGAGCCTCTCCTTATCCTAGTCAAATGCACACATCTTCTTTGTGATGTGTGCCCATACGACTTTGATCTTTGTGCCCTTCCCCTTATAAGTATCCTGATATACCTCAAGGCCACTGGAGCTTCCCTCCTTGTCTCCAGTGCAAATCCACTGTCAATTTATAGGTGCCTCCTTCTGACCCGGAAAATCTCATTCTCTGCTCCCTGGGCAAAATTCCAGCTCCATCCAGAGCCTCTCGACCTTGTCCTCTTGACTCATCCTGAATCCTGACAGCACAACCAGAGGGAAACGAAGAGCTTCCTTTAAACAATATTACTAATGGTGAATATAAAACAACATTGCTTGAATTAAAATGAATCTCAGGGTTGATTTGGAATATTTTATGTGGCATTAGTAAGTGCTAAAACTTTGGGAAATTTCCTTCCTTCCGTAGAAAGGTCATATTACGTTGTCAACACAGACGGTGGTGTACGGCAAAGTGGCTTCTGGAGGAGAGCACAAACAACAAATCACACAGACCGATTGAGAGCACAGTCTTTCATTCTAGCACCAGCCTTGGCACGAGGCAACTTTCACTTTGGGAGATACGTAATACTGAGAAGTTCCCAGCCATGGCAGATGAGTCGTCCATTCTTATCCCTCTTCTCAACTAAATCCCCACTCATGCATGGGGGGACTTTTAATTGTGATCCTCCTTAATAATATTTGCACATAAAAGCAAAAATCTGAGACCCAGTCACCTTCAAAGGCTCAAAAGAGAGCATTGCTCTTGGTGAAAATAACTCCTCCAAGTTTGGGAGGGAGGGAGGAATCAGAGGGAAAGCAGCAACACCCTGTGATTGGGGGTTCCCTGGCACTTTCTACAGTAAGAATCTCTCTGTGCTTCAGTGTGGAATCTAACCCCTACCTACCTCAACAAATACCAGTTGTTCAGTGAAGTTGGTGAATTATTCTTTATCATGGTCTATGTACATTCTCTGCACTTCTACCTAAACTTAGCTAGACAGATAACAGGCAAAAGGTGGAAGGGGACGCACAGAGTGTCCAGTTACATGGCCAGAGGCCGATCTTTACTCCTTGGACGACAGACAGGAGCATCAGACCCAATGTGTCCCACATTCTCCCCCAGCTGTGAAATGGCTCATTTCTGCAATCCTTCAATGCTATGTGGAATTGATTCCCCAACCCAAACTGGGATGACCATTTCTCAGCTGGCAAAATTCTGGGCAAGTGCAGTAAACATGGAGGGTTTCTTCCTTCCTTCCTCCTTCCCTTCCTCCCTCCCTCTCTCTCTTTTTCTTTCTTTCTTTCTTTCTTTCTTTCTTTCTTTCTTTCTTTCCTTCTTTCCTTCTTTCCTTCTTTCTCCCTTCCTTCCTCCTTCTCTCCCTCACTCCTTCCCTTCCTTCCTTTCTCTATCCCTCTCTCTCTCTCTTCCTTCCTTCCTCCCTCCTTCCCTCCCTATTTCCTTCCTTCCTTCCTTCCTTCCTTCCTTCCTCTCTCTTTCTTTCTTTCTTTCTTTCCCTCTCTCTCCTCTCCCTCTTTCTTTCTTTTCTTTCTTTCTTTCTCTCTCCCTCCCTCTTTCCCTCCCTCCTCCCTTCCTTCCCTCCTTCCTTCCTCCTTTTTATTCTTTCCAAGAAGTAGAGGAAGTTTTAAAAAAAAGTCTTTGCATGCACCTCTGGCAGGTGCTGCCTACTCCACCACGTTCCTCAAAACCAGGAGGGAAAGTCTATCTGTTGAAATGCTAATGGAGGAGCAAACTGTATAATAAGATTGCAGCCCCTTTGAGTCTACATATAATTTACACATAAAATAAAAATTGCAATTGGCCTTGTTTCATAGCATATTTGTTCAATTATCCACTTTTTAGAATGCTTTTTTCTTCAATTAATTTTCAATATTTAAAAGACGAGCAAAAATGTCAGTTTATCTGCACACCTGATAATTAAATATAGTGTGGGGAATAATTACATTATCTAATAGTAGAAATTTGTCCGGCTCTAATAACTAACATTTAGCAAGGATTTTGCTCATTTCCTTCTCTTCTAAGGATGGTCTTTGAATTTATCTCTTCCTTTTTCTCTCTGAGTGGATTAAGTTTAGAGCATGTCAAATACCACCTCCATTTTATTTCCGCACGTAGGGACCTAGTTTTACCATGAGAGAGTGTTACGGACACCTCTGCTGGAGAAACAGCTTGGTTTTCAATTTCTGCTTGGAGCCACATTTTTATCCCCACCCTGAGTGGCTGGTGAATATAACAAGAAATGAAAAAAACTCTGCAAGTCATTGAGTTGTTACCCTAAATTTTTAAAGCTGGTCACTTGTTCTGAGTGAGCTCATCAACCATAATTCACATCTATCAGGCCATTAGTTATTAATAATAGCATTCGTCCCAATGAACAAAACAGTGCTTATTCCCCCAAGGCACTGAAACTCTTTCAGGTTTTGTCATTTTTTTCATGATTTCAAAGCCTTGAGCACACAACCACTCTCTCATACTGAAAACATGGCTCATCTCCTCCTGCTCCTTTACACTGGAGGCCTAGGCGAAGCCAGTGTGCTTATGCGCTGATGTCAGGTAGAAAGGAAAGAAAAATACCTTTTTTAACAAAAATAATCAAAGAGAAGATTTAGAACTAGAAGGATGAAAGAGAAATATTTGCCAAATGTACTTCCCGTTAATTAGATATTATAGTGTTTTAAACCTTCTCTCTCTCTTTATCTCTCTCTCTCTCTCTCTCTCTCTCTCACACACACACACACACACACACACACACACACACACACACACACGTTCTTTTCCACTCATTTTCTGGACACAGAGCAGTTAAATCTGCACCCTTATGAACCATTTTGTACTATTGTTATATTCTGAAATATTAATTACTCTTTGTATTTAAATAGTGTTTTTATAGCTCCCTTATTTCAATTA
The DNA here is from genome assembly GCF_002288905.1 of Enhydra lutris kenyoni. Classification (NCBI taxonomy): domain Eukaryota; kingdom Metazoa; phylum Chordata; class Mammalia; order Carnivora; family Mustelidae; genus Enhydra; species Enhydra lutris. Next base: position 27,361,072 of record NW_019154104.1, read on the forward strand.
CACAGAAGTCATGGAATGTGGACTTTGGGATAAATACAATATACCTTAAAAGATCTTTCTAGGAAGCAGGTACATTTTTGAAAAGACTTCTTAGATTTGGCCCTTTTGGATAGATGAGGAAACCGAGCTGGATTCACACATGATAAAAGGCTCCCATCTTTTTTTAATATTTTTTTTGTCATAGTAATGGTTATGAACCTTAACATTGGTAAGTTAGGTTTATAAGAAATGTTTCCCCATGTCCTTAGTTGAGTTCTCAGAGAAATTCTATACTGTAGGGACTATTTTTCTTAATTTAAAAAATTATGAAATTGTGGTATTTGGAATATAAGCTAATTTTATTTTATTTTTAATATTTATTTATTTACTTATTTATTTTTTAGAGGTGGGGGAGGGAGGGAAAGAGGGAGAAGGAGAGAGAATCTTAGACTCCCCGCTGAGTACAGAACCCGACATGGGCTTGATCTCAGGACCCCGAGATCATGACCTGAGCCAAAACCAAGAGTTAGATGCTCAACCATTGAGCCACCCGGGCATCCTAAGCTAATTTTAAATATAACTAAATACATCTTTTCTTTCCCATTTCAAAGATGGCAAAAGCAAGGCTTCAAGAGATCTCCAATGCCTTCCCTTAGCCCCCCGCCTCGCCTTGCTTCTGTCACTTCAAATTCCTTCCATATCAGGGTTGTCAGTAGTGGTCCATCTTGATTTCCCCATTGTGCTTAGGGGTAAGTAAAATCAGAGTGGGCTCAGTCCCCTGAATAAGACAAGTAAGAAATGCCAAGAGCTGAACTGAAATGTCAGCTGCATCCATTCTCTTGGAAGGGGGGTACATTCAGAGGACATTTTCAAGTGTCAAAGGAAAAAGCAAGGATGTCCATTTCTGGACTTGCCTTGACCACCATGGGCTGAACAAGCTGGCAGCCAGAATGCTGTAGTTTCCCTGGCAGTACCATGAGACCCTGCTCAACAACAGAGGTATGGCTCTCCTGCCCCTCCTTCTTCTGCCGTCCAGGAAGACGAAGGCTTACTGGCCTGTCCAGCTGTCATTTGGGCTCTGCAGGCTACTGATGCCTGTAGTACCATGTCAGTGGCAGGGGAAGCAAGGGGGTCAAGGAGAAATTTGTATAAAAGAGGGAAAGAGGCCAAGCTAAAGAAAGCTTGGTCATCAGGGGTTTATTTTTCTCTTATAACAAGAATTTTCTCATCTAACAAGAAATCAGGCCTGATCCAGCTGTCCATCAGGGTCCTCAAGGGCCCTAGCTATTCACACTTTCCTGCTTCACCATACACAACACATAAACAAATGCCTCCTCACATTTGCAAGGTGGCTGCAACAGCTCTGAGTATCACATCCTCTTACAACAAAACACAAAGCAAGCAAGAATTAAGTTATCTCTCCCTCTGTCTCTCTCTTCCCCTCTTTCTCTCAACCCATCCATCTTCCCCTCCCTACTTCCCCTCCCTCCACCTGCCCTCATACCTCCCTTTTATGTAGGAAAAAAAAATCTTCTCTATGAGATTTGACTAGACTTTCTTTACTAATCCTTGCCCAGAAAAGAGTAACATGGATGCCCTCAACTGAAAGAAGATCTGGGAAGATAAAAGTCTAACATTTGTACCCTATTTCATGAGACACAGTCTTTGTCGGAAGGTCAGAATCAGAAGGGGGGTGCATTTAGGATGGACATCTACCAGTTTCTGCTATGATGGTCTAATCACACTATCTCATCTCTGAGCCCAGTGCAGAGCATTTGACCTCAGCTCTGCAAATTGGGGCCCGGTCCAGGGTTTTTCTAAAAAAAAAAAAAAAAAAAAAAAGGGAAATAATAAAAAATAAGAGCATTGTGCTGATGAAGCTATAAAGTTACCAACATCCTGGGTTCCAGCCTCTGGGAGAAAACAAGTCTGATAGAACAGAAGCTGAAATGCAGAGAGAAGTAGGTGTGAGTGATGGAGAAGACCCAGCTTCCTCTGATAGCCTGTGGCTTTTGTTCTTTCTTTGGTAGGGTTACATGAGCCAATGGATTATCTCTTAGCTGAGGCTTAATTTGACTTGGATTTCCATCATTTATAACAAACAATACACATTATCATAGCTATGTGTTTCGGTTCCAGAGGACAGTCTATGTGATTTGCCTAAGGTTGCACCACTGGAGTAGCAGTCTAATAGGAACTTACTACATGGAAACCCCATGCATTTCTTGCATGTTGTCGAGGGGCAGAGAGAACAGGGAAGGTAAGTGGAAGAGAGGATTATAATGGCGGGTAGCAGACACAAACTCTAGACTGTCTATACAATCCATTCAGATCAACTCCTAATCTTCACTGTTTCCTCTCCTAAATGCTGATGGTAATGTTGTACTTGTTTGAAACCAGAGAAGTAGAGAGAAGAGTCAAGCATGGGATGGCGACTAGAGTGGAAACCATTGTGTGGGTTCCTTCTGCTTCCACCATAGTTGGAATCCATTTAACATAATCACTGTAATCACTCACTTTTTCTGTTCCAGTTATGTTAACCATCCAAAGTTTGTTCCTCATTTGGGCACCAAAATTTACTACTCATTCATTCAATCAATCATTCACCTATAAAGCCTTTTTCTTTTTTCGCCAGCTACCCATTTCTTTTAAATCTCAACTCAAGCTCCTGTCCTTCCATTTGTATCAATTACCCTGTCTGTGAATGTTTGGAGCCATTAAACTACACACTTATCATTTTGATTCTTGGTTGTTTGTCATGTTTATTCATTTTTTACCTTGTTATTAATAAATATTACCTTGTAGGGCACCTAGGTTGCTCAGTTGGTTAAGTATCTGCCTTTGGCTCAAGTCATGATCCCAGGGTCCTGAAATCGAGCCCCTTATCAGGCCCCCTGCTCAGACAAAAGCCTGCTTCTCCTTCTGTCCCTAACCCCACTCATGCTCATTCTCTCTCATTCTCTCTCAAGTAAATAAATCCTTAAAGTAAATAAGTAAAAGCTTACCTTGTTAATCTTTCCTGAAGGAGACTAAGAAACTCTATTAAGACCTCAAGTGGGTAGGGGAATAGATTTTTCTCAGTGCAAATCAACATCAAATCAATACTATAGAATCATATAACATTTTACTGAATTTATAGATTCTTGTAGCATTCTTGTATTCCTTATAACTCCCAAGAGAGGTATCTTTTCCATTTTTGACAATGTGGCTCTGAAACTCAGAAAGTAAAGTGACCAACCCCAAGTCCCGTAGTTGGGAAGTGAGATGCATTGGGGAATTAAGTTGGTGGCAGAGTCCTGACAGAAAAAGTTGTTAAAAATTAAAAAATACAGGAAACTTTCTTTCTTTCCTTCCCTTCCTCTCTCTTCTTTCCTTCTTCCCTCTTTATTTCTTCCTTTCTTTCTTTCTTCTTTAATTTTTTCCTCTTAAATATTTTGTAGGCATTAATTTAAGGACATTGTTCATAGCATTTCATCTGTCCTTCTCATAACATGACAACCAAAGATTTGTTTTCCTTACTTTGCAAATGAAGATCTGAAGATCTGATCTCAGGTGCACAGGAGGACTTGGTTTTAAACCTGTCATGTAACTTGTTCTCTTCCACTTTGCCTTTTATCTTTAATAAAGATAAATGAATATATCCACCCAGACACCTATCCAGCTATCCTCTCAAGAACCCACTTCTACTAAGCTCAGAGTTAGACCACGAAGATCAGAAATGACTCAGCCAATTTCCTCTTGCTTCCCTGGGCCTCAAATTCATCTGGAGTAGAAGCTTCATCTGGAGTAGAAGCTCACGGAAAGGGATCACCAATTTCAGTGTAATATTTGCTACATTATGTGTACATCCACTGAACAGCTAGAAGCCAGAAGCTGGTTCTTTGAGATCCAAAGACAATGTCACTAAGATGGTGATCCCTTCCTAGAGCAATGCAGTTTATTGCTCTAGTATTGAACAACACTACCCATTGTTCAAATCCAATCTTAAGTCTTGTTTTGAGCAAGCTTTGAATTTCCCTACAAGTGACTAAAGCTCACATTCAAGTCATTATGCTAACCTATCATCATAAACTAAAGAAAGGAGCTTGTGGTCAATTCACCTTACTTTCAGAGAGAGGTAATTATTCCTTGACTTACAAGGTTTCTCTCCAATGACACATTTTAAAGAGACAGGTGGTAATTTGAGCCTGAGGAATAAAATGTCCTCTTCTTATATTTGGGGAGAAAAGGGCAGAATATATCATCAACAATTTGTGGATATTGCTTATCTAGAAACAAAGAGAAGCACCTGTGACTCCCTATTTCAAGTTGGATGGAGACTCAATTTTCAGAGAGAAGCATTTGGAGGAAGTCTTTAGAAAAAACAGACTCATGGCTATTGTGTTGTGTGGGTAACAGGGTCTGCTAATTTCATTCTCAAGAGTGTAAGTATCTCCACTAGACTGTTGTCTACAAACTAAAATTAAGGAGTGAAAAAAAAAAAAAAAAGGAGTGAATTCTTAAATGCCTACTTCCAGTTGATTTGGTCTTAGCAACATGTCAGTGAACATTGTATTTTAATTTTGATTTTTCTTACGAATAGCCAGGAATGCTTTTACCTCTTCAGACTTCCCTAATAAAAGTCCATCTAAATGCAATCAGCCTTTTTAGCCAACATGAATATTAAATTTCTTCCAAAGGTGAGTTATCATTGTATAACTCTACAATCTAGCATTTGCTTTAGAATCAAGATTCCTGAAAGCTTTAGTTTAGCAGTATTTTCTCAACAGTTTTAAGGCTGGTTCTGAGGTAGTTTTTGTTGTTGTTGTTGTTTTTGGGTTTTTTTTTTTTTTTTTTTTTTTGGTCTGATCAAATATCTTCTCGCATAGAACGTCATTCATTATTATGCCAATTCCTTAATTAATTTACTGATTTATTTTTGGCATTCATTTATTATGCTAGCTTCAACATAATCTGTACCTTGTGATCCACCAATACTAGGGCACACATTTGAATAAAAAATGTGCCCAGCCCACCTCTAGCTCACAGACTGTTTGCAGACTGGCCATTATCATGAGTAGGACAAGTGGGAGAAAGAATTCCATCTTGGGTTTAGGGAATTCAACTTGGGGACTTGAGCTATATTTTGAATAAACAGAGAAGAGGAGTTTGTGACCAGGGCATTCTGGACATATAGGCAACATATGGAAAAATAGGAATTTTAGCTTCCTCTTCAAAATGTGCAGTTTAACTTCTAGAATTTCATAATCTAAAAGAATCATATATGTCCATCAAAAATCCAAAATAAAAGGAACAGGAGAGAATGAATTCAATATCGAGTGAAATTATCTGGGATTGATGGCATCCTCTATGACTTCAGGTAATTCATATGAGGACTCTTTCCGGACCACATATACTTGTTCTGAAACATTAAGACAGACTCAAACTGGGCAGTCTCTAAAGTCTTTTCCTCACAAGCATCCATGCCTGTAGATACAGTCTTGACCACATCCATCCATGCTCTAGGGCCCAAGGCACGAATGGGAACTCATCTGAGCTGAACTAGTCCACTAAATCTGAATTTGTCATTCCAAATCTCCAGCTCATTTTTGCTTGTTTACTTCAGCCTCTCCTCTCCTAAACCAACTATACTGTAGATCAGTAAATGATTTAAATTCTCTACTCCTTACCCAAGGATAGATGAAACACAGGCTGGAGAAGAGGTCCAGTTCATGAGTAGTGTCAGAGAGCAGAAGGAGGGTATGTATGCTTCATGCTTCAGAAGCATCCTGTGCTTCCCATGGGCTTAGCCCTGCCATCATCCAGCGTTCCTTGTTAGTGTGAAGAGTGCAAACATGAAGATCATGTTCTGGGTTGGCTACGAGCCGACTGCTCAACCTGTGCAGGGGGTTCATATATTTTGTATGTATATGAATTGAATCAATTTAGTTAAAAATTGGCACAATTATAATAAGACCTCAGTCAAGAGTTCCTTTTAGATTTCCCAAGGCCATGAATGAGGTGCCTTTTTTTTTTTTTTAAGTGAAAGAGTAATTGGAAGAGGCAAAGGGGGAGAAGGACAAAAGCAATCACTGGAGAATGAAGAAAGGGAGAAGAGGGTGAGAGGGAGAAGGGGTTGGGGTAGGAAGAAGAGAGAGGAACTACAGAAAAACAATGTAGTGTGGTGGGGAACCTCTAGAGCTTTGCATCTTTTGCATTGATTGTGGTCATTGGGATTGGAGATGTGCACAGCAGCCCTCAGAGGGGAGAAGTGAGTACACTGTGAAAGTGGTAAGATATCCAACAGAATAACATTCAAGATGGATCAGTCAAGGCATTGGTTAACACATCCATTCACACGCTTTGCAATGAAGAAGAGAAATGGTATTAAAATAATAAGCAATTCTGTTCTAATTTAAAGGCAGTCGTTGCATTTTTTAAAATTTTTAAAATTAATTAATTAATTATGTTATGCTAGTAACCATAGAGTACATAATTACTTTTTGATGTAGTGCATTTTAGAAGAAAGACTGAAATGAGACAGAGCTTGAAAAAGTTTTCACCACTGAAAATATTGCCACTGAATGAGCAATTATTGTGTGCAGTGTAAAAAGAAAAGTCCTTATTTTTTAAGATTTTATTATTTTTTTATTTTTAAAGATTTATTTATTTATTTGAGAGCGAGAGAGAGGAGGGGCAGAGGAAAGAGAGTCTTTTTTTTTTAATTTAATTTAATTTAATTTTTTTCAGTATTCCAAAATTCATTGTTTATGTACCACACCCAGTGCTCCACGTAATACGTACCCTCCTTAATACCCACCACAAGGCTTACCCAACGCCCCACCTCCCTCCCCTCCAAAATTCTCAGTTTATTTCTCAGAGTCCACAGTCTCTTATGGTTCATATCCCCCTCCGATTTGCCCCAACTCACTTCTCCTTTCCATCTTCCAATGTCCTCCATGTTATTTTTTTATGCTCCACAAGTAAGTGAAACCATATGATAATTGATTCTGTCTGCTTGACTTATTTCACTCAGCATAATCTCCTCCAGTCCTGTCCATGTTGATACAAAAGTTGAGTATTCATCCTTTCTGATGGAGACATAACTCTCCATTGTATATATATGGACCACATTGTCTTTATCCATTCATCTGTTGAAGGGCATCTTGGTTCTTTCCAGTTTGGTGGCTATGGCCATTGCAAGTATGAACATCGGGGTACAGATGGCCTTCTTTTCACTGTATCTATATCTTTGGGGTAAATACCCTGTAGTGCAATTGTAGGCTGATAAGGTAGCTCTATTTTCAATTTCTTAAGGAATCTCCATCATTAGTCACTAGTGGAGAGAGAGTCCTAAGCAGACTCTGTGTTGAACACAGAGCTCAATATGGAGCTCAATACCACCCTGAGATCATGACCTGAGCTGAAACCAGGAGTTAGGTGCTTAACAGACTGTGCCACCCCAGCACCCCTTAAGATTTTATTTTTAAGTAATCTCTGCACCCAACATGGGGCTTGAACTCACAACCCTGAGATCAAGAATCTCATGCTCTACTGACTGAGCCAGCTAGGCACCCCCCCAAAAAAAAAAACCTTAAAATTGATTTTGTCCTTATGTAAGGCTCCCTAATGAAATTTCCCATTTTTCTATAGGTTGGGGAAAATTTCATCATAGACTGACATGTCTTCTCAGATTCAGATTTCAAAACCACTGAACCAAGGGAAAAATACCTCGTATTTCTGTAGAACTCCATAAAACTCTTCAAAGAAATTATATTATTTACTCTTCACAATAATCCTCTTCTATTTTATTCCTTTCTTCTATGTACAATAAATAAGACTTCACTAATCATCACTAATTACTCATCATCAGGGAAATGCAAATCAAAACTACAATGAGATATTAGATTGCATATGTCAGGATGGCTGGGATGAAAAAGACAAAAGCAACAAGTGTCTGCAAGGATGTGGAAAACAGGGACCTTTGTGCACTTTTGGTGAGAATGCAAACTGATGCAGCCACTGTGGAAAACAGTATGGCAGTTCCTCAAAAAATTAAGAAATAGAAATACCATATGATCCAGCAATTCCACTTCTGGGTATGTATCTTAAGAATAAAAACACAAATTTGAAGAGATGGATGCACCTCTATGTTCACTGAGGCATTATTTACAATATCCAAGATATGGAATCAACCCAAATGTCCATTGATTAGATGAATGGGTAAAGAAGATGTGATACGCGCACACACACACACACACACACACACACACACACACACACAGGAATATTACTCAGTCACAAAAAAGAATAAAATCTTGTCATTCAAGACAAGATGGATGAATCAAGAAAGAATTAAGACTAATGGAATAAGTCAATGGGAAAGAGAATACTGTATAATTCCACTCATATGTGGAATCCAAAACAAACAAACAAACATAAAAAACAAACAAAACAGAAACAGACACAAAGATACAGGAAACAAACTGTGGGTTACCAGAGAAGGGAGAGGTAGGGGGGATAGGTGAAATAGTGAAGGGTTTGAAGAGGTACAAGCTTCCAGCTGTAAAATAAATAACTCACATAACATACGGCATAAGAAATGTAGTCCATAATATTGTAGTATCTTAGTATGGTGACAGATGGTAACTGGACTTGTTGTGGGGGCTGTTCGGTAACATACAAAAATATCTAATCACTGTGATGTACACCTGAGACTAGTAGGATATTGTGTGTCAATTATACTTCGGTAAAAGTTGACAAGCAAACAAACAAAAAGGCTTAGATAGGTGCAATCATTGAAAGTCTCCTTCAATTTGTAAGCTGCGAAGCCATTTCTGGAATGCAAGATTTGATGCCATATCCACAACTCCTTCCATTTAACCGCAAGCGCAATTGCTTCCCACCAGGGCTCACATTGGAATCACCTGGGAAACTGTAAAAATATGTGTGTTGGTCACACTCTCAGATTTTGTTTTAATCAATCCAGACTGAGGCTGGAGAGATGCATATTTAGAAAACTCCCCTGTGGTGGGTATGCAATTTAAATTGTGAAAACTCATCTGCCATGTGTGGGGCCACCTGGCTCATAGAAACTGGTGCTTGCAGAGTTGTGACGCTCTGCTGTGCCACCCAGATGGTCCCTGGAGAACCGAAGGACTTACCGTCCCAATATCTGCAAAGGTGGCCTGCCAACAGCCCTCCATGGTCAGCTGTCTTGGAGAATTGCCTCCATCTGAAGGAAGCTCCAAGCAGTAAATCATCAATGCATGGCATATAAATGGCCACACCCATACTCCAACTTGGGCCATTTGGATGGGTCCCCCCAGCTTCACAATTCTCCACATGTCACTTGAGTCCCCACTGTAAACATCCTTACCTGATCTGATGTCTGTCCAGTTCTGCGTCCTACCCTGCCCTGCCCTCTGCCAGTGTTGATCCCGGGAGAATCCTGATGAACTGCCAGTCCATCCCTGCCTCAGAGAGAGCTTGCTGGGACTTCCATATCTCCAGTAACCATTCCCTTTATCAAGCTCCCCTCCACCAACCAAGGTGTCTCAAGTGTCACTGGGAGAAGTAATTTCTTCAAGCACATTCTTCACGATGCCCCTGTGCGATTGCACTTCTGCAGTGTAGGTGATGGAAGGCAAAATACCCCAGACGTTGTTAGTACACCTCTGGACCCATCTGCAAATGTATACCCTACTCACAGAATGCCCAGTTCTATTGTCCTTGTTCCTGATCCCCAGAGGTGTTCTAAAGACCAGTAGATAGACTTACTACCAACTCGGACTTTAAGACATCTTACAGCATCTCAGACTATGCTCCCTTTTATAGGTGAGGTGCAGACACTCACTGCAGGATAGGAAGTGACCAGGACCAGGACCAAGTTCAGAACCAGGACTTCTCACTCCCATCCCTCTGTCCTCCTTCCCACCTGCCCAAACTCGCCCAGGCTCCTGCCAGCCGGCATCTTTCCATGTACAGTTTGTTGGTCTCTGTTTTCTTCCCTGCTTCTACTTTTTGGCTCATCCAGCTTTGAGGTGTCTACAAACAGTTTCATCTAGTTTCACACGGATTTGGTAAGGAATGCTCGTATAATCTTTTCCCTGGTCCTGGAATTCCAACAAGCAGTTGTGTCACACCAGAGAGAGGGAAGCCCGCCAGACTCAGTGGCCTGAGATTCTTTTCCAATGGGCTTCCTACGAGTGTGAGAAAGCAATGTGTACACAGCTGGTCCCAGGCTGACTTGATGCAGTGAAATCTGCTGTAAGATACAAACAAGCAAGCAAACGGAACCTGAAAGTCATGTTGCAGCAGAATCCAGCTGTAGGTCGCCCGGACCCACCTTTTCCCTGGGAAGCACCCTTTACCAGGGACTGCGGATTCTTAAGTTGATGGGCAGCCTTGGCCTTTGACCATGTCTGGCTGATGCTAAGTGTCCTGGGGATAGCTGGTGTTCTAACTCTGAGAGCAGCATGTCTCCCCGGGATGCTCCCTCCCACTCCCCGAGTCCAAGAGGAGACTGGGACAGTACCCAGGCTGTGATCTCCTCATTTTCAATGGCAGGATTTCTGTCTAGGGCTCAGCATCACGGCATTTCTCCAAAGCCTTATGTACTCACAAGTCTTTCTCCCCCTCTTCATTTGCCTGGAGCCAGGCTTTCATCTCGACTTTTAGCCAAGAGACACCTGCTGAAATATTCATCAGCAGAAATTGTGCCATGGGTGCTTTTTCCTATTTGTCCAGTTGTATGTCATTAGAACAAGGGTGAAGTGAATGGAAATGGAGGCTGACACCAGACAGTGGAATTCACTCAGAACTCCAGGTAATGGGCAATTAACCCTTTTAAGCACAGGACGCTAAGTACTAGGAACAGATCCTTGCAGACATCACTTACTCATCCATTCACTCATGAATCTGTTATTCCTGGTATCTGCTCATTGTTTCCATAGACTTTATTGAGTGTCTATTTTCCATGAACTCTGGTGCTGAACCTCATACCTGCGTGTATACGATCTCGTCCCTGCTCCTCACATCTCATGATTGAACGGGGACACCAGACAAGGACACAAATAACTGTGATGTGGGGCATGCACAGTTGTGAATTTAGATACAAAGCGCTTAGAACATAGCTCAGATTCAGGAAGAGAAAGGAGTGAGGAACACAGTTGCCTGGAAGCTAACCCTCGAAGGCTACTGTGAGGCTTTCATTTTAAACAAAAGTGAGTGACACAGTGTCAGTTCGGGATGCCAAGAGGAGGAAAGGACTCTCCAAATAGAAGCAACAGTAGAAGCAAAGCAGAGATGCCACGAGGGTTGGCATTGTGGGCATAATCTGGACGGGTCCCAGGATGATGGGGAGTAACATGCTATTGTATGGGGAGTGAGCTAGTGGAAGGAAAAGTCAGGGTCAGGTCAGAGCCCGTCTGCATGTTCAGGAGCTTTAATGCTGTGCTCTATGGGGGTGGGGGGAGGGCAGGGGGGTTTGGAGGGAGGATTGAGGATCTGTGAGAAGAGAAGTAAGACAGTTAGATTTATGCTTTGGAGACACTATTCAAGCTTCCTTGGGAGCATATATTGCTCAGAAGATCCATCAGGAGGCTGTTAAAATAAGCAGATGACAAGGTTCTGAATGATGGTGGAGGTGGTGGGGGTAGAGTGGAGGAGAGAAATGCAGTAAGACTTGGAACGCTTCCAGTTCAGTGCACAAGCCATTCACTGAGCACCTACTATTAGCCAGTTACTCTAGGAAGACTGGCAGACACCAGATCACTGTTAGAGTTCATTCTCTCTTGCACAATTTAACTTTGAAAATGGACTCGGTGATCTCCCCACACTTTGCAGTAGAATCAGATGATCGTCACTAGGTTCAAAAAATTTCAGAAGAACAATATTGATCATTCCCCAAAGGCAAGAGGTTTAGGGAGTAGAGGGCGGGTCCTTTGCAGTTCCAGAGTGAGGTGCCACATTTCTGTGAGAGGACTGATGTGCACTCAGCTCCCGGATGGCATCTTTGATTTGGCTTGGGCTGGTTGGGCTGCCCAAGTACCCAGGGACGAAGGCATGACTAAATCAGCTCAGACCACAGCAAAGCCTCCGTAGATCCAAGGCAGAGCTGGTTGTCTGTTTCCTATTCGTGGTCCCTTTGAAGAATGCCAGCTAATGTCCTGGACAGCATTTGGACAAAGCAAATCCCTGGTTGCTATCACCTCTACAATGTCCGTATTTATAGAGGAGTAACGATTTTTTTTTCTTAATGTTTTGTCTCTGAAGTAGAATGATATAGGACTTGATTGCCAGTGTGCCCCCATAGGCAGACTCAATTTTTGTGCCTGTGCCCACGTAGATATAAAAACACATCTGAGTTTTACTGGGAGTTAAATCTTAGTGAATGTTCCCGGCTGGATGCAGGAGGCTAGAAATATTGCACTGGGAAAAGCTGGCATGGTGAGCTGGATTTTGGAAGTTACTTCTGCAAAATAGAACCATGCATGCATGTGTATGCATGTGTGCGTGTGTCTACAGGTATAGAATCCCTGCATACACACACTGATAACTGAGAAAGGAGAGTCCATTGCTTGACTTTTCATGCAAGTTTTAATTCACAGCATTCACATCTCTATGACCCAGTTTCCTCATCTGTAAAATGAGGATAATTATGTTTATGAATAAAACACTAGGAGCTCTTTGTATGAAAGGGAATTCATGGTTGGGAGGAAGCAATTTTATGACAAACCACAAAAACTGTACAATCACTAAACACCCAGGCACATACTCTTCCTGAAACCAGACTATTGCACGGGTAGCTGATGGATGAAAAAGACTGATGTGCACTCCAAAGATGACTGAAATGCAAGGTGGAAGTTTCTGTTTGTGTAAAGGATAGGTTTCACAGGCACACTGACATGGCTGTTTGCTTGTGAAGTTCTAACAGCCCAATCCCAGTCAGAAGTCCCTGTCCCAAGAGAGAACATGGGTGGTTGAAAAACTGTTCCTGAACAGCACCACTTGTGCAAAACCCTATAGTGTCTGAGGTCTGCTGGTGATTCTAAGTGTCTGAACTAGGTTGCTATCCTACCCATCACGTCTTCCTCCAGGACGGAGGCTGCAGATTTTGTGATGGCAGTTCTGGGGCCCAGAAATCCCTACAGTATACAGCATCCATGCCCCTTGTCCCATTAGTCATTTATGGCTGTGGAACAAATGGTCACAAATGGAATGGCCCAATACAACACAAATGCATTATATCACAGTTTCTGTGGGTGAAGAGTCTGGGCACAGCTTGGCTGGGTCCTCTTCTCAGATGCTTCGAAAGTGGAAATCAAGATGTTAATCCACAGTAGGGTCTTCTCAATTCGTTTTATCCATAGAATCTAGCCAATGGAATGACTGTCTCAGCATCTTTGAACCAAGGGGATCACAAAGTCTGTAACCAGGAGGGAGGGATGACGGTGGCCGTATTGCAATCCTCCCATCACACCTGTAATCTTTGGTGTCTCCTAGGTGCACATCAGGAGAGGATAGTCCTCATCTGCCAGGTCAGGGATCTGGACACGTTTTAGAATGAAGATGCTTTAACCCAGGTTTTGAAGGATGAGTAGGAGTTAGGGCTGAAGAAGAAAAGAGCATGCTGGTCAAGTTAAAGTAATAAGATATAATCCAGGTCAAATAATAATAACCTCTGTTTTTCTATTATTGGGTCCATTTCTTCTGCTAGGAACATGTAAGTGGTTATGATGTTCTTAGGTTTTCATATATCATGCATGTGGGACTAATTAGAAAACTTGAGTCTTACCATGTAGATGGGAGGAGACAATGGAAGGAAAAAATAAAATAAAATAACTTCTCCACTACTCTGACTCAAAAAGAATAAACACATATTTAGAAGTGCATTTTCTGTGCTCTAATGTGTATGCAAATGACCTAATATTCTTGGAAACAACTGCAGATTCTTGAGTCCTCTCTTCAGAAACACTGACTTAGTTGAGCAGATAGAACCAGGAATCTGAATTTTAACAAACCTCAGTGGTCTCCTCAGTGCAGGTGGTCCAAGTACAAAGGTTTGAGAAACATTAGTTTGGTTTTACCAAACCTTTTCACAGATACTTTAACTGTCCCTCAGTGGTCTACTCAAAACAACATGATACTCATTTTACAGATGGGTTAGCTGAGGCCTTGAGTGTTATTTGCCCAAATCACTAAACTAATATATGATAGGAACTGAAGGACAAATTCAGATGTCCTTTTCAAAGCTCAAGATTCTTTTTTTTTTTTTTTTTTTTTTTGCTTTACTGGTTCATAAGATATAATTTATAGATGTGGGTATTGATTTATTTGATCCATGTCCTACTGGTGTTTGGGCCTCTTTTTTTGTTACTCTATCTCCTTAATATTTATGCACCCTGGACCAAAAGGTCTGCCTTTGCTTCGATTCCTATAAAAAGCCCTGTGGAATTCACATTAGCACTTCCATAAAAGTCATAAAGGCTCGGCAAACTACTCAGAGTTTAAATATGGAAGTCGAAACCCTAATCACAATTTAATATAACTAAATATGTACATACTTTATGGTCAATCATCCAGACCATTTACAGGGTCTCTTGGCTTTGAAATTACTGAATCTCAAATGGTGCCGTAGATGAGCCTTGCTTGACATGACATATATTGAAACAGACTGTAGAGCGATCACTTAGGATGAAAACCTCGCTTCAGTCTTAGTGAACCAAAGCTAAGAGGCAAATTATTCAATTACAGTAAATTTACAGTAGCTTAATATTTGATAAAAGTGGTTCTTCCATCATCAGAGCATCTTATTGAAAACCCTTGAGCAGCAAAATAGCACCGGAAACTCTTAAGATGTTTTAACCACTTATTAAGAAAATTCATCTAGCTTGATCTTTTACGAGCAGTCTGGTTTGTTAATTGTCAGGTACTTTGTGCATGCACTGGTCGCCTCAAAAGTAACCTGCTAATTGTTCTACCCTAAGGAGGGGTCGGGGGGGGGGGCCAGACAGCTCCATCCACAGGAGCAAAGGCTGCTTGGGGCTCTTGACCGCCCTACCTAGTGAGAGGGATACTGTGTCCTTCAGGCTCTGAGGTGAAGTGGAACTCCGAGTGAGGACCCTACTGAGATATGAGAGGGACATGTGCCTACCAAGGGGTCAGACCTCTCGAGGAAATGGTTAGGTAGCTTGCCACAGGACACGTTCTCGGGGAGCCCCATTGTCTGCCCATGAAGGCTCTAAAGCAGGACTTCTCAAATTCTAATGGAGACAAATCACCTAGGTATTTGGTTAAAGTACCATTTCAGTCTGAGATTCTGCATCTCTAACCAGCCCCGGAGTGACGGATGCCCCTGCCCCTGGTCTGCAGACCAACCTCCTCTGAGTCACAAGGAGCTGGAGCACACTACCGCCCCCACCTGAATCAGGCATCTTGCTAATAGTGAGTCTCCAAAGTGATGCCAGAACTGTAGGACAACCGATTGCGGTGCACACAGCCCCGGTGGGGCTTGGACCTAGCTCTGTCATTTAGGATAAACTTTTTAACCCATTTGGAGGTGAATTTGAGGTGGGCCCAGGGATAGTCCTACCTCTGGCATCCTAGCTTGAGGGATTTCAGGGAAGTTCGGCTTGCCCTGGAGGTCTTCAGGTGGGTGCATTTAAATACAAATGTCAACAGTCGGCCTTGAAGTCACCACCATGTACATAAATATTCCCTCCGCCCAAACCTCTTCCTTGTCAAGCAACACCCGCTGGGAGTGTTGATTTTTCTAACTTCCAGAACCAGAGCAAGACTTCTTAATCTGGGTTTAGTTAAACTTCCCCTACTGCTCAGGCACTGTCGTCAAATAGAAAAGAAGCCAGAGAAGGGATGGAAATGCTAATTAGGCCCTGTCACAATTCCAGCTACTGTTGTGGGAATTCACAGTATGCAAATCAGATTAAATCTACCCTAAACTGTTCAGGGCTGGGAGGGCAGGGGCGGGGTTTGGATTGACAGTCTCAGGGTGAAAAGGTGGGAAACCATCATCAGCTTCCTTCCTGGCCCTCATTTGTTCCTCTGCTCTGCGGAGTCTCTGAAGCACCCAAGCTGAGAGGCACCCATGGGGGAAAGTATAATCAGGTAAGATGTGTGTGTGGCGTGTGTTTAAATCAAACACTTTCTGCTCCCCAATGTTGCAGCTGCATTCACAGTAAAAGTGAGCTAAATGGCTTTAAACACACATGTGCACGCACACACACACACGCACACACACACACACACAGCCACCATTCAGCTCAGTATAAATGTCACAGCGTCAAATACCAAATACAGAGAATTATTAACGTAAGTGGCCTCCTATAATAAAGCTCATTATTAATAGGCCTATTAGCTCAGCATTCATTTGAACTGACAGCAACTTCTTTCTACAGCAGCTGTTTGCTCCCTTTTTCCATCCAAGACCCCTTCTGACATCTCAATGTATATTAAGAGGCAGAGAAGGGGGTGGCGGCTGCCAGGGAGGCAGTGACGGAAGTCATGCAGATTATTTTAAAAGGGGAGGAGAGACTGGGAGTTATTATTTATCGAGCATACATTATAAATAATGGCAAACGTTACTGAGTGTATCGCATGCAAGTGTACTACACGTATTATTTTATCCACTTTGCAAAAAATGCAAGATGCCAGTTAAATGTGAATTTCAGATAAATGACATATTTCTTATTACAAGTAGGTTCTGAATATTGCATGGGACATGGTTTTATTAGAAATTATTTGCTGTTTATATGAAATTCAGATTTAACTGGGAGTCTGTGTCTTTGTTTGATAAATGTTGAGCAAGTTATGTTACTATCCACATTTTACAAGTAAGGGTACTGAATCTTAACAGGCTAAAGTCTAAGACAAGATCTCCAAAAGGGGTTACAAGTTCCGACTTTGAGTATGGGTTATTCCAGAACTCATTCTCTCACCCCCATCCGCATGGGACTTTCTACCCTTGCACTGATCATGATGCACAAAGCTCTTACACGACTTGTCATTCATCCCTATGATTTTCTTGTAGTTGCTTTGATTGTACCCATTTTGCAGATGAAATTGAAGATCCAGGCATTTAAGCAACAACGGAGAATCATCTCAGTCATTTATTAAACATTTACCCCACGCTGAGATTATAACATTCAGACACAAGCACAGTCTTCAAACTCTGTGGATATAGTAAATGGGATAAGGTAAGTACACAAATCAGATAAGTGAAATGCACAATGATGGGACAAGTGATGTTATTACTCCCCAGTTCAATCAAGACACTAGGGTCCCTTCTGAAAGAGGTTTTACCTGGTGAAGGGCCTGTAGAGGACAGATATCACAGCCTGATTATTAAAGACAATCATAAAGGAAACCCTAGATTGCCATCTGAGGAAACAATGTCATATATTCAGCTTAAAAATATTGTAAAAGTCCTGGGAGAATTAATCTTAAGTGAAAAATATGAGAAATTTAATAAATGGGAATTTGCAGAGACCAGTTTAATATCACACAGAAAATGACATGAAAATATGGCCGTCCCTTCGTTCATCAGTCTCAGCTCAGGACCAAATAATGGAGATCATATTATTTGATATTTGTTTAATCAATATTTATTAAATACTTAGTATGTGTCAAGCACTACAAAGGAAAAGCAAGATATCCGCTCTCAGGGACCCTCTGGATACTCTCTTAGACTCTCATTCTTCTCATCTGTGAAATGGGAATAATAATATATTTGCATCATGGGACTGTTGTGAATACAAAATGGGTCAGTCACTCAAGCTGCTAAAGTAGGGACGGACACATACTAGGTACACAACAAGCATTAGCTCTGAGGACTATTTGTTGAGGGCTGGGAGAATCACATGGGGATGTAATGATACTGTGGATACAGGAGCATTTGGGGCAGCAGCATGGTACGGTGGACCACTGAAGCCACCATCCAACAAGACCCTAGAGACATAAATAAGGCTTCATGTTCAGTAAGATGAGCCTTTCCCCAAAAGATAGAAGGAAAGGGCATTCTAAACTAAAGATGAGCTAACACTTATTGAGGTAGATACTACTTCCAAATACAGAAGGAGAAACAGATTTATATGATATATATGAGATAGGATAGGGATCAGACAGGTGGTCTTTCCTCCTGATCAGTCCATCCTGACTAGAATGGCAGGTGGTCTGGGGCAGCCGGTGACCCAAGAGAGTGGGAGGGAGGTAGAGGTTGGATGGGGGGAGGGAACACACCAGGAATTGCCTCAAAACTCATAACAACCATTGGGACCCCTGGGTAACTCAGTCAGTTAACCATCTGACTCTTGATATCAGTTCAGGCCATGATCTCAGGGTCATGAGATTGAGCCCCGTGTCAGGCTCCATGCTCAGTTCGCAGTCTGCTTGAGATTCTCCCTCCTTCTCCCTTTACCCTTCCCTCCCTTCCCTTCTCAAATAAATGAATAAATTAAAAAACAAAACAAAACAAAAAACCTGGCAGCTGCTGACTCTGTCCTGTGGGTGTTGGAGGACCCCTGAGGAATTGATAGCACAAGAACAGGGGAATATGTAGATTAGAGTTGAGTTCTAAAAATAATGACCATGGTGGAAATTACAAAAAATTATAGGGAGATTCAGATAGAGATAGATGATGGAGAAGACAGAGAGGGGAAGATCACGGAGAAAATGAAGATGTAGTTTTTAATTTGAGCCTTCTTTGTGCAGGTTTGAACTCCAACATTGTGCTAGAGATCTCTCAATTCTGTTAACCAAATATTTGTAGGTTTATGGTTCAAATGGAGACAGATTTCCCAATGATTTCTCTATCTTCCAAAAGTGGTTGAAGTTCTGCAAACCTCTTATTCAATTGCTGAAGTTCTCTACTTTCTATCACCGAATTAAATATGCAATTGTTCCCCCCCGCCCCACCACCAGTTAGATCCTCTGTGGAGATGAAAATTCCTGGAGTAATAAGTTGAAAATCCTATGCTCACTCATTCATTAATCATTTATTTTATCATTCATCCATTAAACCAGCATTCCATCCATTGAACTTTCTGTCTGTCCAATCACTCACCTTACTGTTTATCCATGTTTTCTTTTTTTTTAAAGATTTTATTTATTTATTTGACAGACAGACATCACAGGTAGGCAGAGAGGTGGGCAGAGAGAGAGGGGGAAGCAGGCTCCCCGCAGAGCAGAGAGCCCAATGCGGGGCTCGATCCCAAGACCCTGGAATCATGACCTGAGCCGAAGGCAAAGGCTATAACCCACTGAGCCACCCAGGCGCCCCTGTTTGCCCATCTTTTCATTTATCCATCCACCTACCACCCACTCATTCCTCCATCCATCCATCCATCCATCCATCCATTTCATTTACTAAATGCTCACTGAACATGAGTTATGTGTAAGTGCATATTAGGATTGACTAAGCACAGCCTGTTTCCTACAGGGATTCCACATCTCACTAACAGAAACAAGCATGTAGGCAGCCACATTCCAGTATTTTATGAGGATTCAGCCAAAGAGATGCAAAGTCCAGAGAAAGAACAAGGTAAAGAGGATCAACTCTGGGCCACAAAGGAGACTTTTCGCTTTTTTTTTTAGGAAGTAACTCAGCTGCCTAACAAGTTTTAAGACTATTTCAGTGCATAAAAAATGGCTGGGGGTATATGTGTTTTACTCAGCATCCATCCCTACTTTTCAAATTTCAGATATTTCCAGAGGGCAATGTCTTTACTCCACAAAACCACCACGAGGAGTTATCAATATAGTAAGTTTTCATGAAAAATTGTCATTTCCCCCACTCTTCCTGTTGTACCATTTTTTAAAGAAGATAATGTATTTTATTTAGATTCTCTACCTCCCATCCCCCTGCCCAATCAGTAGCAAGGTGCTGAAGACAAGGGTGACTTAAAATTTTCCACAGACTTGGAGTAGGAGAAGGTTGAGGAAGGCTGCCAGCGAGCTGGGCTCTGTCTACCTGGCTTCTGCATAGGTTATTTGCTATTGGGTCAGCACATACGAAATGGAATTAAGGGGGCATTTTATTCAGCTTGCTGGTGAGAGATGCAGACAATGGCTGTAAACTTGGGACTTGGAGCTGCAGCCAAAATGGCTAGAAATTACTGCAGGAGAGAACATGAAAAACTTGTCAGTATCTTAAAAAAAAAAAAAAACAACCCTCTTTTTCATTTGGCTACTTTTCTTGTAATATGTTTAATAAATTAACACACATTGGCAAATGGCAGGACCCAGGTAGCTTGGTTTTGGAGGCAGCCAATGCCCCTGATTCTAACTTTTTAAAAATGAAAGGCGCCTGGGTGGGTCAGTGGGTTAAAGCCTCTGCCTTTGGCTCAGGTCATGATCCCAGGGTCCTGGGATCGAGCCTCACATCAGGCTCTCTATTCACCAGGGAGCCTGCTTCCTCCTCTCTCTCTCTCTGCCTGCCTCTCTGCCTACTTGTGGATCTCTGTCTGTCAAATAAATAAATAAAATCTTAAAAAAAATAAAAATTTAAAAAAAATGACCCTGAGACTCCCTCTCTTGTCATTTTCTTCTATAGACTGGAGAGCATCTCATGTTTCCTGGACCAGGAGAGAAACGTGTATACCATGAGGGCACTTCCATAATATATTGCATAGTGATTTGGGTATTGTATTTGATTCCAGTGGTTAAAGAGTTAAATTTTTAAGTAGACAGTGGACATGGTGCACTTGCTTATGAATGAGGATGCTAAGAATTTATTTGGGAACCTGCTGGAGTTGAGTGTTTCAGTGCAAAATAAAGACTGAGGGGAAAAGAAGTGGAGGGGATGGGGAAAGGAGCAGGAAGTGAAACAATAGGATCTTCTCACACCTTCCCTAAGTGGCCCTCCTACTGCCATGATGCCCAGACTCTTGCCAGGCTATACTGCTACCACTGGCCCCTGATGCATATTTCTTCAGTCCACATCCATCCACTCGACCACGAGCTCCTCAAGGATAACAATAGTACTTTACCGATGTTTGAATTCCCAACACCTAACAGCACGTAGCATGGAGTAGGCATTTCACAAATGTTTATTGTATGAGTGAAATATGAACAGGAAGATTCCAAGTAACTGATAAGTTACAAACATCGAAATTATATGAACAGCAACCAGGAGCAAAGTGGAGGTCAAGCTGTGTGATTTGGTAAGTTCGAGAGTTATCATAAGAGATTATCAAAACTATGTATCTCCTACTCAAAGTGTGGTCCCTGAAATAGCATCATCAGCATCTTGAACCTGAGAACAATTTGGAAATGCAAATTCTCAATGTCCATCCTGTGTCTGCTGGTTCAGAATCTATGGGCTCAGAGGTCTTTGTTCTAATCACCTCTCTATGAGGGTCTTCTATACTCTCAACCTGGAAAAGCACTGGATTAAATATATTATCTTTATCAGTGGAATACTCTGTTAAGTGACTTAATCTAGTACGTAAACACCAAAACATACAAAAAATACCTTTTCTACTAGTCTTGTAGAATTGGTGCTGTCCACAGTTTTCCTGATAAGCACTGGGCAGATTTCAGAAAGAAAACAAAGGGAAAAGACTAGAAGGAAGGGTCTTATTACGTGAATCAACTACTGTATATGATATCTGCTGTGATGGTCACTTCTCACACGTCAGAGGTGACACTGACATGGACACTTCTCGAGCTCTGAATTCCATGGATGGGGTCTTTTAGGAACAAGAGGATCTGGAGAATTTTGCCTTTGATTTGTGGCATAGATCTAAGATATTCACCAGGGTAATTAATGCCAGTTTCTACAACAGACTGGTGCCAACAGCTCACAGGCTTGCCACAACAAAAGTTTTTATTCTCACTCACAACACAAGTTCAGCCCCACCTGTGGAACATCAGAGATGGAGGGACTTATTCCACACAGCCACTCAGGTATCCAGGCAGATCAGTTCCCCACGGCACCGGTGATCCCTCTGGAATACGTGACTAGCTGTTCACAATGGTTACAGGAGAGAAGAGATGGCAAAAGCAGGCCCTAGCCTGGTAGCGTCCATATCACTTTCCTTCATAGTGAGTTCATTCTCTCATGGTGAATTGGGCAGAACTTGGCACACGGTTTCCCATACTGGTGCCTTGGCAGTCATCTCGGTTCCCAGTACACCTTGGCCATGGAAACCTCTGCTTTGCCATGGGAGCAAGTCTCTGAGAGAAGCTTGCATCAGTGACCGAGGGCAAGTAGTGGGTGAATACCCCAGCTCCCTCAGTCCTCTGACAGGGTAATTCCGAGGGAATTCTAGACATCTACACTGATTTCTAGAGTTCTTCAGTAACATTAAGCTCCAGTGGACCACACTGGAAGCTGGCTGGATACCACAACTTAATATCACCTTTCTTTCTTTCTCCTTATCTCCTCAAGACACTACTAACCTAGGAATCTTTGTTTTGGGGTCTGCTTCTGGGGGAACCACATCCATCTACAGAGGAGGTGGGAAATAAGAACACGTTGGATATTTGGGATCCGCCATCTCTGCCACAGCACACTTGTCCAACAAAGGGCTCCCACTCAAAATCCTAAATGCAGGGAGGAGGGACGCCTACCCACTGACAGTCCGATTCTAAGCTTCCAATGTTGAAAAGTCTGTGGTTTGAAAGAATTGGTCCTTAATATTTCATATCTGAATCATCCACATAAGGAGGCTTTGCAATCCCACCCACCCTCTTAACACGAATGCTAAACTTTGATTAATGAAGCAGTACCCATTGTATGGATAGGAAAAATGATTCAGGGTTAGTCACTTCCACTCAGTTGAACACAGTTAGTGTGATACTTGATATAACATTCCAATAATTACCTATTCAGAGTCCAGTCTTTCTCTCTCTCTCTCTCTCTCTCTCTCTCTCTCTCTCTTTTTTTTTCCTCGTCTCCTCATATTACAGCTAAGTCCGAAGTTATCCATCCGGGCATTAGACCCTTAATTCCTGTCTATGCATAAAAGAACAGGAAAAGCTACACTGCTCAAGGATTTAAGCTGTTACTTAACCTTGAGTCTTCTTGGCTCTTGATTTAAAGCCTCTCAAACCCTTTTTAAGAGAGAAGACATTTCTCATTCTAAGATTAATATCCTCACTCTCCATTCCCACCTGAAGGAAGTAATGCGAGGCTCCGAGCATGTGGATGGGTCAGAATCACCAAGAAAGAACTCAGCTTCAACCATCTATATCCACTTATTTATTTATCGTACATTCATTGAGTATCAGCCATGTGCTAGACACTGTGATACTATTGCGGATTCTCTCTTCCATGGGAGTTATGCAGCCTAGTAGACTAGTGATGACAAAGACACCCATGTAGCTAATACTGAATATTTACTGGAAAAGAGTAGTTATAACAGTTCGGAGGAAAGAAAGATCTCAGCTCACTGGGGATGCACGTGTGTCTAGAACCCAACAGGTATTTATTTAATAGTCTATCCATTCATTTATGTTCAACACCATCAGTCATTCATAATCTCCTAGGGAAGGGAGGGAATAGGTAGATAAAACCAACCCGGTCCCTCGTCCCCTGTGATATCTATAGTTACTGAAATAGGATTTGGGTCATATTTTGATATGTGGACAGAGACCTGGTGGTTGGAGATTGGGCAGATGCATGTTTTCCAGACAGAAGGAAGAATGTGTTTTCCATGCAGAGATAACAAGCCTCAGAGTAATGAGAAGAAGATGGTCAGTTTGGTGGGAGAGAAAGCTCTGGGGTCAGGCATGAGAGAATGTCAGGGTAACATCAGGCCTCTTGGTCAGACCCCGGGCAAACTGGATTGCCATTCCTGGCAGTTACACAATGGACACATAAGAGCTGCTGAAGCTGTTCCAGCAAAAGGGCAGAAGATTACAGGGTGGACTTGACAGGAAAAAGATGCAGCCTGGACTTACAAATGGAGAGAGGCTGTGGCTCCAACAACAGATGGGAAAGACACCCGGACCTGAACTGGGGCAGTTACTCAGGGGTGAGTGATAAGGGAAGGATGGGAGATGGAGCACATGGATAGAAGCTGTGAGAATCATGATGGCCAGGAGGTAGCTGTGGAAATCCAGAAAAAAAGGAGGGACTCACAGATGTTGGCTCTTCCTCCTGGACACAAAGGCAGACTCCGCTGTTAGCCTCCCTGAGAGATCAGTGTGGCCACGTGACTGCATTCTGGTCAATGGGATGTGAGTGGAAAACCTGTACATCATTTTCATGCCTAACCCAAAAAGGTAGAAGAAAACAAAACAAAAACATCTTCCCACAGGTGAGCTAGGTTCGCTCTCATCATTTGCCAGCATACTGCAACAATGTCAAGAACTAAGGGGTGAGTGGAATCGCAGGACAGAAGGAGATGGGGTTCCCATGTGCCTGCCTGGAGCAAGGTCTGCAGACTTGCGGACACCACTCCAGTGGACATGGCTGTGTTCCAAGAAAACTTTATGGAAACGTGTGACGGGCTGACTGAGTTCGTGGTTTGTAGTTTGCCAAGACCTCCCCCAGAGCGAAGTGCCCCCTCCCACTGACCTCTTTGGACTATGATAAAGAGGGACAAGATGCTAATTTGTATTTTTTGAACTTCTGAGACCCGGGGGTTGTTTGTTACAGTAGTTAGCTTTGGCTTGTGCAAGAAGAGAGAAAAAAGGCTGTAAAACCTTCCTATATTCCTCTGAAAATGTGAGAATTTACGGAAAATTAGATAGGAAATGCCACCACAGGTTTTTTAGCAACATCTTAAAAATGAGTGTGACTGCAAATGTGTAGGGGAAAGACCTCCAAATCCCTAGGACATTCTGGGGAGGTTCAAGCTATAAATCGTGCAAGGATCCCATATTTTATTGCTTGGAGGTGGAATAACCTGGTGGCTCTGGCCCCTTCTTGTGACACAGCATGATAATTGGGGTTTAGACACATTCGTTTACTGATGGAAAATTCTGCTGTCTGCATTCCAGAATTCAAAAGTAAGAAGGGAGAAAAGAAGCCTTGGAATTATGCCAAGTGGAGGAGAACTGAAGAAGTCTGTCAGCGAGCCCTCAGGTAACAATATCATAATTTAAAATTTCTCCTAATGGGGGAGTAATTAACGATACAGCTTCCTCCTTTCCTGTTTCCATTTCAGCCGAGCCAAGTTCACAGTGTGTATGTGGTGTGGTGTGTGCATGGGTGTGTATGTGTGTGCTTGTGTGTGATATGTGTGTATCTATGTGTCATGTATATGTATGATGTGTGATGCATGTGTGTGTGTGTGTGTGTGTGTGTGTGATGTGTGTGTATGGCATGCATGTGTGTATGGTGGGTGGGGTTGTGTATGAATGTGGGAGGAATTAGTGTGTATGTGTGTGTGTGTATGCCAGTGGTGTTTGTGTATGTGGATGCGTGCATACTCCCTGAGTCCACAGAGACAAGGACAGGGGGAGCTTGTCTCCACAGGTTTGACAAAGTAGATTTATCTACCTGATAGCCCCATCAAACAGGGTCCACATTTTTACCTCTGTAGCAACTTGCTGTTTCCTCAAGCCTGGGAGGAATCAGCCTGGGAGCTGTGAGACAAGTTGATAGACCACCCAAACCATTCAGCGCGGCATTCCTGGATGGCAAATTAGAAGCCCTTCTTGGTTTATTTGGAGCTGAAGGCAGAGAAGACAAAAGTATCATTCTTGCTGGCTACCCCCTTTCCTTCTCTTAGAAAGACTCCCCCTCATGCCTAAGTGACAAGGGGATTTCAAGTCTCCCCGAATGTCCAGTGGTGAACATTCTAAGACAAGGTTGCCTGAAATGACTTACTCTTTCTCTCTCTGAGGCACCCTGAGTTTCTATCAGAGACACTTAAAGATCTGTAAATTCATGCCCTTAGTGACTTATACCATGGATCTAAAATGATTTTCAAATTGGTTTGGAAAATATGCATGAGAGATTTAAGAGCTAGGGGCCAGTTATCAGGTCACTTGGGCCAGTGTCCAGATCCACAGCTAAACTTACCAGTGTCACATCTGGCAAGTGTCTGTCTCTTCTCTGGGGTGGGTTTTCCTTCTGCAGGTGTACATACTGAGGGCTGAGTTGGATCCATGTCTTCCAAAATGTCTTCTATGGGACATTAATAGTAATTCATGCAGTAAGGGGTTTCCATGACTAGTTTAATCTGAATTTGTTTCAGTACTAATAAAAGAGATCAGAAATAACAGTAGCTTAAACAAGATGGAAGGTGATTTTTCTTTTAAGCCAAAGTCATCCAGAGGTGAACAGCCATGGGCGCATATGATGGAGAGCCCAGATCCTTCTATCTTTCTTCCCACCATCTTTTACAGTAACTCCCACTTCAAAACCATTCAGTAGTTTAAGATAGTTGCTACAGCTCCAGCCATTGCATCTGCATTCCAAATAACAGGAATGAGGAAGTAGGAAGTATGGTGGATACGCATGGTTGTTCTTGTAGATAAATCACTTCTTTGAAATAGTCTTTCCTGAAGTCCTTTATGACACTTCTGTTTTTATCTCACGGGCCAGAATGCAGTCACACAACTATATCCAGCTGCAAGAGATGCTGAAAGGACAGTATTTTAGTCAAGGGCATTGCCAATGTGGATCACATCAGAGTTCTTTTCCAAGTCAGTTGGAGAGAATGTGTGTTCAATGACAACCAATCGTTCCTGCCATAATGACTGAGTATACTAGATTACAGTGGAGATTTCTCGTCTGTACACTTCAGAGATTTCATATGCAGACGCACACTGTGACACTTCCTATATGTTTCCCATAATCGTCTGATCATAGACTACTTTCATTCCCAAACATCATGTGCAATTACTAGTGTAAGAAATACCATGGAAGACAACTGTAGGCAACGGTCTCAAGTGTCCTTGGTTATTGACAATGTGTTAGATTACCTAAACCAGAGGTCCCCCTCTTCCTCACCAAGTGCAGGTATCTTGAGGGCAACCCCAATTCCCATTAACCTTTCCCTCCTGCCAACTCTCTGGGCACCCCTGATAATCACAGGCATGATTCTGGAGCACCCTGTGGGCACTGCCTCCCTGCACGGAAGGGCACACGGGAGGATCTCTCCTCCTTCATTGTTATACTTAGTCACGATTTGGTGGGTTTTTACTGAGATGAGATCATGGGGGTGTTAGGCAGCAAAGTCTTGATTTGATTCACATCAAGTGAGGATGTAATTGGAAGCAATCAGAATGAAGTGTCCCATTTTAGGAAAAGCCCTTAATGCAGCAAAACTTAGAGATGGCACAGGGATGACTTAAAGGGCTAGTCGCAGATTATGAAACAAACAGAATGAAAGCAACAAAAATAAGGAAATGACTCTGCCATCTGTCCCCCTCCTGTGAGGCTCTGCATGTGTTCCCTCAACAGCATGGTGACACGTGATGATGCCAATGTACAGTTCTAAGTTTCAAAGTTTTCAAGGCCATCACTACCCCATTCATAAGATGTTACTCAGGTCCTTATTGCGGCTGAAGTCCTTCAAAGCTCACAGTCATGCCAGAGAGAAGAATGTTAAACAACTAAAGTCAGAGATGAGTGCCTGACACCTTCACAGAGGGGCAGAGCACCAATAGAGACCGACGTCTGGTGGTGAGAGATGGAGCTCTAGAATAAGACATGTGTGTACCTGAGCCTTCGCTAGACCAGTGTTTGGACTTTGTAGAGGCCACTTAACTTCTCTGTGCCTCAGTTTCCTCATCCATAAGATGGAATAAAGAAGAGTTTCCATCTCTAGGATAGCTGTCGCTATGAGATGAGAAAATGCACCTCACCTTTCCCTCTCCCCTGTGTGAACATCTAGCAATGGTTTCCTGTTGTCATTGCTGGGCTTAGAATAGATACTATTTACTATTCTTTCTATTTTTATGGCAACAGAGCAATGGGAATGCGCCGAGGAGGAAAGGACAGTTCTATCTTGGGAAGAGGGGCTTTATGTTATAGCAACTCTGGACTGACTTGCAAAGGGAAGAAGGTTCAAGGAGATGAAGATCTGCCCAAGGTCATCTAGACTAACCTGTCAAACAAAACGTCAAGCCTCCTCTATAGCCCATGTGGCTTCCACGTCAGCTTCATGAAGCCAACTCCAGCCAATTTCAACACATCATGTTGCTTCAGCCAAAATGGACTACATATCTGAATTTGAATGATTCTTCCCCAATCCTTAGAGGGTTTTTACCTGCCATGCCTATGTGTTTAATACCTGACCCTCTTTTAGGGAAAGACACTGCTTAAAAGAGAGACAGTGACCAAACTTCCTTACAGAAGGAATGGGGACAGGACCCAAAGACTCATAAGCAGGTCAGGAGCTGGGAAGTTAGAGAACAGGCTAGGACATGGGAGGGGTAAGTGGACTAGGTCACGGTGTGTGGCATTAGAGTCTGGACACCATGTGCTGGGTCCCCTGATCAAAACTGACCACAACTTTCCTGAACCACCAGTGACCTGGGGGAGTGACACACCCCTCTCCCGCCACCCATCAGCCTTCAGTTTCCACATTTTAAAACTAGTGTGGGCTAATGGCGTCACATCCAGAGTTCTGATTGCGATTACACAGTTCTCCAGAGGCAGCAGAGGCCTTGGTTAGAAGAAAGAGTATTTCTTTGCTCATAGAACCACATATGCTATCCAGAAGCTTCTGGGGTTCTTGGATTTTCTTGTGAGAAGTCCCACTATCCAAAGAATAACTCCCAACACCACCGTTTCTTTTAATAAACAGTTACATCGTCTTTCTAGACACTACCACCCGCAGCCTCGACACAGATGGGTTATTTGTGAAACTGGAGGCTTTGGATGTCAAGGTCACTCAGAGTGATACAGCATATTCACATTATGAATGCCTCCTCATGGGAGCGTCCTCACGGAGCCGAGCAACAGGGTAAGACATGCTTTCAGTCTGGCAAGGAGATGCCGCCAACTCCTCAGCTTCCTTCCCGCGCTCGCTGAAATCGGCCCAGCAATGTTTCACAACATTCCTGTTCACAAAACGTGTAAAAGCAAAAATTGAAGGAGAGTTCTTGGGGTGAACGTAAAAAAAGTGTTTTCTTCTTTAATATTTAAGGCTTCATGAGGAGTTTCAACTGTTTTCCCCAAAGTCCTGTGCCTTGTTTTCCCCACCTAGAGATGGGAGTAGTAATCAGTAGCATTTCTTCCTGAGTCATAATCAGTAACCTGAAAGAAGAGGCATCCAGAATGGACATAAGCAGAGAAGTTGCCACTTGCTGGAGGCACAGAAGATACAGAGCAGCACGGTGAAAAGCATCCTTTTCGAGGGAGCCTGTTCAAAGGTCTCGTAAGAAAGTGTCACCTGTGTCATGTCTTCAAATAGGAGCCACTACCACAGCTGCTAAGAAGGGTTTTCCTTCATCGGCTAGCCTCCGAGGGCCACAGTCAGTAGCCACACAACTGAATTAGTCTGGATTAAAGTCCAAATCTGTAATATGAGGATTATCATGTTTGTTATGGGATAGCTATGGGGATTAGATAAAACAGCAGTTTTTTGTTGCTTGGTAAGAATTAAAAAAAAAAAAAACTGTTGATGTCTCTATTCCTCCTCTCCTATTCACAGAATGGTTTCATTCATTCAGGTCTTTTTAAAAAATGTAGTTAGTTTATTTGCTTGGGACCTGGAAAACTTAATGTGAGTAGATGAACTGAATTTTTTAATTAACAAATCTATATCAAACATCTATTAAGTTTATGAAACTGTGCTATGTATCATGGGAAATATGGAGTTGGTCCCTTATTCTAAAGGAACTTAATTGGAGAGGCAAAGCAGAAACACATGCATAATTTACTGTAAATGTCTGAAATGGGATATTAGGAAGGGTGCATAATGGTCATTCAGAGCTCGTGGATCAATAGAATGATTGGCATGGTTACGAGCTCCTGGGGCAGGCACGGTCACATCTTTACCTCTGCATCCTCATGTCTTTGTCTATGACATATAAGGGGATATCACTGGATGTATCTTAGGTCAATGGATGAGTGGATGGTTGGATGGATGGATGGATGGATGGATGAAGAGTGTTCTATTTCTGTTGTTGTTGTTGTGACCAGTATTAGGCTTACCCATTCCGTGAGTAAGCCATACAAATGAAGAGATGGGGGATTGTCGTATCCACTCTGAGATGTCTGAGGCCTCAGCTGGAATACTTGAGTGAAGAGGGGCTCAATGGCCGGAACTGTCTGAAGACTTATTTATTCACACCTGGGTGCTTGATATTGGCTATAGGGTGATAATAATGAGGATACCTACACCCTGCCTTTTCATGTGGCCCAGCCTTTCTCCCAAAATGGAGGTGGTAAGTGTGATAGCTTAAGAAAGAGCCAGGTGAGGACTATGTTCCCTTTATTCACCTAGTGCAAGATTCATGCTGTAGCCCCTCTACTTCCTATTAGTCAAGGCAGCAGTCACCAATTCTACCCACTTTCCAAAAGAGGTCTTTGGTCTTTGGTAGAGAGGAACAAGGTTTTGGAAGAATGTATGGGAATACAGAAGGTTGGTCATTTTGGAAATTTGTTCACAAATAGAACGAGTATAATGGATGGATGGATGAATACTTCCGAATTCAGACTCCCTCAAGTTTGTGCAGAAGTGAGGTCATTGAACAGATATGTCAACAGAGCTGAGGAAAGGAGGCCTGAGGAATACAATCTGATCAAGATGTTGAAGGCTTAGTAGAACTTTGAAAATCAAGGGTAAAGGGCATCTCAGGGACTTAGGATCTAAAGAAATGATTCAGGAGAGCACAAGGCCAAACAAGTTAAATTGGAGAACTGGAATCATGTGAGAAAAATATGGAGGGAGACAAGGCTGGAGGAAGCCTCATGGCCAGTGGTCATAGCCTTGAAAGCTTCATCCAAAGCTCACCTTGCCACTTCCCATCTACGTGACTGGGAGAGAGTGGATGGATGCGGACATTGGCCATATTTCATTGAATCGACAAAATGCACTTGAACAAGGAAGGGAGAAAAGGAACAGACATAGGGGTTGAATATTAGGACTCTGGGGGACAAGGGAGAAACTACGAAAAAGACAATGACTCCAGGGCTTTCATTTAAAACAACACTTAAAACTTTTTCTTTCCTGAATGGAACAGGAAAGGACAAGAACTAATGTATCCATTTTCTTTTAAGTTGGAGACCAATACAGAGATGGAGAGTGCTCTCTGAGGGGAATGATGTAAGGTCACTACATTTACCCAGCTCTGTCCCTGGAGCTTGGGAAGCGGGCTGACATGTGAGGGACTTTTATTTTTCCCTCCAATGCTAATTGAATGTGCAGATAGAGAGGTACCAAAGTGACTACATTAAAATGAAATATGTCCCCCGAGTACCTGCTTCCATCCATGCTCCTGCCCACTGCCCTCCACCCCGGCAAAATGAGAACTTTTTCTGGCCAACAAAGCCCATCTTCCATTATTATTTCTCTTTGTCTCTTTT
Organism: Enhydra lutris kenyoni; assembly: GCF_002288905.1. Classification (NCBI taxonomy): domain Eukaryota; kingdom Metazoa; phylum Chordata; class Mammalia; order Carnivora; family Mustelidae; genus Enhydra; species Enhydra lutris. The sequence goes on from NW_019154104.1 coordinate 27,392,483, forward strand.
CATATCTCCTAATGGAAACATTCCAGTAGCTGCTGGCTAGAAAATTAGCCATCTGAACTCTGATTCTCCCTCTCTCTCGTTTTCTTTCTTTCTGTGTCTCTCTCTTCTCATCAGATTAGTGAGAAAATTCAGCATTGAATTTCTTTCAAGCTCTTCGCTCTGCACAGCCTGGTTAACACATGGAAGGGGCTAAGATTAAACCTTAATTTAACTCTGTCTCTCACCCAAACGTCACCAGACTCCTGGCCCAGTTTAACTTTCAATCATTCTCTGAAAAGTCTGGAGGAGTGTGGCTCCACACTGCCCGAGTCTCCAATGTGACCTTCTTTGCCTGGTCAAATGCCTTGTGGTGAAATCCAAGATGGCATTAGGATGGAGGAGAGTGAGAAGAAATGAATATTTATTGAGTTCCTGGCATATGCCAGGCACTTTAAATGCATTATTCCTTTTGATAGAACAGTCCTACGAAATAAATACGTTTCTCTAGCTTTTTCAGGGAGAAACTGAGGCTTATTGGGGGTCCCTATCTTGTCTAAGCCCACGCCGATAGTGAGCAATAGTGTCATGATTTTCTAGCAACATTTGCTTATGTACCAGTTTCCCTGGAGGGTGGATTTGCCCCCAGAGTGGCCAGTCACCAGCACAAGCACAGTGATCAGAAAACCCCATATCGATTCTTCTGGTCAGTACCGTCATGCTGACCAGTTTCAGGCAGGGAACTGAATGAAGGTCACAAAGGTTCAAGACCTCACACATTTAGGAAGGGGAAGAATTGAGACTGGAACTCCCCTCTGCCACAGCTCAAAGTTCATGCCTATTGGAACTAGAATTATAATTGTGCATATCTGCACCACGGCCAGCCCACTGAGAACCAAATCATGTTCCCTCCATTCCACGTGAGGCCTCTTGGATTATCTGATATTTCCATTCAAAATTGAAATAAAGAAATCAAGAGGGCCAAAATGTCTTCATAAGACTTCCTCATAACACAGAAAGTGTTGGTTGTGGATTTTTGTCTGCTTTTTCCTGCTTTTGAAAAACAGAGAATATAATATTAACTCTGATACTGTGCAGCAAGCCAAGATGGAACAGGAGCCCAAATCAGACCAGGCTGTGGAGTGAGAAAGCCAGTCTTTGGGAGGAAGAACTTGGTGCCCAAAGAGATGAGGAGCTAGGTCATGGGCCAGACAAGACACAGCTATCCAGCACTGATCAATTTCAGAAAAATTAGCAAGGTGAAATCCAGGGGGGGAGTATATGATATTCAGAAACTCCAGGGGAGAGACAAAAATTCAACATTAGGCAAGTCCATTAGCAAAACCCTAGTTATATGTGTGAAGCGTTCACCACAATGCTGTTAATTCAGGTTGGTCATATATATATATGTGAAGAATATATGTATGTAAAGATTCTTCCAAACAAGGATCAGTGAATACATACATACATATGTGACTCCCACAAGGGACTATTATGCAGCCATTGTAAGTTGTTGAAATAAAACGTATGACAAAAGGAAAGGCTCTTTAGCTCATTATTTTCCTCCTCAATAAATGAGATGTTACAAAACTGTTCTCTCTCTGAATAAATTCATCTATGTAAAAATATGTAGAATGAACCTGGAGGAAATTGTGCTAAAACATTCATAGCACATGACTCTAGACATAAAATTCAAGGGTCATATTTTTTTTCTTTTATTTACACTTCTTTTTTCATTTTGTCCATAATAAATATCTATTAAAAAAAAAGAATATATTCCAAGATGAGAGACCAGGCAGGAGCCTGGAGCATGGATAGCAGGTTATCCATGGAGGTTGGGACCTTGGCCATGTGCACTTGGTGAATTTGGGCACAAGGAGACTGGCCAGGCAGGAAGGATAGTCAAGAGACAGGAAGAAGAGGAACCACTAGGTGTTAATGTGTCCTCTGTTCAAGACCTACAAACATATCATCTTACTCTGTCTTCTCAGAGGCCTTTCTAAGTATGTATAATTATCCCCATTTTACACATGTGGACTTGCAAGTTCATGAAGATTAAATAACATACCCAGTGATGCAGTCGGCTCAAACAGTAAAAATAGGTAATATTTATTCAACACCCTTGTGTCACAACAGATGCTGAGATCTTTCCACTCATGTACCAGTTTAGCTCTTGCTACAAGCCTATGCCACAGGCACTGTAAGTTCCTTGGTCCTGTAGGTGGAGCACATGAAGCATACTTGATGCCGAGTCCCACAGGTAATGGAGGTGGAGTTCGTGTTGGGCCACTGAGTCCACAGAATTCCCCAAGCTATTTCAGGACATAACAAGGAGCAGGGTAAGGAGCAGGTGGTCAGCATCTCCAACTAAACACATGCAGAAAATGAAACAAACAGCAAGCCAACGATCAAGTCTATGTCAATTCAGCTCCATTGCTAATGTATCATGTGACCCACTCGTCTGTCTGGGATTCTACTTAATTTCCCACATTGTACAGGTGAGTGTGTTTGAACACCTTGAAGTTGCTTCCGAGTCCCACTTAGGTGACACATCTTTGCACTGGAGTGTGTGTTGACTACCCATTACCCTCATGTCTTAGCATCCTTTGTCACAATTACACATAATTTTTTAATATTTTAAATATGTTTACTATGCAATAATCTTAGAATCACGAGACTGCAAAAATAGTGCAGAGAGTTCCTGTGTACCTGTCACTCTGCTTTCCCACAGAGTGATCAACCAGAAATTGATATTGCCACTACTAACTAAATTGTTCTGATTTCACCCATTTGTACGTGCTCATCTGCTGGACATCCTTTGAAGTCATGAGAGATCCCTCATGATATGGAGCCCACTCAGCTGTCCATTTTTCCTTCTATCAAAGTTGCCTTCACATTTTACTCTTCCTTTTTCATCTCCTTCTCCTCCTCTTCCTCCCCTTCCTCCTTCTTTTTCTTCTTCTTCACATTTTACTCTTTAGCAAACTTGATCTTCTTATGGGTCCCCAACAACAACACCCAGATAGTCTTCCTAGACATTATTGTCCACCGATGTCTTGGATCAGAAACTGTCTCTATGGAGCCCCCTCTCCAAGCCCTGCCATTTCTTATTGCCTCTGTAATTGCTTGCTTCAGGGCAAGCTCCCTTTGGGAATCCTTCCTACGTGGGCAAGGATGCTTCCTTCCTTCCTGGTAATTTCTGTGCCTAAATGGTACTTGCAGCCTATTAGAGACATAACGCATGGTTGTGGGCAGAATGAACAAGTGCAGCCAGGGATCGTAATGTCTCTTATCTTCGCATTTTGAAGTAGCTCTTAGAAAAGAACCTCCTTCACCTTAAAAAACTTTCCACTGAAGGATAATTAATTTATAAATAAAAGTATATAGAGGACGCAGTGGGGAAAAAAAAAAGAAGGAAGGAAAGATACATCTACTCAAACAATCACCACATTCAAGGCTTTACAGGACAATTCTGCTACTTAAGAGAAAGGCAAAACTACTGTGCATATAATTGAATTTAAATAGCGAAAAAAACATTCATTCTCACTGTGCATTAGAGACACTATTTTAAAATTATTTTTAATATAAACACTCTCTCCAGCTTTCACTTTTCCCCTTTTTGCTCCTGCTCTCAGCACAAATTACTCTTAAGTCAGGCTGAATAATAAATGAAACAGCCAGTGTCGTTAATGACAAAGTGTAATGTTGAGATGATGAGACCTCTTGTTTGCAAAGCTTTTTTCTTCTTTTTTTTCTCCCCAAACATTTCTCCACGAGGATCACTAGCAAAGTGATTTATATTCAACTGAGTATCTAATTGAAAGACTATGAACCCGTGGAAATGTAGACTAGCAGGTCTGATATCCTAAGGAAAAAAATAAGTAAGTAAAACAACCTTCTCTTCGGATAATCGCACTTACTGGGGTATGGCAGTCTCTTATTTGGAAAAAGAGCTTCCATTTTATAGCTTATTCAAGTCTCACAAAGATAAGCCCTCAGCTTATTAGTATCCGGCGCTGCATTTGGGAAGGGTTTACTTGAGTAGAGGTTAATTTTGCCCTAATACGGTTGCTGAAGTGCAGCGTGCCCTAACATCAATTTCCTGTCAGACACATGTTCGTTGAGATGTGAGGTCCATATATATGAACATTGTCCTGGAAAGGACCATCCATTTTCCCAGGTCGAGATAATCTTGAAGCAGTAAGTAGGATGGGAAGGATCCAGAGTCTGAAGACTGGGGTTTCACTGAGGTCTAGAGAACTCCAGAAGTTTCACACTCGATTCCATCCTGTTGTATTCCCTAGGTTTACTCCACTTTGTGGCAAGGTATACATCATTACCTCCCTCAGTGTTGCACTTTCATGGATAATAAATATAAGACTCTAAATCGGTCCTGAGAACAGTGTACACAGAAGATATTTGTGAATGGAACAAATGTTTGTGTACTCATAGTAGAGTTGGGGCAACTTCTACCATGAGTTTGTAAGACCAAAGACCATAGGAAGAACTTTTTGTCTGCCAAACAATGATAGCCAAAATTCGAATTAACTAGCAAACATCCATCCTCTCCACCCCACACTGTGCTAAGCCCTTGAGATGTGCCAACTTCATTAAAAACATCACAACTACTCAACAAAGAAGATACGCATCTTCCCAATTTTGGGATGAGAGAAAGAAGGTTCAGTGTCAGTAAGTATCTTGCTCTTGTTCGGAGTCATACCTAGAAACTGGCAGATCAGGGATTTGAACTCGGGTCAGTCTGACTCATATCCATACTATTTTTTAAAAAAAGATTTTATTTATTTATTTGACAGACAGAGATCACAAGTAGGCAGAGAGGCAGGCAGAGAGAAAGGAGGAAGCAGGCTCCCTGATGAGTAGAGAGCCCTATGCAGGGCTTGATCCCAGGACTCTGGGATCATGACCTGAGCCAGAAGGCAGAGGCTTTAACCCACTGAACCACCCAGGCGCCCCTCATATCCATACTATTGGAGCACATCCATCATTTGTCCCTTTTAGGAGTCATAACATAATCAAATATCTCCAAGAAATATTTCTCTCACCTATGAATGTCTGTTCTCCCATTATGTGACAAGATGCAGTTGTTGTTGGAATAATAAATAAATTTGTTTCAACATCTTTCTCTTTTTACATTTTTTAAAAGGTTTTATTTATTTATTCATGAGGGACAGAGAGAGAGAGGCAGAAGCAGAGCAAGAAGGAAGCTGCCTGCTGAGCAGGGAGTCGGATATGGAGCTCGATCCCAGGACACCGGTATCATACCTAAGCAGAAGGCAGACACTTAACCATCTGAGCCACCCAGGCAGCCTCTCTTTTTACCTTTGCTGCTGAAAATCTCCAGGCTAAATGCACTGCTTAACCACAACAACTTCATTAGCCCTCAAAATATGTATTCTCTTCTATCCTTTTAAGTGGATTTTAGATTTCTGGTTCTGTTTCCACGGTCTTAAACTATCTTTCATTTTAAGCCCATCTGGATCACTTTTGAGGAGGTCTGTGCAATTAGAAATCACTTTCCAATCAATGAACTTCATCTTGCTGTAAGGTAAGACTGCTGTATGAGTCAGGAAACAAAGGAAGTTAAGGGACTTGCCCAAAATAAAGAGCTGGCAAATTCTGAAACTTTCCCTCTTCCACGTCGAGTGATTTTCCGTTTTTTCATGTTGCCTTGTACATGTGGGGAATATGTATTATCTAAAAATTTAAATGTCCGGAAAGATGGTCACAATAAAAAAGCAGACATTTATCAAATGTGCTCTAGGCCATGCTCTGCACTAAGTTTTATTCATATGACTTTAATGTCCTTTCAACATCAATGAATTTGTATTAGTTTTCTATTGCTGTGTGTGATGATAGTTTATGTGTCAGCTTGGCTAGGCTCCAGCACCCCGTTATTTAATCAAACATGAATCTAGGTGTTGCTATGAAGGCCTTTGTAGATGCAGTGAACATTTACAATCAGCTTACTTTAAGTAAAGGAGATTACCCTTGATTATGGGGGGTGTGCCTTATCCAAGCAGTTGAAAGGCCTTAATCACTAAAACTAAGGATTCCTGGAGAAGAAGAAACTTTGCTTCAAGATTGCAGCATTAACTCCTCCTGATTTGCCATTCTGGTCTGCTCTATGGATTTGGACTCGCAGGCCCATACAGTCCCATGAGCCAAATTCTTAAAATAAATCTGCATCTATTTCTTTAAAAATACATATATGTGTGTATATATATATATACACACATATATGTATGTATTTATATTTATATATAAAACATATATGTATTTATGTATGTATTTTTATTTATATATAAATATAAAATATACATACTATGTGTGTGTGTATATACATATATAAACACACATATGTGTATATGTGTATATAGTGTGTGTGTGTGTGTGTGTGTGTGTGTGTGTGTTGGGGAACCTGAGTGGTTCAGTTGGTTGAGCATCTGACTCTTGGTTTCAGGCTCAGGTCATGACCTCAGGTCCTGGGATTGAGCCTCATGTTGGGCTCCACACTCAGCATGGAGTCTACTTGTCTTTCTCCCTCTGTTCCTCCCTGCACTTGTGCACTCCCTCTCTCTAAATAAATAAATAAATAAATATACCAGTTATATATATATATATATATATATATATAAAATATCAACCAGTTATAATATATATAAAATTTTTATATAAAATTATACATATATATTATATTATTGATACATATATATATATATATATATATATATATATATAATCAATCAACCAGTTATAATTGTCCTGTTTCTCTGGAGAACCATAACTCATGCTCCATGGAACAGATCACACTGAGTAGCCTACACAACACATATTTATGACCTCAGAGTTTCTGTGGGCCAACAGTCCAGCACATCTTGGCTGGGGTCCCTGGATCAGAGTCTCATGGAACTGAAATTAAGGTGTTAGCTGGTGCATGCCCCTCTGGCGGCTCACCTCTGGAAGGCTCTTCTCCCACGTCCCCTCAGGTTATTGACAGAACTTGTATCCTTGTGGCTGTGGGACTGAGTCCTCATCATCTTGCTAACAGCTGGTCAGCTCCCAGCTGCTAGAAGCTGCCCTCAGGTCCTCACCGCATGACCTTCTCCGTAGGCCTTCTCACACTGTAAACCTCTTCCTTCAAGAAGGCCTTGGTGTCTTTGACAAGCTCTCCCGAATAGATCAGGCCCACCCAAGACAATCTGCTTTTCTCTTCACTCAAATTCAGTGATTAGGGACTTAAGTACACCTGCATGATCCCTGCTGCCATATAATCATCATGGGGGTGATAGCTCTTCATCATAAGTCCTGTTCAAACTGAAGGGGAGGGGACTATGAAGTGTATACACCAAGGGGCAGTAATTATGTGGGCCTCCTTAAAATTCTGCATATATCAGTATTGCTTGGTAATTTTTTTATCAATTAGTTCCACAAACATGTAATGAGCTTCTTCTAGGTTCCAAGGATAGTTCTGGACATCAAAGATGCAAAAAACAAAATAAAAAAAATTTTTAAAAAGATGCAGAAAACACTTTCTCTGACCCTATGAAGAAAGATAGTCTCACACAAACTTTACATAACTCTCATAATGAAAATATAACTTGTTTTGCGTACCATATAGACTCTAGTTCTATCCATGTCATTACAAATGGCAAGACTGCTTTCCTTTTGATGACTGAGTAATATTTCAGAGAAAGATAAATATCATGATGTCACTCATATATGGAATTTAAGAAAAAAATGTTCATAGGAGAAGGGAAGGAAAAATAAAATAAGTTGAAAACAGAGAGGGAGAAAACCATAAGAGACTCTTAACTATAGGGAACAAACTGAGGGTTGCTGAAGGGGAGATGCGTAGGGGGATGGGGTAACTGGGTGATGGGCATTAAGGAGAGCACTTGATGTAATGAGCACTGGGTGTTTTTTTGCCAGTGATGAATCACTAAATCCTACCCTTAAAACTAATAATACAATATATGTTAACTAACCTGAATTTAAATAAAATCTAAAAAATTAAAAATAAAATATAATTTTTAAAATAATTCAGTAGTAGTCAGAAGGCAAAGCCTTAAACTCATAGATGACAAAAGAAGTAAGTCCAACATCCGGAATCTAGGAGGGCTTTATAAAGACAGAATGTTGGAACCAGACTTTTAATGCTAAGAAAGAGTTTTCCAGAAGAAAAAGCTAAAGAAAGGCACATGAGAGGCAGGCACTGAGAGACCCAATCCTGGTGGAATAGTGTTAAATGACCCTTCCCAGGGGCACCTGGGAGGCTCAGTTTCTTAAGTGTCTGACTCTTGATTTTGGCTCTGGTCAAGCTCTCCTTCAGTCTCACCCACTGGGCATGAAGCCTGCTTAAGATTCTCTCCCTCTGTCCCTATCTCTTTTGAAAAAAAAAAAAAAAAATCCTTCCCACCAGGAGAAAAGGGAGTATTTCTCAATACTATTCCAAGAACTTGCAGTCTATGAGAGGCTGGTCATAGAGGAGAGCTCCGGGAATTTAAGAAATGTTCTAACACGGTATCCTCCGTTTCAAAGGTGACAGGGTATGAGAATATCTAAAGACGCTTAATCAGTTTAGAAGGATTTGAGAAAATGAGATTCTGATCACTTTAGCACATTATTCTTTCTCACTTTAAAAAAGCAAATCTTTCAGAAAATGAAAAAAAAAATGTATATTTTCTTTTTGGAAAATTCAGGACATACTAAAAAATATGAACACAAAAAGAATAAAAACGACATCTGGCTGAATCCTCACAGATACACCATAAAGTTTTGCTATAGAAACTTTTGTGTAAGTAATGTACAGAATAATATAAAGACAAATAATTATGTAAAGAAAATTCAACAATAAGGCTCATGATATTTTTCTCTAAATCTAATAGAAGCATGTTCCTGCATCACTGAATATTCTTTCATGGTATTATTATTTTTTTTATTTTACTTTTTTAAAGATTTTATTTATTTATTTGTCAGACAGAGATCACAAGTAGGCAGAGAGGCAGGTAGAGAGAGAGGAAGGGAAGCAGTCTCCCTGCCGAGCAGAGAGCCCGATGTGGGGTTTGATCCCAGGACCCTGGGATAATGACCTGAGCCAAAGGCAGAGGCTTTAACCCACTGAGCCACCCAGGTGCCCTTCATGGTATTATTTTTAATGGCTGTTCAGTCCTTCATTGTATCAGGATACCACAATTTATTTTAGACAATGTGTTATTATTAGTCATGAAACCTGTCCTTTATTCAACATTATTAGTATAATTGGCATAGCCATGCTTCAAAAGTTTGTGAATCCAAAAATGGCATCATAGGTCATCAATATCCAAACTGGTGTCTGTCAGCCCCAACCTGTGGATGGAGGATCCAGGTGTGCCCTCAAAGCAGCTGTACTTTTTGATCGTTCAGTCTCCAGGTCCCTGTGCTGTATGTCTACAAGAGCACAGACTGTGTTTGTATAATTTAGCCTCCACATGAAACCATCCTCCTGTGTTTGCAGACTGAATCCCTCAACAATGACGGACTCCTGGGACCAGTGTCATCTACGGTCATGCTGGCTTGGTGATCCCCACCACCTCCAAACCTGCTCTGTGTACTCCTCCTCACTGTGCCAGAGCCCAGACACTTCCAAGAACACTTCTCCTTTGCCAGCCAGCTCCCCACCATATTTTGCTGAGAACGGATGCTGACAGAGCCTAGAGGGAAGACGAGGGACAGAAAGCTTGCTCTTTCTCTTTCTCCTTGCTGTTGCTGTCATGCACCACCTCTGCAATGGCTCCTCAGCCCTGAAGCAGAAGATGGTTCCTACACCCAGACTCATTTTCCTTCCAGCACTTCTAAATCTGTTGCCTCAGTCCTCCTCAGTGATGCCAGCACCAGCCAGGCAGTGCCTTTGACCAGAATTAGGGTCCCGTGGATTCTCCTCTGAGCCCAGAAGTGCCAGGACCATCCTGACATTCCTCTCCCAGTCCTGAGACTCTAAAATTTAATTTCTTCCTTTTGTTTTCTTGGATCTTGGAATAGTAGCTGCTCCCTGTAGTTACAATCTTTGTGTTACCTTAGTAGTCCCTCTTTTTTAGTTCTTCAGTTCCTGTTAAACTAATTACTTTTAATACACTCTCTTAAAATAAAGGGCATGAACAGATATACCTAAATATTCATGTTCAAGTATGCAATAGCAGGAGCTATTCCTTATGGTATATACATAGTATGGAAAATGCTTCCACCTCTGGCAAAACTTCATAGAAATTTAGTGGATGAAAGAAAGGACATATAAAAGCAAGTCTAATTTATGGCCAGTACTACAACAGAGAGTGTTAAGACTTTCTCTATTTCAGGATATAACATGAGCTCTTCTACCCTCCTTCACACCAGCTAAGTCTCCCCACATTGACCTCATTTCTTATCCTAAGATCAGTCTCTTTATAGGGTGATTGCCAGTGGGAAAGTCTCATATTTCAGAATAAAATCCACTTCCACCCTAAAGTGTGAGCATGTGTGTGTGTGTGTGTGTGTGTGTGTGTGTGTGTGTATTCCTGTGTCTTGTAGACTTATATTCAAATCACAACACAGTACTCATCATTAAAAAAGTTGACTGGTACCAGACTAGTCCATCATGCCACAGAAACCATAAAACTGGACAAACTGAATTGTTTTCCAACATTGAACAACAGACAGCACAGCACTGTGATTTCTGGGTGAAAGGAAGTATGTGAAATGAGATCCATTACTGCCCTAAATTTCTCCTTGAAGAAATCTTTGGACAACAGAGGGGGGAACCCCTGAAAAAAACAAGGCACTGTGGTTTTGTGAGCTAAGGAAACTAATATCAGAATTCAGGGCTAGAATTTGAGGTACAAAATAACTAAGGAGAAGCAGCTTAACAGAGAAGAAGAGAATTTTTATTAATAATAATTAATAAATATGCAGGGGGTACCCTGGAGTCTAGGGACAAACTAGACTGCACACATCCAAGAGAAGATGCTGTGTAGTTATAAGAAAAATGGGGAGTTATAAGCAGAAAAGGCATTACAGACTTTGCACAGAACTGAGAGTTGTGGAGGCCTGGCTTGCCAGAGTGGAAAATGTTCACTCAATACCTGAATATCCTGTTGGAATTCCAGAAGACCATGCCTTAGGTGTAGAGATACTCCAACCCTGGAAAAGAACTCCTTTAGACTGGTGGTTCTTGGAGGACATTTAACAAACTCTGAAGACATTTTTTTTTAAGATTTATTTATTTATTTTAAAGAAACAGAGAGAGAATGAGCACAAGCAGGATGAGGGGCAGAGGGAGAGGGAGAGAGAGAGAATCTTAAGCAGGATCCCTGCTGAGCACAGAGCCTGAGGTGGGGCTTGATCTCACAATCCTGAGATCATGACCTGAGCCAAAATCAGGAGTTGTCTGCTTAACCAGCTAAGCCACCCATGTGCCCCTGAAGACATTTTGACAATCATGACAAGTGTTACCCTCTAGTATGTAGAAGCCCAGGATGGTGATAAACATGGTAGACTATATAAGACTATCCCCTGCAATGAAGAATTGGGGCACATTTGTTTTGTTTTGTTTTGTTTTGTTTTGGAAAGAATATAGCTGATTTTTTTTTCAAATTTGAAAAATATATATAAATTCATAGATCCAAGAATCTTAGCAAAACCAAGTGAGAATAATTATAAAGAAATCTACACCTAGGCCCACTATAATAAAATTACGCAAATCAAAGATGAAACAAAAACTGAAAGCATCCAGAGAAAAAGCAATATGGTATATAGGAAACAGTTCTAAAACTGACAGCTGACTTTTGATATGAAACAATGCAGTCAGAAGACAATTGTATCATACCCCCAAAGTAGTGAAAAAATAGTTTAATCCATAAACAACAAAGAATTATACATCCTACTAAAAGATGCCTCAGATATGAAAGAAAAATAAAAATATTTCAGGCAATGTCAGTAAGACAATAGAAGATTTGAATGATGTTATAAACCAAATTGACCCACAGAACATTTAGAGTACACAACAGTCCTTACCACTGAAGACTATATTCTGGGTTACACATCAAGCCTCCATAATTTTAGAAACAGAAATTAGAAATCAATAACAAAAAAATATACCTGAGAATTTCCAAGTTAACCCACATATTTTTTATAGACTATATATCAAGGAAAAAAATCAGGAAGGATACTAAAAGATATTTTGAATAGAGGAAGAGATGAAATACTGTTAATGATACATTTCAAGATGCAGCTGAAGCACCATGTAGAGAGAAATGTGGAATTATGTGTGATTAAAGTAAAAGAGGAGAAATATTTAAGATCATTGGTCTATGTCTGCACTTTATGAAATTAGAAAAAAGAGGAAATTAAACCAAAAATCAGGAGAACAATAGAAGTAAAGATAAAAGCAAAAACCAGTGATAAAGAGGCCAAAAAATAAAGAAAATCTGTCAAACCAAAACTTGATTCCTTGAAAGGAAAAGTAAAATGTAAAACCTCTCATTAAATTGACAAACAAAGGAAGATAGAAAACATAACTTGGTCATATCAAGAATAAAAAGGGGAGGGGGCATGCTACAAATAAACTTAGATTAAAGAGATCACCTGAGAAGATTGAAAGGTTCATGAAAGAATATAAGAAATACATTGCCATGTTAATGAAACTGAAAACTTAAATGGACACAAATTAACAAAACCAGCACATATCACAGATAGGAATTATGACCAGATCTATATTTATTATGAAAAATTAGGTTTTATTTAACAGCTTTCAAAGAAAGCTCTAGGTCCAGATGGCATTATTGGTGAATTCTATCAAATTTTTGAAATAATAATAATAACCATCTTGTGAAAACTCTTTCAGAAAATACAGGAGGGGATGCCTGGGTGGCTCAGTTGGTTAAATGCCTGACTCTTGATTTTGACTCAGATCATGATGTCATGATTATGAAATCACTGGGCTCCATGATCAGCAGACACTCTCTCTTCCTCTGCCCTTTCCCACTGTGTTCCTCCATCAAATAAATAAATAAGTCTTTAAAGAAAAAGAAAATATAGGAGAAAGCAATATTCTTTAATTCATTTTGGGAATTTGGCATTATTATGAAGCCAAATCTAACACAAGAAAAGCAAAATTGAAGTCCAATATCCTTCATCATCATATATGAAAATGTTATTAACAGAAATTTTGCAAATCAAACCAGCAATGCATGAGGGTGTTAAGATATCATAACCAAGTGTGTATATCCCAAAAATGCTAAGATACAGCATTAACACCTAGTTAGCTTGATATTAAAAAAAATCAATATATTTCACCATCTCAACAGAAAAAAACAACAACAAAACATCCAATTCAACAGACGAAGAAAATGTACTTACCAAAATTTAATACTTAATTATTATAAATTTTTCAGCAAAGCAAGAACAGAAGATAACTTTATCAATCATTGAAGGGCTTCATGAAAATCCACAGCTAATACTATGTTTTTATGTTAAAAGATTAGCTTAGCTTAAACTTTGGATCAGGCAAGGATGTTTACTTGTAAAACTACTGAATATCATTCCAGAGTCTCCAGCTAGAGGAACATGACAGAAAAATACTTTAAAAAGGAACAAAGGTTGTAAAGGAAGAAATAACATTGTCTCATTTTCAGATGACAAAGTTATGTACATAAGCAGTTTCCCTTACCGGTTCTTACTTAACCTTTTTCTTTCTTTCTTTTCTTTTCTTTTTTTTTTTAAGACACCATTTCCATTAGAACATTATCAAGTGGGCACTCTTTTTTTCTTCTACATAATCATGTCTATTTTAAAATCTGTAGCCTGGATAAGTGTGTTCTTTGTTTCCTAATGCCACTTCCAAATCATCTTGTTTTCTTCTTTTCACAGTAAAAATCTTTGAAGTACATATATACTATCAGATTTTCTTTTCCTTTTTTTTTATTTGATTTTATTTTTTTCAGTGTTCCAAGATTCATTGTTTATGCACCACACCCAGTGCTCCATGCAATAAATGTCCTCCTTAATATCCACCATCAGGCTCACCTAACCCTTCCCGTCCCTCCCCGCCCAAACCCTCAGTTTGTTTCTATTATCACCTTTGGTGTTGCCATTTATCAACAAACTATTGCTCCAAGTGTTCACTAACTTTCAGTCACTGGCTCTAGTCATCATTCTGAGCAACTTCCCCATCCATGGTACTGACCTACCTAATACCAATGCATCTTGTTCCTTGCATATCCATAGCTTCAAGGTGAAGTTCATGAGCATTACCTGGGGACCTGTCAGAGATGCTACTCTTCAGGCTCTACCTTAAGCCTACTGAACCAGAAGCTCTTGTAGGATGGGGTCCATAATCTGTGTGTGAACATGCAGTTTTGGATGCTCACCAAAGTTTGAGAAAGACTGCTTCATGGGTCTTACTCTTCATCCTATCTCAGGTACCCACGGGCATGGTCCTATCTTCAAACTATCATCTCCAATGACTCCATCATCTCTGAGACCAAGCTTCAGCCAGTCAGCACATTCTGACTATAACCTCCAAACTTCCGGATCCCTCTAATCCTCCCAGTCCAGAATTTCTGTGATCTCATTCACCTCCAGCCCATTGATCCTACCACTTTGTCAGCATATGTCATCCTTGGAAGTCATTAAAACTCTTTCACAAACTTCTGAGTCTTCTCCTTTCCCAGACGTGTTAGAACTGCTCCTTTATCAGCTCTCAAAATTGGGGTAAGCCTTATGATTTGCTTTCATAAATGAAATCTGAGCAGAAGTGACATGTGAATTTCAGTTGCCACTGTGACTCCCTGACAGTCTCTCCTTGTTGTTGTGACTGTGGGAGCCAATGCCAAGATGGAGCCTTCATCAACCCAGCTCCTTGAGGGACCACAATGAACAGAGGCCATATCCATCCTGCATGAGAAATACAGTTTTGCTGTAATTGGCCATTGAGATTTGGGGCTTATTCCTTTTTTCAGGGTAACCTAGACCCTTCTGATGGATACAGCCTCCTACTGTGTACATTTTCCCTGACCATGACTATCACTATCCCTAGAAAACAGACTTAATTTCTTTGAACATTCTCTACTAACCAACTTTTCCTAGGAACCACACCTATCCCCCCAAACCTGGTGTCTTAGTCAGGGTTTTCCAGAGAAATAGAACCAATATGATGTGTATGTAGATAGAATTATTTTAAAAACTTGGTTCATGTGAAATTGGAAGCTGTCAAGTTCAAAATCTCCATGGTAGAACAGAAAACTGGAAACCCAGGGAAGAGTGGCATTTGGAGTCCAAAGACGACTTGTTGGCAGAATTCCCTTTTCTTTCAGGGAGGTCAGTTTTGTTTTTGTTTTTGTTTTTTTCTCTTAAGTTCCTCAACTGATTTTGCAAGGCCCATGCACATTATGGACGATTATCTGCTTTACTGAAGGTCTACTGATTCGAATGTAATCTCACTTAAAAAAAAATACCTTCAGAGAAACATCTAGAATAATGTTTGATCAATCATCTGGGTACTGTGACATAGCCAGGTTGACACAAAATTAATCATCACACCTGATTGTACACACAGTCCACTTACTTTGCATCTGCTCCCAAGATGCTGATTGTGGCTGGAGAATATTACAAACCAGGGCTGAGTGGATGCCTTTCAGTGAGTGGCCACACGTCTGAAGTAGGCATTAATCCAACTAGACAATCCTACATTCTCTAAGCAACTTTACCTTTCCAGCTCTAGAGATGATGGCTTAACGGCTTTTCTTTCTTCAACACCACTCCACCCCAACCATATTCTCTACTGATGACCCCCCCTTACATTTCAAAAAAGATGGATGGTATCAGATAGAAACACTCCATCTCAATTTCTCCAGTGACACTGGCCTTCCTGTGTCTGCTTCCACAGTCCCTGCCTCCTTATTTAATGGAAAGAGCAACCATCTCATCCCTAAAGCAAACTCCTCTTCTTGGCTCCCTTCCCCATGTCCTCCAGCATTCTCAAGGACTGTTTCTTCTAGTTTCCCTCGTTCTATTCAGCACCATCTTTTCCTCTACTAGATCATTCTCATAACCCTAGAAATTTGCCATCAGATATACATCTAAACTTAATTCTCCCATTCCCCACCCCACCCCCCAGCTACCTGCCCTTTCTCTATGGGCGTTCACACCACACCCCCTCTGAGAGTTTCCGCAGTGAAGCTACAATTGTCCCTCTCCCTCATTCACCTGTCACCTCTTCTGCTGAGCACCTGAGACCATCCTAGCTAAGCACCTTATCCCGATACTTTCTAATATTTCTTGTATGTTTCCTCTTTAAATAAATTACTATGTATACATCATCTATTTACTCACTCTCAGGCATGCATGTTTATTATCTATCTCAGCCCGCTAGAACATAAACGAGCTGAGGGCAGGTCTTCAGGCCATAACCCTAGCCTCTGCCCGCCTATCACCATCTGAATATCATGCGGCTTTAGGGACTCTCTTTCCAAGCAAACTGCCACAGGCTGGAATCCCTACCTAGAAGTGAAATGGGGCTATATATAAAGGAGCATCAGAGCCTGCAGAAATGCACTTCTGGCTAAAAAAGGGCACTTGACAATTTACAAAACAAAGCGGGGCACTTAACTTCAGAGTCTAACACACCTGCATTCTCAGATTTGCCTGGGAACACTGGGGAGGGCATTTGCTTAATATTCTTCACCATGTAGGGAACTGCTTCTAAGTACTAGACCTGCCTCCACCAAAGGCCACCTCTGGTCTCCAGCTCTCAGGGAGGGAAAGCTGCCTTGCCTGTAGCTGTGAAAAGAGATAACTTTTTTTGCTCTGTCTTTGTAGGTTTTTGTTTGTTTGTTTGTTTGTTTTTGGCTACCACTACCCTTCAAGGTTAAAAAACCAAACACAATAAACAAAAATATTTAAAAAATTGGGGAAAAAGTCTATCTTCCTGGTTCTAGGCATGGTGCCCTAAAACTAAATATTCCACACATTTGTATAGTTTCCTTGGGATAATATTCCAGATGCAGGTCTGCAGGGTCCAAGGGTACACGCAATTTTAAAGGTTTTGAACAGGAATGCCAAATTGCCCTCCAGAAAAGCAGAAAACACTTTATCCTCTCCCAAGCCAGGACTGAGAGGCCTAGCACCCTGTTGCCTTGCCTGCAGGGCACATCTTTCTTCTCCAGCTTTCCAATTTGAACCCCGGGTTGCTCTTCCCTCCGCAGGGGAGGGGGCAGAGTTGGCTGGTGCTGGCTCCCCCATTTCCACAGGTGCTAAAATCCTTCCTAACACACTGATCAGGCCCCTGGCATGTATTTGGAAGAAAGCAACCCAACTTGCCTCTCCCCCTGCCTTGCTGGGGTTCTGGGTACCTTGCAAAGCCAACTGGAGCTCCCTTCTTGGAACAGAAGCGGTTGGGAGGCACGCTCTGCACCCCGGGGTCCCGGACCCACCACCCTCTCCACCTGTAACACCACATCCTCCCAGCTGCCCCCACAATAATGGACACATTTTCAGCTTGCTCAGGTCGGGCAACTTATCAAAGAGAACTCAAGGGTCTCATGCAGAGCTGCAAGTGAATCTTAGTGGCTTACTGCAAAGTACATCATGCAGGGACTTGTGTTCCATTTTCATGGATTATGGCCTCTGCCAGACCCTGGGAAATGAAGTCAGTATCCAACACACGCAGAGCTCCACTGAGCTGTGGAAACTTTCAGTGGCAAACAGATTTTCTTCTTTTATTTCCCTTACAATGTGTTATTATTTTGAAGGAGATGATGGACTACTCAAGACGTCGTGGTTAGAAGCTGCAGCCACGCGGCCTTTAGGTGTCAGGTGAAGAAGGTGGTGGAGACAGGACAGCGAACGGGTGTGACCTTGTGTGGCCAGTCCTATGAGCAGGTGTCTGCCTATGGAGCACAGTGCACACCGCACACGGCTGGGGCTTCAACAAGCATTGCTGGGTAGAATGCTCACAGCATCATTAAACCTCAGCACCCACACAGTGCAGATGAAGAGACTAAGACTCAGAGACGAAAACCTCTAGATCTAAGTCCCCACTATTCAGAGTGGTGTTCAAGGGTCACCAGCTGGGTGTCTGTGGGAAATGCTGAGCCCCAGATGGAGAATCAGAATCTGAATGTTAACAGGATCCCTGGGAGATTTGTGAGCAAGGTAGAGTTTGCAAAACATTTAGTCACACAGCCAGTCAGGAGAGCCCCTGGAATTTGAACACTGGTCTCAAAAGTGCCCAAAGCCTGTCTGTCTTCCTATTATATGAGGCTGTTTTTTGTTTTTGTTTTTTTTTCCTAGAGACAAAACACAGAGAAAGAAATTCTCTGCTTTCTGGCAGGTAGCTCTTATTGTATGACGATATGACCGTTATCTTGCTGGTGTGTGTGCATGGATG
The DNA here is from genome assembly GCF_002288905.1 of Enhydra lutris kenyoni. Lineage (NCBI taxonomy): Eukaryota > Metazoa > Chordata > Mammalia > Carnivora > Mustelidae > Enhydra > Enhydra lutris. The sequence goes on from NW_019154104.1 coordinate 27,410,877, forward strand.
CGAATTGTTTATTCCCTGTCTATCAGCACAGGAATTCAGCTACTGATGTAGCAATATCTCTGCTGTAATAGGTACAGAAATAAAGGTGTTTTCACGGATAGAGAATGTCTGTCACATACTCATCTGTAACACTAAAGGAGTATTTACTTATCATTAAGATATGAATGGTTTATCTGGTACTATTTTGTGCGTCGCAGAAATCGTATTAAACGCGCAGACTATTACGCTTTTCGACCGCTGAGTTGTGTTCCAATCTTATGTAATATAATACAAATGATGAAAAATAAACCCAAGGCAATTTGTCAAGCAACCTCCCAACCTCACTTCCCTGTGCTTCCTCAGCCGAGGTGGAAGGAACTAAACCCGGAAAGCCTCATGCCTCTCGTATCTTCTTCAGTGTCTGTGCCTAGCTCGTGTGGATTTTGCAGCCCATAGTTAGAGTGAATATTTGGAAAACCTTTATTGTTTATAAAAAAAAAATAATTTTCTCTGTGATGGCACACTCGCATGGCAGTCCTGCAAGACTTCCCAGACAGTGAGTCATTCTGCACCTCCCAGTGGAATTGCTTCCTGACCCTGCAAATACCTCCTCAGCTCCCTCTTTCTTCTGCATGGCCACGCTCCAGTTCTGCATGGTTTAAGAGAGATAGTTCCACTATGAATTCTGCCCTGTCTTTTTGTCTGCCTGTTTTATTTATTTTCGACTTTTAATGCATTAGTGTTCACTTACAGAAACAGCAGAAAGCAATCACTCTTCTTTAATAACGCATGCACTCAGCAAGAAAATGTGGGTGCCTTATTCTCCATATACTTGAATACCTAAAAAAGGAGGCAGGAGATAAGTTCTCTTTTATTGAACAGTTACTAGATACCTTAGTAGTGTACACATCTCACACAGCCGCACACACAACCGCACACGCACGCACACAGGCACACGTGCACACATGACGGATGTGCAGACACATATAGACACATGCACATGGGTACACACTCATAGAATGTCACTGAGCCCACAAACAACACTTTGATGTTGGTATTAAGAGACTCACTTTGCAGTTAGGAAAACTGATGCTCACATTCCACTAATAAAATGTAGGTTAAAATCTTCTATATGATTGTTTTTAATGTTTGTATCAATAACACTTAGGAAATTGTTATTCCTCTCCCCACATAAAGAGGGGATGTTCTTTACTGACACCAATCCTTGTGTGCCTTTATTTTTATTTATTTATTCAGTTGGCCAGTCTCACACCAAGATATAACTAAATTATGGATTTGTGAGCATTTCTATCCATGATGCATACAGACGGTCTCTTCAAGGCTTTTCAGATGCTCACGTTAAAAAAGAAAAGGGAGGGTGTGGAATTATATCCAGAGCATATCATTTTGAATTTGACTTATTGTAATTGTCTTCTTGCTGGTACAATTTCTTATTGATTATAAAATTATAGAGTGCTGTTGGCTACGGAGAATTTTAAACATGCAGGGATGGCGAGAAGTACTGGAACACAGAAACTCTACCGGCAAGCAGGTGGAGAAAAGTGTTTACATGATGAACTCTTGGGATATGAAGCAACAGGATTTTCATCCGACATCAAGAGAAAATCGATGGGTGATTAACAATGGGAGGAAAGGCTGCAGCTGCTGTCCGCTGCTCCCTACTTGTAGGAGGGAAATGTCACTTGTGGACCAGAATTTCCAAGAATCCTAGATGTTGCAACTCTGGGGAAGGTATGGGACGACTCGGGCTCTTGGGGAACGACACAGTCTTGATTTGTGGAATTTGTTGATCTCTGTCGTGTAAACACTTCCACCAGGGCCGATTTTAAACCATCCGCGGGTTGCCACTGGTGCAGATTTGGTGGGAGATGGGTTCCAGGGACTGGAATGAGCTGCTTCTCTCCATGGGTGTGTACGGCGTCTTGCATACCGCAGGTTTGGGGTGTCTCTGTACCACTTTACTGGGTCACACCTTGTGGTAGTTTGGAGGTCCTCCAGGGAGAGGACACCAAAAGTGAGCCTGAAGTGTAAGAATTTTATCGGGGGGGGCATACCTGTGAGTGACACAGTGGGGAACAGCAGGACTGGGACGGGGGGGTCTTCAGACTGACCTGTGGGCTGGGCACCTGTGAGTGGGGAGAAGGAAGGAAGGAGGGTGGGCCTGGAAAAGCTTCCGACCCCAGAACTTTCTCTGTAAGCACAGAGCAATCACTGGTGAGATAGTCAGATCTTGCCTTCTAAACCTGGAAGGAGAAATGACTTTATTTCCCTAACTGCAGTTTCTTCATCTACAGTGTGGATGTAATAATCAAGTGATGATTGGGATGTGGGATTTTATCCTAATCTTTTTTTTTTTCCCTGTTGACAATAACTAGATTACAGGTGTCCTTGTCCACTAGTTTAATTGATGCCTGTAACAACAAAGTCGTAGCATAATCTTCTGTTCTCTGGACGCATTCAGTTCATCGGATTCAACAACAGATTCCTAAACCCACATGTTCTTCCTGGAGGTTGCTGGTCCGAGAAACTCAGAATTGCACCAAGAATAAAACAAACATAAAGTATAGAAAGACTCTCTAGGAAGTTAATACAGATATAGTAGAAAGGCCATGCTCCCGGGAGCCAAAATGAGCCCATTCCTTAAACTCCCTGAGGCTGTGCCCCTCTGTTAAACTGGTGCACCACCTCTGCACTGGTTCCTTGGAGGAAATAAGAACACATCGTGGTGTGTGAAGAGTGGAGTGGCTTCTGCCTGTGCTAATCCCATTGTTCAGATTCTATGCTGAGGAGACAATGCAAAATGCTGGCATGCTTTACACCAAGATGTTCTTTACAGGATGGTATATTATTGATGAAAATATAATTTAAAAACTACTTGGAAGACACTTCAGTTGTTTAATAATGAAAGAAACATAATGAATTTATCAATAGTTTCTCAATACTGGTTGCATATCAGAGACATATAGGAACTTAAAAAAATCCCGAGGACTGTGTTTTTTCTGGAGACCCTGAATGAATTTATCAGGGGTGTGGTACCCAGTCACCAGAGTTTTGCCAAAACCAGCAAAACTCTCATTTCAAGGTGCAACGTCCCATATGTGAGAAAGTTTTAAAATCATAAAACTAAGATTACCGAGCATTTAAAATAGCATATGAAACACTTACGTGTAGCTAAGACAGTGAGGAACACCAATAATGTGGAGTGACATGCATAGGTAAAAGACAGCAATGGGATATAATACAAGGTAACATGTTATTTCTGAGAGCTAAGGTTCTTTTTCCTTTTTTCTACCTTTATAAAAAAATTTATTTTTATTTCATTTTTTTATCTGTGTATAATTGACACACTCTTTTTGTTTTGTTTTCTTTATTATGGTTTTAAAATTTTTATTTATTTATTTGACAGAGAAAGCGAGAGAGCACAAGCAGGCAGGAGAGGGAGAAGCAGGCTCCCCGCTGAGCAGAGAGCCCGATGCGGGGCTCAATCCCAGGACCCTGGGATCATGACCCGAGCCGAAGGCAGTTGCTTAACCAACTGAGCCACCCAGGCACCCCTGTTTCATTTTATTTTTAAGTAAACTCTATCAGCAATGTGGTGCTTGAACTCACAACCCCCCAGATCAAGAGTTGCGAGCTCCACTGACTGAGCCAGCCAAATGCTCCTAGATGAAGAGTCTTGAAGTTTTCTTCTTCTACTTATTTTTTTCTAAACTTTGGAAATTTTCTCCCATGACATGCATGACCATAATGATGATCATAAGGAAAAAAATGTGTCCAGAGTTTATGATCAGCTGTAGGTGGAGAATCCCACTGCACATTAAAAAGACCAGGTCAGGGGACTGTCCTTTCTACTCATCTGCTACCCCGGTTACTTGTCAATCATCTGCATTTGACGGCTCTTCCAGAATAGGAACCGTGGCTTTTTTTTTTTTTTTTTTTTTTTGTCATTATATCCTCCTCTCCTAGTAGAGAGCTTGGTATTCAGGTGGCACTTAATAACTGTTTGTTACCTGGCATTTACGTGATATTTTAGTTGACCTGTTGTCATTTCATAACTGAGAGATAGCAAACACTCCAGACCTTATTTTGGAGCGCCGTGTGCTCCCAGCCGCAGGATTGTGATGCACTGAGCCTGCTTATTCATTCTACCGGTTCGAGCGTGATTTTTAACGCGTCTAGAAAGAGAGGGTTTCGAGTTCAATTGCAGCGTCATCTCCTGCATGCACACCCTTATTTCTGGCCATACTTTCCTCCCGATGGCTCAGCCTGGTTTTTATGACCCTTCCACACATGATAAAGCATCCAAACAACTTTTTCACGTCATCTTCAATGAATTCAGAGAATGCAACAGTTTGCACCCTCCTCTGTGCGCGCTTTATGGCTTCTGCTTTACTCTACAAGGCTGCAGCGAGTCAGGCGATAAATACTGGCCCTGGGTTGCTGAGCGTGATAAACTGGTTCCTTCCAGGACCCGCTCGCCCCTCATAACTTACTCAGCTGGAGAAGGAGCACTCCGACAGGTCTTGGTTTTATTTTTCTCCTTAACGCTACCAAATTCCACAACACTGAGATTTCCACCTGTCACCCCACTGAGTCAACTCCTGTGTGATTAAACGTCCGGTGGGAACACACACACCTTCTGTCATAGAACGATTGTCAAAGGTGACCCCATACCCTGGTTCCTGTTTGTTGGAAGGAGTGAGTGGATTAAAACAGGTGGAATGGAATGGAGAATTCACACAAATGGAAAGGCATGCGTAAGGAGACGGGATTTGGTTTCTAAAGCCAACGGGGCCACTCAAAACGTCGTGTAGCCGAGTGTCAGACCACCCCTGATTTGGCATTCTCATCTCATCTCAAGTCGCTCTTAGAACCATGAATGTCACATGGTGACACATGTCATTCATACTCTTGTTTAACCAGAGTTTCTTGGGGGCATCTTGGGCAGTAGATACCAGAATAATATCACCCCTAGACCCAGACATGTGGGGGTCAGTGTTGGGCCCCACCCTTCAGAGGGTCCTCCCTAGCCCTCCTGCAGCATCCACCATCCCCTCAAGATGAGGGCTTCCTGCAGCCTAAGGGACCAGGGCATCAAGAACCCACTTGCCGAACCCAAGATCCTGGGGCCCCTTGCCTACAGCCCCAGGCCTACTTCTGGCTTCTGCTGGCCCCTTCCATGACTGCATCCCCCTGGGAGGATGGAGCTGCCAGCGGGCAAGGATCAGTTGTCCCATACCCCATGTGCTCCTCTTGTAAGGTCAAGTCGGCCGTGCTTGGTCTCCCTCTATACTCTTGCTTCTGCCCCACATGTATCCATATAGCCGTGACTGCGAAGGCAGTGTTATTGAGACAAACCTTCCCACCCTCATGAGCACTCATTCCCACAGGAAAATGTCAGAGCTATTAAATATATAGATTACGATACACAATACAATGTTGGCTAGGGATGAGCATAAAAGACTAGATTTAAGGGTGCCTGGGTGGCTCAGTGGGTTAAAGCCTCTGCCTTCCGCTCAGGTCATGATTTCAGGGTCCTGGGATCAAGCCCCGCATCGGGCTCTCTGCTCAGCAGGGAGCCTGCTTCCTCCTCTCTCTCTGCCTGCCTCTCTGCCTACTTGTGATCTCTGTCTGTCAAATGAATAAATTTAAAAAATCTTAAAAAAAAAAAAAGACTAGATTTAGCCATTTAGCTGGTGCCTGGGTGGTTCCGTTAGTGAAGCGTCTGCCTTTGGCTCACGTCATGATCCTGGGGTCCTGGGATGGAGACCCTCATTGAGGACCCCTTTGCCCCTCCCATGCTCATGTGCACTCTCTTTTTCTCTCTCAAATAAATAAATAAAATATTTTTTAAAACTTGATTTAGGGAAAATAAACTAGTTTGAATGATTGTACCATTACTAAATCTTCCTTTACATGTGCGCGCGCACACACACACACACACACACACACTCTTCTTTATTAAGGCACTTGTTCTTGTTCCTGGGTAAAAAAAGCAAAAACAAAACAAAACAAAACAAAAAAACCCAACAACAAGCATGTCCCTTAAGGAGAAGACCAAAGACCCATAAAGACAAAAATTAAAGTCAGACATAACCCCATGATTCAGATGCATCCACTGTTGGTATATATTGCTGATGCTGCCTTCTTGATTTTACCATTTACAAAGTCTTAGTGCACACGACCACACTGGACACAATGTGTACCCCCCGGCTCAGGCAGGGCAATTAGACCCATTCTGCAGATGAGTTGACGAGGCCCACAGAGAGCCCTTAGCTACCTGCCCTCACTCAGCTACTCAGTGGCAGACCTGGGGCTTAAACTCACATCTTCTGAATCTGACTCATAGTCTCATCTGCCAGACTGATTTTCAGGATTGACCCAACATCTACATTAAATAGATAACCATGGCCATACACAGATACAGATATGGATGCACATACGATAGAGATAAAACTGTGTTCTGAAGATACCAAGTAAATAGAGGAGAATATGATGAAGCAGATTCCAGAGAATTTCTCCAAATCCAGATTTATCCAGAACATGTGGTGAGTATAGCTGTATCCCGATAGATGTACATACCGATGAATCCTTAGCATTCTGGCATAGACGGGGAAAATGGCTTCCTACCCCTGTCCTTTTCTCGCGGGTCTGTGATTCGCCTCCAGAGTCTCAGGACAGCACGGGGTAGGGAAGTGCTGGTTAGACAGCGACCTCGTCTTCATTATGGCACCTTGAGCTCATGAGGCTGGATGGTACCCCTGCCCCTCCGCGGGCTCCCTCCTGGGGCAGCCACCACTCCGGACGTCACCCAGCGGGGGACTGCATTGCTATCCTTCTCTGACCTTAGTATTTAGAGTTCTGTTTCTCACTCTTTGTATGAAATGCTTGGAAGAGGTTTACGATTAGCAGTCTCTCTCAAATGTCTTATTCTTTGCAAGGGAAAGAGAAGAGAGTTTAATAAAACTTGCAAACAAGAATGTACAGTGTAAAAAACATAGGGCTACAGAGCAAGAGAAGGCGGAGTTGTGTGTTGTGTGCTGTGTTGTGGTGGTGATGGATATGGAACATAATGTTTCGGTTGTGCCAGAGAAGTGAGAAAGCAGTTTCCAAGTGTGAATGTGAACATGATGGAGATCTTTCTACCCGGGTCTTGACTTCCCAGCTCTGGCAGCCTGGTTGCAAGGAACCAGCAGTGTTAACGTGCTATATTATTGACGTGTTACGTTGGCCCTCGTGCACAATCTAGCATTCATCCCACAGATTACCTCCCTGAAAGAGAATAGCACCTTTCCACATGCCTTCAATACTCACGGAATAAAATTAAAGTCACTAAGCACTAGTCACCAACAGCATTTACAATTCCGAATGCTCTCAATAGCCACCCACTTGGAAGGTGATTCAAAGGGGGAAAGACAATTGAATAAAATATTGATCGATGTGTATTTATATCTCTACTTATGTAACACTTCAGTAGATCAGAAAGCAACTGGAGTTTTTCAAAAAGCACTCAAATTAAGGTCTTATTTTGCATATAGTGTTAAAGACAGGGAGAGACAGCTCTCAACAGTCCTCCTTTCCTTTTGGGGGTGGGCTCCCTGCAGACAGGGAGGGGCCCTTAATTCATGCCCTAGAGTTCAAGAACAAGGCAGGCACTGCTTTTAAACATGTGTACCCATATGGAAGAAGGAAATGGTATCCTGTTTCCAGAAGCTGGGTTTCTCCTCCGGTCAGTGTGAATCTGTTCACGTAGGTACGGAGATCACTGCTGAGGTAGGGAACTCTCTGCCCTAACTGAGCTTACCGTCCACACTAGCATGATTTGCTCTCCCCTTGGCTTGGTTAATATGACTTTACTCTGTTAGACTGTCTTAGGGAAAATGGCTTGGTTCTTTGATTGTTCACTGTGGAGCCTTCCTCAAATAACCATCAATTCTTCCGCAATGTCAAACAGCCATAGTTTGTGTCCTCATGTTCTTTTAATCTCTTGGTTCAGAGAGTCTCACTTTGCTTTCTCCATCCCTTCTGCACTGTTGTCTTGTGACCTATACCCAACCCCAACCACACCACACCCCCCACATTAGAAGACTGTGTTCAAGCCAATCCTCAGTAAGCTGCCCCTGGCCTCCCACCTTGGAGACACTGCCTGCACCCTTCCCAGGTTCCCCAGGACTCCAGTAAGCAATGAACTTAGCATCTTCTTATAACACGTTGTGTTGGTGATATATAGGGAACCAGCATTCAACAGGATAAAGGTCCCAAATATTAGAGTTGCCATGAGGATCATGTGTGACGGTGGGTGCGCAAAGAACTTTCAAGCCTTAAACACAGAGAAATATTGTCATGGTTCTCTGGAACGTGGTCTCAAAGGAGGGAATGGTTGTACAGGGGAGGTCCTTTACTTGTGGCTTCTTTATTTAAATACTGATCTAAAATATATGCATTTCATGTCTAAAATTAATATTGTTCTAAGATACAAATAAGTTACACTAATAGTTCACATTTTTCCTATTTTAGTTCATTTACTTTGTTGCAAAATCAAAATGAATTTGCCTCCATTCGTTCTCAAGAGACTTTCAATTTAGAAATTTGCTTCTTTTAGCTCTAGGTCCTTGAACCATTGGATGTAATAAACTCTTAATTTTAGAATTTGGTATTACAAATTACACAAGCTACAAAGATTTATGTTTTATAGATTAATGTGAATTTTTGAAAAATAAAAAAAAAAGCAGTCATGAAGTAAGTCATAGGAGAGTTAAGCTCTTTGGTGGCAATGATCATTTATACATGGAAAAATCATAGCCTTAAAAGGTGATTTTTTTTTAACTTATGTTCATTCAAATTTTTTCTAAATATCTACTGTGTGTCAAGTACTTTTCTCATACCCTGCTCCCAAAAAGTGGATAAAACCATGAACTAAAGCACACAAAAGCAGCCATGGACAAGGTAACAGGAGAGAAGATACCCAAGAGTTTGAGGATTTAAAAGCCAAGGACATTGAAAGCTAAAGGAAACCAATCCTAACTTCCCATTGAAGGAAGAAGGGAAGGAAACAAGAGGGGGGCATTCTATTCAACAAGATTTCCTGGAGAAGGTGGCATTTTTCTTGTTCCCTGATGTATGGGTCAAATGTCATCACGTAGACTTGGATGGAGAAGGACATCCTGGAGTCTTGAGGCCATAAGTGAACAAAGGCAAGGAGGAGGGACGCAAGACCTGGCTAGATCCATGTGGGCAGAGCAGGAGGGATTAAGAGAGCATTAGCAAGTGATGAATGAGGCTGAAATGATGGTAGTGCTGGCTGTCCTTGTGGAGAACTACCACGAGCTAGAGGATTCATCCCACCAAATGATATGCCCACTCCTATGTAGACTTTGAATTCAGGTCAATGGGCTATGGAACCACATATTTTCATTAATTCATTTTACCAGTATATCCTCAGTGCACCCTCTGTGACAGTCCCCTTCTAAGTGTGGGGGTTCAAGGAGGGCATAGAGATAAACATAATCCTTAGTCTTGGGGATCTCCCAGTCTAATTGGGGGACACGTCCATTAAACAAATTAGTGTACAAATAATCATTAGGGCTTTAAAGGGAATGGACATAGTGAGAGGGAATAACAGAGACTCAAGGGGGACAGAGTACGGTGAGCAGGGTTGTCCAAAGGAACATTCTGCAAAAAGATAAATCTTCTGTCTGCACCATGGGATACAATAACCACCAGCCACATACGGCTACTGAGCACTTGAAATGTAGCCACTGAGACTGAGCATCTTTATTTTAAATTTCATTTCATTTTAACTAATTTGAATTTAAGTAACCACATGTAGCTCCTGGCTATTATATTTTCCTTGAATTCCATGTGCACAGAATAAACCTCAAGCCCATTGACAGCAGAAATTCTTTCCAGTCTGGCAATGCTTCTTCAGCCAGTGCTCCACTGCCAGCCATGCAGAACTGAATGCCCTAAACAGCCTTGTAAGCTTGGATGTGACAAGTGCCATGGGCAGTGCTAAAATCGAACTGCTGTTCTGTTTGGGGACCAAGACACGGCCAGTGGAGAGACAATGAGTTCACAGGAAATGTTTGTGGAATGATTGGACAGAGAGGAGACCGCACTCGGTTCCCAACTTTCCGCATTCACAGGGTCACATTGGGTGGAGTTAGCTGGGTGGGCATTCAAGTGGGGGAGCCATGTGGGCAGGGATGAGGGGGACCCTGAAGATGCTGAGGGATGGGAGTTGGTGACAGTGTACAGAGGTTGTCCTCAGTCTTCCCCCACTGCACTATCTGTCCTTTCTGGATGACAAGGGTACCTTCTGGGTAGCTTCAGCAAACACCTAATCTTTCCAGGTCTGCATAGGTAAGCTTGGGCAACCTGTAAAATGGAGAGGAAGGTGGGTCTTCGTGTTTGTGATCAAAGCAAATCTGAGTCCTCATTTCTCTTCCACACCCAGAGTAACCTGTCCTAGCTCTAGAAGGAGGGCATGGCCACTCGCAAACAGATGGCCATTTACAGGTGATGGATTGAGAGTCAAGTGCTTTGTAACTTTCTCACAATAGCCCTCCAGACTGCACTGTCAAACAAATATCCTCTCTAAACAGATTAGGAAAGTCTTCAACAGTTCATGAGACTTGCCTAAAGGTCCTGACTGGTGAATTGGAAGCTGACACGTCTCACCCCAGAACCTTGTCCATGCCTAGAAGACAGGCTTCCATCAGTCTGATACCTAGTAAGTTCCTGGTGCATGCCGGTCGACTGACACCAAACATGGCTGCTACTATTGGTTAAAATGACCACTGCTTCTAGACCAGGCTACTGAGTTTTGCAGGAGGGACCTGGCCCAAGCAAAATGACAAAGCTGATTCCAGTTTGGTTTTTGCCTAACTCCAGAGTCTCTGGCCTCCAGTATCTTTGTATCTTGGGCTCTGCTTCCAACAGCATCAGGGGCCTTGGAGGCATGTCTTCTTCAAAGTCTTTTATTTTATAGAAGCCAGTATTGCTTAAGATTGGTGCTCACATATTCTGGACTTGCAGAAACATGGATATGAACTTCAGCTCTAGGAAAAATCAAGTTCCTGACATTCATAGTAATAATAATATAATATGATGATATTATACAACATGTATCACATTTGTCATTATATATTATAATTTTTCTATGTAATTATGTAATACTACACAATACTGCATTATTGTATACATACCATGCACAATATATATGTCCACATTTATTGACATATTAATCAATATATAGCATAAGATAGTATAATTCTTTTATATTAAACTGATATAGTGTTATATTAACACATACTAAACATGTAATGATATATATGTTATATTGTATTAGTGCTGTATCATATTTTTATATTAACATATGATATAATTTGATTGTCTACATTGGTAAATGAGCTTCTGGAAGCCTAGGGACATTATGTAGCATCACATACTTTAGAAGGGGTAAAGTCTGTATCAGAACCCCTCTTGACCCTCAGTCCCAGAACCCCAAGCTGGCCCTGGTGCTGTGAGCTGAGCCCTCCCCCTCCCAAGGCATGGGGCTCCCAGAAATCACATGAACACTTCTGTCAAGCTTACATGGCCACCTGTGTCCCACACATTGTTGGTGCTCACCCGCGTTCCCAGTGGCTCTTGGCCCTGTGTGCTGAGGCAGCGGGAGGCCCCCAGGCTCTCCTTCTGTATGAACACAGGGTCTTTTCCCTGCCGGGAGACCTTCCGTCCACACCCAGGGCTGGGCAGGCCTGGAAGTCACTGGTGAAGCGGATGAGATTTCAGAAAACAAAAATAGACTAAATCACAGTAAAGCGACCTGAGGGTTTGGATCAAGTTTCTGCACAAATGGTGATTAACTACATACCATCAGTGGAATGTGGGCTTGGCAAGAGGTGAAAGGCACATGAATGAATTTGTCTGCATACTTGGGAAGTGCTTTTAACTCTCATTTTCACTTGAAAAAAAAAGTGTTTTTTTTTTTCTAGCCAATTCCACATACTCGCCCCTCCTCCCACCCCTAGTCTATTCTTGGTTGACGGTGAGATCAGGTGAGAGGGACAGGGTCAGCCCATCACTTAGCACTCTGTGTGCTTAGGTAAGTCACTTTAACTACCTGAAGCTTGGTTTCTGATTCAGTAGGTCTGGGTGGGGCACAAGAACTTTCACATCCCGCAAATTCCAGGGTGAGGCCCGCGTTCTTCTCTGCGACCACACTGAGACTACAGCTGGACTGGGAGAGAGAAATGATTCACTTTCAAGTTCCATAGCAAGTTAAGACCAAGGTAGAGATAAAACCCGGGAGAGGTAGATAAAATTATTATTTGCAATTCTTCATGATCTTCCTGTGTTTGAATTATATATTCATGTCTTTGGGCGTGTGGCTTTTCAAAACCACCAACCAAGTGGTGTTCCCCTGCCCCACAGGTGCCTAATTTGACCACGTGATTTGCCTGGGCCAACAGAATGGGTGGAAAGAGAGTGAGCCAGCTCTGAGCCAGGACTTCAAGAGACATTGTCTGCTTTTGTTGAGGGTCAAGGATTCCTGCCATTAACAATGAGCAGAGCATGCTCAAAGTAGCTCAGTCCAAAGAGGAGGAGGCACATGGCACAGCTGGACTCTGGTTCTCAGTCTGGATGCAAGTTCAGTTGACCAGTGTCCGGAGTTAGAGCCACTCAGTCAAGGCCAGCTTAGTTCAGATGACCTGGGGACCCACAAGTGAGATGGTTATTGTAAGCCACTGAATTTTGGGGTAGATTGTTATATAGCTCTAATGCACCAATTGCTGACTGATATACACCTGTGTATTAGCATTATGCTGGGATCATCTTTCAGCCCAGGAAGGCAGAGAAATGTATCATGTAGTAAGATTCTAGCATGGACCAGGACTGTACTTGTAACTTTGTATCTAGGAATGGCTTGCTTCCATTATTTTAATATGTGTCTCTCTGAACTCAGCACCTTTTAAAAAGTGGTTCTAGTAATTGGAGCTTTGGTTTGTATCTGCTCCACTCTTAACTGATTTCTGCAGATCGTTCCCTTGATGTGTCTTCAATAGCTCCCCCAGGTCTGTCTGGCATGTGTCTCTGCTGTTTATGTTTAATTATTCTGGCTAAGAGGTCACCAAAGTCACTGTTTGCAGGCTGTCTAACTCCTCTAACTTAGACAGCCTGCAAGCAGTGACTTTGGTGACCTCTTAGGTATCCATGGTGGCATTGCTTCAGCCTAACATATACTTGGGGAAAGGGAAAAGAAAAAAAAGAAAAAGGAAAGAAAACATAAAATCTGAAATTCAGGATGTGGAAGATAGGCAACTTGTTTTGTTGCTTCTCATTTTAGCAGGGAGGCAAGGGGGTGTCTTTTCTTCTTATGAATAGGCAGGACTAACATAAAAAAGTACTTCGAGAGCTGAACTCTTCCACTGAACACAAATGCAGAGAAATTCTGTATATCTTTAAATGTTTTATATGTCCCAGTCATATATAATTTATTATGTTGTGAAGCTGAGTCCTTCTTTGAATGAAAATTTTACTGTCAGAGCCTGGGGTACTTTAGTTTGATGATTTAAAACTCCCAATGCACTCGTAGCAAATAACACGTTTTTATGACAGTGTGTTTGTCCAAGAGGTCAGCTTTCAGCACAGTGGGAAATTTCTCCTAGTAAAATTATTTCAAAGAGAAATATGTCTCCTAGCCTAATTCTTCTTGCAGAAAATGCAGGTGTAATTCCAGATAGCACTGGGTGTCCATCTTTCAAGAAGACACTGGGCAGCAGGGCAGCTCACTCATTTTGTGATTTGGGGCTGAGAATGCAAAGATGCAGTTTGAATCTTGTCTTTGCCTTCAGTTGGTTGAGCCTCATGGTTTGCAGCCCTAATATGAGGTTAATGATATCAACTTTCAGGGATTTATTTGTAAAGATTAAATGAAATGGTAGTTTGTCAAAATGCCCAGTCCACAATTATTTTTATACTACCTTATTCTGAAGACCCCACTTTGAAATGAAATCAGCCCAGCAATGAGATGTGACGACATACAGTATAAAGAATGGGTCTAGCCAGCTATTAGACCAAGATTTATAAAAATTCAGTCAGTACTGTAAGGATTCAGCAGCCAGTAACACAAGCAGCAAGGGAACAAGTAAGGAAATTACAGTGATAAAGATTTGATGAGGAGAATAGTTTGCATTTAGAAAGTACTCTCTGATGCCCAAACCTCAACCCTTCCCCTATTTCCTACACTGCCGAAATCTCCAGACTAGGAAAGGTAATAATAGGCTTTCATCTATCCATTTATCCATCTAACCAGTCATCTACACAACAATCCATCCATCCAACCATCCATCCAACTACCCAACCATGCATCCATCTATCCATCCATCCATCCCTTCATTCATCCATCCATCCAACCACCCAACCATGCATGCATCCATCTATCTGTCCACCCATCCATCTGTCCATCTGTCCATCCATCCATCTGCCCTTCCATCCATCCACCTAGCCAGTCATTTACCCAACTATCCATCCATTCAACCATCCATCCAAGCACCCAACCATGCATGCATCCATCCATCCATCCACCCAACCATGCATGCATACATACATACATACATACATCTACCCACCTATCCATTCATCCATCCATTCATCCAACTATCCATCTGTCCATCCAGTTATTTATTTATCAATACAATCTTTCCATTAGTCAATTTACAAGCAGTGAAGAAAATTTGAGATAGATACTAAACTAGGTTCTCTGCACACAAAGATGTAAGACGGACTATGTGGCCTCCAGGTATTTAAAAATTCACTGAGGGACAAATCACGTAAAGCCATATTTTCTAGGCAGGGGGCTCCATGGTACAAGAGAAGAGGCATGAGATGCTCAGTAAGCCATAAGCAGGGACACTTCTTCCATGCTAGGCAAGTCCAGGGGGACCTTCTAGGTCCCTGAGTGAGGACTGTTTGATCACCAAGTGAGTGACATGAGGAAGGCTTTTTCTTTTTTTTTTTTAAGATGTCACTCATTTATTTGCCACAGTGAGAGTGAGAGAGAACACAAGCAGTGGGAGTGGTTGGTAGCAGGAGAAATAGGCTCTCACTGAGCAGGGAGCCTGATGAGGGACTTGATCCCAGGACCTGGGGATCATGACCTGAGTGGAAAGAAGATGCTTAACCAATTGAGGCACCCAGGCATCCCAAAAAAGGCACTTCTAAGAGAGGGCACAGCAGACACAAGGCCCAAAGCATAAGGCTCTTTTTGAGAATAATGCATCAGTCAGCTTGGCCTGCTATGATAAAATATCACAGGCTGGGTGGCCTAAGCAGAAGATATGTATTTCCTTGCAGTTCTGGTGGCTGGAAGTCCAAGATCAAGGTGGCAGCAGAGTTGGCTTCTGGTGGCAAGTCTCTTCCTGGTTCAGAGATAGCCACATGTGTCCTCATGTGGTGTTTCCTCTGTCCTCATGCAGAGAGAGGGTTCTGGTGTCTCTTTCTCTACCCAGAAGGACATCAGTCCTAAAAGTCCAGGGCTCCACCCTGTGACCTCCTTTTACCTTAATTACCTCCTTCAAGCTATAACTCCAAAAAGTCATAGTGAAGGTTAGGGCTTCAGCCTATGGATTTTAGAGGGATGCAATTCAGCCTGTAACAAACAGTGACTCTGGGAGGTGTGTGGGCAGAAGGAGAGGGAAACCTGGAGAAGGTCCCCTCAGGTGCGCCTGCGTATCACGGGCACACAGGTGCAGGCTGGTGCCCACCTCTGGCTGAAAGAAATCCCAGTGAGGAAACTGGAACTGTGTTGACATTTGCATTCCATTCAGGACACCCCTCCCCCTAGCCACCGCAGAGAAAGCACAAGTGCAGGTCACAAAGTCATGCTTATGAAGCTTTCAAAGTTTTGCCTCCCACAGCTTTCTCCCTGAGCGGGAGGCTTCCAACTTCAGAAGCCTGTAGGTTTGATTGGGGAGTGACTCTCTCGAACTCCAGATGTACACTGATGGGTTTTGATTTAGGGTTTCATTCCCTCCAAGCTGATCCTAAGTAAAAGCTGTCTCCAGAGGATGCTAAGTTCATTTGGAAGATCTGTGGAAACAGATTAAAACCATGTGCCTGATTCCTGTGAAATTTGCAAAAAGAGGTGCAGAGGTCCCCCAGTTAAATGGCTGTGTGATCAGAGTCCCCTGCCCCCCAAGGAAGCAAAGTGGATGCCCTTTGGGCAACAGAGCCACCCTCCACCCCCACCCCCTCCCCCCGCTCTGACTTTCTGCTGAACTTAGTAAGTTGGTATTAAGTCAACATGTCCCTTCTTGATAGCACACAAATTCTCAGAGTGCTGCAGAATCTTGCGTCTGTCCTCTTACCTGTCACTTCAGCCGTCTTAGTGATGTTAAAAGAAATCTTTACTGTCACTCATATCACCCATTCACTTTGTTCCTCAGCAGTGACACTCTTGTTGTCTCTCATGCCGCCACAACCGACTCCTGTGAATTAGGCTTCGCCAAATTTATATGTGCTCATTAGTCTGAATAAATTTAAAAGCTGCTGCTCCTGAGCTTTAAAAATGTAACCAGGCTTTTCCTTGGATATAATTGAGGCATCTTTAGAAAAGTAAATTACAGTCTGACTCCCAAGTAGACATTTTATGAGTTTAGAGTCAAGCGGTCTCTTTGGGGCATCATTGGAGCTATAAATATCTGGGATGCTGGGAGGAATAACATAAGAAAGTCCCCCCCCCCCCAACCCATTCTGCCTTCCCTGTTTGCTCTGCTCTCTCACACATACAGAACACCACAACCCCCTACCTGCTACCCAAGTCCTTGTCCTCAAATGGAGACCCTGGTTAATCTCTCTTCAGCTCTCTCAACGGGCAAGCAGCAGGGTTTCTCAAACTCGAGTCCTTGGGCCAAATGCATTAGAACCATTGGGAAATGCTTGTGGAAAAACATCTGTGCCCCCTCTCAGACCTCTAGAGTCAGAAGCCCCCCCAACCCGCAGGATCTGGGAAACTCTGATGCCTCACGTCAGATTCTGATGTTTGATGAAGTTGAACCTTCCTTCTGCAATGTGTGAAACACAGACTTTGGAGCCATTTTAGCTTAAGAGATAAGCCAAACTCTGCTGAGTGCCCATGAGGATGCCAGGCAAGTTGTCTGATCCCTCCGAAGGGGACAGTACTTAGGGTAGGGTGGTTTTAATGCAAAGAAGAGAGATGTTCAAGGAATGCCTGGGTGGCTCAGTTGGTGAAGCATCTGCCTTCAGCTCAGGTCATGATCTCATGGTCGTGGGATCGAGTCCCGCATCAGGCTCCTTGCTCAGTGGAAAGCCTGCTTCTCCTCCTTGCTGCTCCCCCTGGTTGTGTGTGCTCTCTCTGACAAATAAATAAAATCTTAAAAGAGAGAGAGAGAGAGAGAGATTCAAGCTTATGTGGTTTTAGGCATTGCTGTGCTCTGAAGTATGGCTGTGGTAAGAATACTTGCCAGAAAGGGGTCTTCCTTCAAGGATTCTTATGTTAGTGCCTCCCAGGTGAAAGCCACAGTTGGAGGTTCTGGAACCAGGGCACTGGATGCCCTCTGAGGAGATTAGGTTCATTCAGGGCAGCATGGCCATAGACCGGATGTCCTCTGATACATACATCAGGTCATAAATGAAGTTGGTTGGGACGCCTGGGTGGCTCAGTTGGTTAAGCAGCTGCCTTCGTCATGATCCCAGCGTCCTGGGATCGAGTTCCACATCGGGCTCCTTGCTCGTCAGGGAGCCTGCTTCTCCCTCTGCCTCTGCCTGCCATTCTGTCTGCCTGTGCTCGCTCTCTCTCCCTCTCTCTCTCTGACAAATAAATAAATAAAATCTTTTAAAAAAAAATAAATGAAGTTCGTTAACAAAAATAAACAATAAAAGTACAATACTTTGCATTTTGGATGGTGATAGTCCTTTGGAGAAAAATAAAGCAAGGTAGGGGGTGGAGAGTGCCAGGTGGGGGACAGGGTTTTCTCAGTGGGGGCTTCATTGAGAGAGGACACCATGCAAAGACCAGGAGGAGGAAAGGGAACAGACAGAGCTGTCTAGAAGGAGCACATAACCCTCCCAAGGCAGGATGCACTGGAAGGCTCTAGTGGTGGGTCTAAAAGCTGCTTCTCCAGCAGGAAGACCCAGGTGGGCAGAGTCCAAGAAACATGTGTCCATCTACCTGAGTCCCTCATGCCCCCAAATAAGCTCACTGAGTAGCAAGAATGCAGGATCTGTTTCTAGAATCACAGCACAAAGTGAGAGGTGGACCAGGCTTCTTAGAAGTGGTCCATCTCTCAGGATTAGGATGGGAGGGCAGCAAAGAGCCTTTACTACTTTAAAGCCCTAAGAAAGTTTGAAGGTGCTAAGAAGAAAATCCACTGGAGAGAAAGAGGGAAGGGCTTAATTACATCCCCATCAGGGAGACATTTGCATAGTAATACTAACAAGCATTATTTATCAAACACCTACTGTGCTGTGGGGAACATTCTAGGAATTTCCCATGTGCTAACCCTTTTGAAGTGGGTACTTTATGAAGGAGAATGCAAGGGCAGAAATGCAGAGAGGAGCTTAAGTTTGCAAGCTAGGAAGGGTGGTGGTGGCTTCCAGTCTCCATCTGCTGACTCCAGAACCCATCCCCAGCACACCTAGTATGCCACCTTGTGCCCCTGAATCCAGACAGTATACAAAATGAATGATCCTAAACACCAGAGGAAACCATAGTATTAAAAGGAAAAAGCTAACAAATGTGCAGAGTGAATTTTCCCTCTGGGATGGAGACAAGCCCAATTTAACACAGATGCATCTATATATCCAAGGCCCCCAGGAGCCCAGACCCCTTGGTCTGCACACGCATGCAACCACAAAGGCATCATCGAACACTGAACAGGAGTGAAGAGCTCTGGAGCTTCAGACTTGATGTCTAGAACTGAATCTAGCTGGGTTGCTGTGGGATCTGGAGCGATCCCTCAGTTTTCTTATCTGTAAAATGGGGATAATAATAATCACAATTTTATAAAAATGTCCCAAGGGTTAAAGGAGATTCTCTATGCATCAGTCTCAGTACCGGACCTGGCACTTGGCAGGCACATGTGCGTGCACCCCTCCCTCCGCCACAAGCCCCCCATCTCATTCCGGCTCTGCTACCCACAGGAACAGGCAGGGGCATTTTCGTCCTCCATTCCAGGTCCCACTCTGTGCTTCTCTAGGGCCAGGGCAACTCTTACCAGCTGCCTGGAGCAGAGGGCATATGGCACCTCCTCCAGGCTGGATTCCTTCACTATCCAGGCTCAGTTACGTTTCCCTTCATGCTTCGATACTACCTTCTGTCCCTTTATCAGGTCACCCTGCAGCACTTCCTAAACTCTGGCTCAATCCCATGTTACTCCTAAATCTTCACCCCTAGGCTCCTAGAATTCCTTGAGACAGCATTTTATTAAAATTTGCTCTGCAAAGCTTAGGACAACAGCACAGATATTGCTGGCACTTGGTAAGCTCTCCTTGGATGAAATCATTGATTTGAAACTTGGACATAGTTCAGCAGAGGCTTGTCTCAAGTGAACCCAAGACCTCCTAGAATCCTGTCATCACAAAGAGTAGGGTTTTATTTATCTATTTATTTTTAAATATTTGTTTATTTACTTGGGTGAGAGAGCAGGAGGAGGGGCAGAGAAAGAAAAATCTGGAGCAGACTCCCTGCTGAGCATGGAACTTGATGTGGGGCTTGATCTCATGACTCTGAGACCTGCGCTGAAATTACGAGTCAGACGCTCAAGGGACTGAGCCACCAGGCAGCCCGCGAGGAGGACTTTAGAACAGCAAAGTCCCTGGAATGATAGTCGTTGTAGACTGCATGACAGCCGCTCTCCGTCATCGTTATATTGCTGCATTCATCACCTCCGTCATAGTCATACCGTCACCACCACTGTCACTCCATGTCACTGAGGTCATCCTTCTTTAAGTTCCCAGGGGCTCTGAGCACTTACAAATGTTGAGGAGCATGTCAAAGTTTCTTTTGGACGAGGTCTTCCAAAGTCGTCTGGGTTTTATTTATTCAGAGGAATCATTATTGTTATTATTATTTTAAAGATTCTATTTATTTATTTTAGAGAGAGAGCAAGAGAGCAAGGAGAGCAAGAGGACTCCACAATGAATATGCAACCCAATACAGGACTCGATCTCAACACCTCGAGATCATGAATTGAGCTAAAATCTAGAGTCAGACCCTGGACTGACTGAGCTGTCCGGGTGTCCCAGAGGAATCATTATTTGTGTCCAGTCCACCGGGATGCAAACCTGTTCTATGGATGAACTGAACTGAATAACGAAGCTGGAAGGTTGGCTTTGAGTTTTCTGTGTTTGGGTATTTCCCCTGTGAAGGACTTCAGAAAGCTGTCACTCCCATGTCTGCACCTGCCTGATTTCTTCCCAGACTCTGCCACCTATCCTGCAACCCTTACCGTTATTAGGTTTGATGATGGGTTAAATTCTGGGAAGATGGAGCAGGTCCAGTGCTCCCCACCTGGAGCTTAAATCCTTACATGTGTTTCAGTTTGGGGTGATGAGTAGCTGTAGCTTTTACTTTGTTTTTTTTTTGGGAATTGTTTCTCCATAAAAGGACCCTCAAAGTCCTCAGGGAATAATGTGGTGCTCTCAGTAATTAGCAAAAACCCTCTTACTAAAAAGCAAGTCTGAACCCAAATAAATTGAGATAACCTGTCTGAAAGTAAGCTTTGGGGGTGAGTTTTACAGAAATCATTTATTCTGTTAACATGTCAGAAAGGTCTTGTTACTGGCAATCCACACTAGTGAAATGCATAGGTCTTACAAATACATAGTTATATATGCATTTTCGATATTTTTTTTAATGTGTGACAGTCTGTTTTTAATGTTTAGTAAATATTTGCACGTGTCTTTGTTAAAATGTATTATTTTCAATTGAGAAAGCCAAGACATATTCTAAGTTATCAGTTTAGCTAAAACTAAAGCTATCTTGGGGCATATTAGTATCCTGAGATGGCTGTAACAAATTACTACCAGTTGGGGGCTTAAACCAACAGAAAATATTTCCTCACAGTTCTGGAGGCCAGAAATCTGAAGTCAGGGTACAGTAGGACAGTGCTCCCTCCAAAGTCTCCAGGGAAAAATTCCTTCCTGGCCTCTACCAGCTTCTGTGGCTGGAGGCAATCCTTGGCTTGTGGCCACATCTCTCCCATCTCTGCCCCTTATCATGTGGTCTCCTCCTCTTCTGTCTCAAACCCCCTTCTGCCTCTCTTGCATAAGGATGTATGTGATGGCATTCAGGGCCCACCTGGGTAATCCAGGAAAACCTCCTTTCCTCAGATCCTAACTTTGCCATATAAGGTAATAATTAAGGGTTCTGGGTATTAGGTCTTAGGCATATGTTTATGGGGGTCTCCATTCAGCCCATGACATGGGGTGATATACTATGTCATATGATATGATATACTTGGTGCCAAGGTATAACAGGATTCAAATTAGTCACCTTGCACCTGTCAGAATGGCTAAAATCAGTAACACAAGAGACAACCAGTGTTGGCAAAGATGTGGAGAAAAAGGAACACTCTTGCACTGTTAGTGGGAATGCAAACTGGGGTAGCCACTCTGGAGAATTGTATGGAGATTCCTCAAGAAGTTAAAAATAGAATTATCATATGATCCAGTAATCACTCTCCTGGGTATCTAACTGAAGAATACAAAAACAACAATTTGAAGGGATATATGTTCCCCTTTGTTTACAGCAGCATTATTCACAATAGCCAGATTATGGAAGCTACCCAAGTGTCCGTCAACTGATGAATGGGCAAAGAAGATGTAGTAAAATTGTACAGTGGAATATTATTCAGCCATTAAAAAAAGAATGAGTCTTGCCGTTTGCCAACAACAGGGGTGGATCTAGAGAGTGTAATATTGAGTGAACTATTCAGTTAGAAAAAGACAAATACCATATGATTTCACTCACATGTGGAATTTAAGAAACAAAACAAATGATCATGGGGGATAAAAAGGAGAGACAAACCAAAAGAAACAAAACAAAACAAAACAAACCCAAGTGGGCTTTAAGGCAGTAGGGAGGGCATGTGATGGGATAAGCACTGGGTGTTATATGCAACCGATGAATTATTGAACTCTACATCTGAACCCAATGATGTGCTCTATGTTGGGTAATTTAATCTAAATTAAAACAAAACAAAACAAACAAACAAACAAAGAACAGACTTGTAACTATAGAGCACAGACACATGGTTGCCAGAGGGGTGGTGGGTGAGGGGATGGATGAAATAGGTGATGGGGATTGAGAGTGCACTTACCGTGATGAGCACGGATCATAGAATTGCTGAATTGCTATATTGTATACCTGAAACTAATACAACACCATATGTTAACTACACCAGCATTTAAAATAACAATTTTTAAAAAAGAATAGTATTTACTAGATGTATGGTCATAAACATGTTACTCTGGTTTCCCAAGACTTGGTTTTATTTTCTGTGAAGTGGAGTTAGTAACTTCTATTGTGTAAGTTTTTCCAGGGTGATTTAGTAAGATAAGTTCAAAAGCTACTGTAAAGTATAAATTTACAGCTCAGTGTAAGGGGAGATTTTTAATATGTGTTAGTGTTGATAGCAAATTCACATCCAGAACATTTTTCCATCCTTTTTTCCTGTATGACAATTTCAGATTCTTTTCCAGCTGCACTCAGCACAAGCACCACGACCTCCTCCAACACTCATCCACACACGCTTTGGCTACTTATCTGCTCCTCAGTGGTCAGGGGCAGTGAGTGGGTTAGCTCTGGGCTACAGGGGCCCATCCACACAGATAAACCAATTTCCCAGGAGCCACTCTGTGCTGCTAAGTTGGATTACACTGAAATTGAAGGCCTGTGAAGAAAGCACAGCAGACAGGAGAGTGAAAGTCTCAAGCACACTCCCTTTCAGAAGGTAACTGTACACATTCATTGCCTATGGAAATGCTGGCTCTGAATCCAGGATGTGCCCAGCACTTTTCAGGAGGTGAAGTTCTTCATAGCTCTGGAAGAGAAGGTAGAGTTCTAATCCCAACTCTGCACCTGATTGTGACCCTGGTCACAACACATCATCTCTTTTTTTTTTTTTTTTTAAGATTTTATTTATTTGACAGATCACAAGTAGGCAGAGAGGCAGGCAGAGAGAGAGGGGGAAGCAGGCTCCCCGCTAAGCAGAGAGCCCGATGTGGGGCTCGATCCCAGGACCCCGGGATCATGACCTGAGCCGAAGGTAGAGGCCTTAACCCACTGAGCCACCCAGGTGCCCCAACACATCATCTCTTAAAACCTTTGTTCCTCATCTGTAACAGTGCTTACCTGCAGAGGCATGAGTGCACAGGATAAGGTGCATGAAGTATTTAGCATTGTTTCACATACAGTCTCCATCCATCCATCCATCCACCCACCCTTCTATCCACCCCTCTACCCACCCAGCCAACCAGCTGGCTATCCATCCATCCGTCCATCAGTCCAACCATCCATCCATCCAACCATCCATCCAACCATCCAACATGTATTCGTCGAACTAGGCAATGTTTGAAAAAATGCAGGCAATTTAGAACGCAAACAAATAAAAACTGTATCATTTCAGAAAATGACAAGTGCTAAGATAAAACACAAACACAGTCACAGGATAATGTGCAATTGAGCCTTGAGGCTCTGAAAAGAAGAAATCAGGAGAAATGTATGCAGGAGCCATAGGTGACCTTTACTGATGAATAAGGAGTAGGGGCATTTGCTGCTTTATCATGTTTGTGTTAAATATGAAGAAAGTCACCCCAAACTCATTCTCTGTACTTTTGAAGGAGAAACTTTCCCTTGCTGGTCTTGGTGCTCTCGGCTGTAGAAAGGAAGAGCTGGTCAGGACTGCCTACACACTATGAAAATAGTCACCGTCCCACCCGCACCCGGTCACCTCCCTCTGAAGCTGGTTCCAGCCCAGCCCTGTCTGGAGATCGGGTTCCACAGGTATCTCTGGCATCATTAGATCCTTACACAATGTGGTCAGTAGAAAAAAGACCTTCCCCTGCAAATGTCTAGGAACCCGTAGATATGTTACTTTACACAGCAGAGGGGGTTTCGCAGATGTGATGAAGTTTAAGATTAATTCACTGAGCCACCCATGTGCCCTGACCTCTACAATTTTAATAAATGTGTGTTGTTTTATAACAGTAAGTCTGTAGTAATTTGTTATCAAATCCACAGGAAATTAATGTAGAGAAAGTCTTGGAAGTAATAATACATATTCACAGAATCAGACCCGCTGCCCTCAAGGTCCATCCCTGTTGTTGTAAATGGCAGGATTTCCTTCTTCCTCGTAGCTAAATGATAGTCCACTGAATATACACACCACGTCCACTTCATCCGACAGACAGCTTACTTGTTTCTGTATTTTAGCTATTGCAAATAATGCTGCAATGAACATGGGAATGCAACTGTCTTTTCAATATACTGATTTCATTTACTTTGGAAATATGCCCAGAGTTGGGATTGCTGGTTGTATGGCAGTGATTTCTTTTTTTTTTTTTTCCTGAGGAGCCTCGATGCTTTTTTCCACAGTGGCTGCATCAGGTTTGCATTCCAACCAATAGTGCATCAGGATTCCTTCTTCTCCACATTCTCACCAATATTTGTCTTTAATTTTTTTGATGATGGCCATTCCAGCAGATGTGAGGTGATATCCACTGTGGTTTTGATTTGAATTTCCTTGAGGATGAGTGTGACGTGGGGCACCTTTTCATAGATCCATTGGTCATTGCTTGTCTTCTTTCCAAAAATGTCTAATTAGTTTTCTGTTCATTTTTAATCAGATTGTTCCTGTTGTTGCTTGTGATGAGTTGTAGGAGTTCTTTATATTTTTTGAAGATTAGCCCCTTATCAGATACACGGTTTGTAAATCTTTTCTCCCATTTCTTAAGTTGTCTTTTAATTTTGCTAATCATTTCTTCTGCTGTGCAGAAGATTTTTAGTTATTCTAAGTGAAATAAGCCAGACAGAGAAAGATACATACTATATGATATCACTTATATGTGAAGTCGAAAAACGTGGAATTCCTAGAGAGAGAGCAAAATGGTGGTTACTGGGGGTGGGGAAATGGAGACGTGTTGGCCAAAGGGCACAAACTTCCAGTTATAACACATATCAGTTCTGAAGATCTACTGTACAACATGGTGATTATAGATAATAGCACTGTATTATACACTTGAAAATTTCTAAGAGAGTAGATCTTAAATGTTCTCTCTGCAAAAAGAAAAAGTAATTATGTGACATGATGGAGGTGTTCTCTCATGCTAGGGTGGTCATCATTTTGCAATATATAGATCTGTCAAGTCAACCTGTTGTGCACCTTGAATTTACACAGTGTTGTATGTCACTTCTGTCTCAGTAAAGCTGGACAAGAAGAAAGTAATAAAAATCACCTACTGCGTGACAAATACTGTACTGGCCAGTTTTGCAAATTATGTTTTTTTTTTTAATTTATCTAAAACACTTCATTGAGATAATTCTATTTCTCCTCATTTTAGAGATGAAACATCTGATGCTCAGGAAGGTTAAGGGTTTATCAAAGGTCACACAGCAAGAGCATGGGACAGAGATATTGGAATTCTGTAGTAACGCACTCTTAACCCACAGCTCTCTTACCACACCGCACAGCCTGGCTTCCTAATTCAGTGTTGTGACTGCCAGGTCATCAGCCCTCATCTGTCCTTGTCACCCCCTCTCCTTCCCAGAACTTGAATGCCCATATCCCTGCTTTGTTCACCCCTGTATCAACCCTTATACTACACCTCAGGTGACAGAATTGTGAGCCTGACTATCAGTCAGCCTTACTACCCAGCTTCCAGGTTCTCAATCCCCCACAACATTCTACAGATTCTCTGACCCCAGTGGTGATTGTTACTGAGTCCTGGGTTCCTCAGCATCAATAGCCCCCCAGCAGGGTCTCTCTCCCCTCTTCCTGGACTTCCTCCCAGCAGAGGCAGCCTTTACAGATCTGCTCCATCACAGACCTGCTGAGTTCTGGCATGGCAGGTCCTCAGCACCCCAGGGTGGTCTCCAATGTTCTTGTAGCTCTTGAGAGGCAGAACCAATATGGTTAGAAGCTGGTACTTCCAAGATGGCGAAACCAAGATTCAAGGCTTCCTTCTACCCCTGACAGTTTGGTAATTCTGAGCAGAACATGTCATCTTTCTGAGTGTTAATTTTTCCATTTGTAAAACAGTAGCTGTACCTACCTCCCCAAATAGTTATGAAGTCTAATGAGATAATGCACTGAAAAGCACACATTCTAGCTCCTAGCAGATAAGTAAGATTCCATTAGTTTTGAAATACAACTTTTTTTTTTCTGTCATAAGGTTTCTGAATGTCTGAAAATGCTATGATCTTTGGATGTGGAAGTTACGTTTTGAGTGTCTGGGTATATCATTAAAATAGTCGATAGAGAATAGAATTATGAAGACATTATCACTGCCCTTCTAGGATTTGCATTCCACTGTGACTATGTGAACTTGCTAATTGGAATATTGAACCACAAAACAACCAGCCCTTGAATACTCCTGTCAGAATGACCTGTGTGTTCTTGAGCAAGTGACTGGATATCTGTTTCTCACTGTCCTCACATGTAAAAGCAAAATGTTGAACAAGATAATCGTGTAGGTATCCTTCCTGCTCAGGATTCCAGCTTTCAAGGAAGAATGGACCTTTTTTGCCTGAATTAGCCAATGTTCCACATGAATTTGGAGAGTTGCAACATTTATACCCAAGGAAGGCAAGAAATCCTAAAAGGCAAATCACTTTTAATAAAATCGTATTTTTGCAGGATTCACTTGACATGTCAGAATGAAAATATTATGCCTTGAATAGTATCTCACAGAGCAGAGATGTTAAATTATTTGGCCGGAATACATCTTGTAGCAAAACAGAAGGCTCCTCCAAGGGGAGGGGCCCATTTTCATGGAGGATAAGCAGATTGCTGGGGAGATACATTAAGAGAGATTTGACATCTGACATGAGGGAAACCCTGGTGGACTCTGAGGCCTTCCAGGTCAGTATCTTGATCCTCTCACTGACTCTTGGAGCCCCAGGAACAAACAGAATGACTGTTAGAGATACTTAATTTTAAAGAGAATGGGTAATAGATAATTTTCTCTAAGTGGAACAGAAGGGTAGAGAAAGCAATATGACAGAGAAAAGTAGATGAAAGGTCTTGCTATTATTTTTATTTATTATTAATTTTTCCTCTAGAGAGTTGGGGAAGAGGAACTGACCAGTATTTGTTTTAACATAAGCAGCACAAGGGGTAAAGAAATGGTCTGGACAGATGAGGTGGTCCTCCCTGCCTCTCCCACTTGCTGTCCACCATGGTTGATTTTATGTGCCACCTTGACCAGAACGTGGGGTGCCCAGATTAAACATTATTTCTTGGGGTGCCTGTGATTGTGTTTCCAGAAGAGATTAGCACTTGAATCAGTGGACAGAGTAAAGCAGATTATTCTCCCAGGGAGGGTGGGCACACTCTAATAGGCTGAGGGCCAGAGAGAACAAAAGGCAGAGGAATGGGGATTTGCTCTCTGCCCAACAGCTTCAGCTGGGGCATCAGTCTTCTCTTGCCCTTGACTGGGACTTACGTCACTGGCCTGCTGGTTCTCAGAACAAAACCTTTGGCTTTCCCGGGTCTCCAGCTTGCAGGGTCTTCTCAGCTTCCATAATCACATGTGACCCAATATAATAAATAATGTGTGTGTGTGTAATGGGTATATGTCATATTGGTTCTGTTTCTCCAGAGAACCCTATTACTGGTCTTGTGGCATTAACAAGCCACAGAGCCTCTGTGCCTCAGTCTTCTCAACTCTGAGAAGACTCAACTCTGAGAAGACTGGTCCCCTCAGAGGGACCCAGAGGATTGTTTTAAGTGAACACCAAACTGAGGGAAATCCTTCTGCAAGGTTTCTAATATTAATCCAATTGTATTTGATGTCATTAATTTCTTGTTGCTGCCTGGTACATGAGAAGAGCATCCCCCCTCTGAAAATAAAGCTAAAATATTACATGATGTAGACCTTTGAGTTGCTAGAATCTTTTATGTGTTCTGAAAACACAAGATGAGTGACTTAAGGCAATCACATATTTGTGTGCTCAGCATTCATCTCGTTAACTCTTTGTTCATTTTTGAAATGGTTGCAATAAGAAATCATACAATGAATACAACAATGAAATAGACATACTAACCAGAATATGATGATTAGGGAGAAGAATGCAAATAAGGATGTCTCCCTAAGTTGATGAAGCTGAACTTCTGGTTCATTCCAGAGCTTTTCCAGGTTCCTGGGCAAAGTGGAGGTATGCTCAGTCCTGCAATACTCATTGTTGGAAAGAGGGGTTAGGCCAGTCTCTTCAGGTGAATTAATATATGTTCTAGCTGTGAATTCAAAAAGCAGTTTTCCATGAAAATTATATAATTTTATATTTTTCAAATTTTTATATATATATAAATTATCAGTTTTTTAAATATATATTATATATAATGGCATAGTGTTAAATGTGCAGAATATTATTCCAGCCCCTTTCAACCCCTGACCACTAGCAACTAGTTTTTTTGTTTTTGTTTTTTTTAAGGTTTGATTTTTTTATTTGTCAGAGAGAGAGTACAAGCAGGGGGATCAGCAGGCAGAGGGAGAAGAAGGCTTCTCATGGAGCAAGAAGCCTAATGGGGGACTCGATCTTAGGACCCTGGGATCAAAGGCAGACACTTAATCAACTGAGCCACCCAGGCATCCCTTAATTAGGTTTTTGATAAGTAAACACCATGCTGTTTTATTCTCAGAAGCACAGCTTTTTCACTATGTTGAGAAGACATTATTTATACATGGGTAGCATGGTCTCTTGTGCCATGAAAATTTTCAGTACACACTTCTTGTTATTATTACTATTCTTTATTATCATTATTTGGAAGTTCAGGGACACTGAATGATCAATTAGACAATTCCTCTCCAAAATAATTCCAGAAATGGGTTTCTGATTGTATGGCAGGTGAGTCATCAGAAGAATATCTTGGATGAAATACAACCAGATTTGGGTTAAAGAGAAATTAACAACACAAATATAAATGAAAATAATTTTAATGTGTTTTTTAATGGCTTTAGAGAATATAAAGGAGATCTCCAAGAAATAAAAATAAGTAGACAAAAAAAAATGCCTAAGCTAAAACTAGAGAATGAGGGGTGAACACTAAATAAGTTCGTGTAAAAAAACAAAACAAAACAACAACAACAAAAAAAAAAAAAAAAAAAAAAAAAAACCTAAGCTTAGACCCTAATACAACGGAGGACCTCAACCTGAGATCTAGACTTTAGCATAGGAACCTTGCAAGGATCCAGAAAGAGTGCCATATCTGTAGGCCCCTTGGCTCCCCAAAAAAGCAAATGAAACTCCCCTCTGTAGATCATGTGCTAAATGTAAGTCCTATACACACACACACACACACACACACACACACGAACACACACAGAGATACACATAGATGCACACACAGACATACACACACAGTTATACATATATAAAGTAAGAACATTTGAAGTATTTAAGGAAATAAAACAAAGTTAGAAAAGAACAAAAGATAATTGTGTTTATACAAATTTGAAAAAAAAACTAGATAGTCCTTTTAGAAATAAAATTATTAAGTTTCAAAATCCAATGAATGGATTAAACCTTAAATAAAATTAAAATAAACTAAAAATTGAGAATCAGGAAGAAATACTAATTAGAAGAAATACCCAACAGTTTAGGAGAGAAACAAGGAAAGTTGTTATAGAATACAAAAATATAGAATATAGAAAATAAAGTACAGTGTATATCAAACCAAATTAAACAAAACAAGGAATTTCACACTTAGACACATTGTTGTAAAACTGAAGAACTTCGATAAGAATACAACAGTAGCTGGAGAGAAAAAGATCAACAAGCTAACAGATTTTTAGTTGAAATAGCAGAAGCAAGAAGACAGAGTAACATCTTCCACATTTTGAAAGATTTTACTTTCAACAAGGAATTGCATACTCTGTAAAACTATCATTAAAAGTAAGATAAAGATCTTTTCTGATAGCTCAAAATGAGAAAATTATGACCAATAGGCAGCTTTAAAGGAATTTTTAAAAAGACATTCCTCAGACAGATAAAAATGTTTTAGAAGGAAAAAAAAAATATCCGAGACACCTGTCTGACTCAGTCAGAAGAGGATGGGACTCTTGATCTTGGGGTCCTGAGTTTGAGGCTCACACTGGATGTATTACTTAAATAAATAAAAAATTTTAGAAAGAAAAAAAATCTAGGATTCTTACATTTCTTTTGTGGAAAAAAAAGATTTAAAAATTATTAGCACCTTGTTAAACCTTGTTAAATATATAAGACAAAAATTTCAAGTGTGACCACTGAAAATAAAGAAGCAATATGTATACACTCCAAACCAATAGAGAAAAAACACAATTAAATTAACAACAAAATTTCACAATCAATTCCCCTACCTGCTCCATTTTACTCCAAAAATAAAATTCTAGAAAAGTGAATAAAGAATCAAAGAAATAGCATTATTATTAAAGGTGTTAAATGAGAGATGCAATCCAAAATGCTAGGAAGAAGTTTAGTGATATGAATAATCACAGTAAATATAAATGGACTAAATGTCATTAGTTAAAAGTTATTAAATGTATGACCAGGTTAAAAAAATAAGGTATATGGTGTTTACAAAATTATACTTAGCTCATGACAACATGGAAAGGCAATAAAAGAAAGGTAGGAAAACATAAAGCAAATTCTAACCATACTGAAATTAGACAAGTAGAATTTAAGACAAAAATATTATTATGTATAGAGATTGTCCATATAATGATAATAACTGTCAGTTCATCTGGAAGCTATAACTATTCTCAACATGATGTCAACATTTAGCATATTTTCAAAATATTACAGCAAAATGATAGAAATACAAGAAAGAACTGACAAGTTCATCTTTACAGCAAGATATTTCAAAATTATTTTGGCAAATTCAGTCACATACACAATCACTTGGCAAATATTTATCAAACACCAACATCCTAAATGCTTATGATCATTTTTGCTAGGATTAAACTGAAGACAATGACATGAAATTAAAACCTTGTCAAAGGTAGGAAGCTCTGGGAAAGAGTAGGACATGTGGGTCAGCATGCAGTCCTCCAAGGCTAGCCAGGCTATAAGGAGGTAGCAGAGTTATGGCCAAAGAGCTTTCATAAATCTTGGACAGGCTTTTGACAAGAATGGAGAAGCAAGATAGTCTGATGGTGCCTTCACTGAATTCCCAGAAAGTGTACAGATTCTCAACTCAAGAAAAAGCATTTAGTTTTAAAAATCCATTCAGCAGCTTTTTGTTGAGAAATATAAGGGTCCTAAGAGGAACGTTGTTGTGAATGGAGGGTATTTATAACCTTCATAGAGGGGGTATGGTCTCAGCATTCCAGCACCCACCTTTAAATTTATAGACCATGTCTCATCAGCAACAAAGCCGTAATTTTAAGACTAGGAATAAAGTGTTCGTGCATGGATGGCACAGCTTCTAAAAGAGAATTTGATTTTGAGACTGATGGCTTGAGTTCAAGTCCTGCCTCTATTCTTTAGAAACTCTGCAAAAAGTCTTGCCTTAACCAAGTAGATAAACCATAGGTTATGATCCTTATCTATGTCCCCAGGTTGCTTACCTATGTCTCATACATCAAATGGGATAATGCACGTACAATCACATCAGAAATTCCAAAAGCAGAATGCAAGTGGAAAAATTTGCCATCCTCAAGAGTATGGAAGATATGTACACAGATGATCCTGACTCATTTGTGAAATATATTTTAAGGAAAGAGTGATAATAAGTTTGACAGATAAAGATCTCCTCAGAGGAAAGACTGCTTTGAATATCATCAGCGTAGTTCAGGTTTGATTTGTGAGGAAGTATGAAGCCTTTCTGGAGGTATTTGGGCAGAGAGTGGGATGCTGAAATCTCCATGGCACCAATAATGAATTAAAGTAAATATTTAATAAATTGTCAACTCAGGATAGACTCTCCTTCTCAGATATGCTCCTTCAAACTACAGCTTTCTATTGAAGTTCCCTAAATAGTGGATTGTAATACAAAGTGGTCACGTGATAGACACCAGGCCAATCAGAATTCTTCCCTGGAATTTTATTCTAACCTGATAAAAGAACAAACAACCCTCTCTCACCTTTGCACTGTGTGTTTTACGATATTCCGACCTGAAACTCTCCACCAGACATCTTCCCAGCTGTTTCACCCACCTCATTCCCTTCATTCTTCACAACACATGTGTGACATAGACACACACATGTTGTTGTTAACTTAAAGGTGAGGAGTTGGTGAATAGCCAAGGTGATCCAGCTAATACGTAGCAACATCCTTTCCCTGGCCCACTCCTCTGTGTGTTGCTTGCACCTGTGTTTGCCCTTGTCTTGTGCCCAGAGTAGATTGTAGTTGCAGTCAACACACTGTTTCTTTTTTTTTTTCTTAATTTTGTTTATTTATTTAACAGAGATCACAAGTAGGCAGAGAGGCAGGCAGAGAGAGAGGGGGAAGCAGGCTCCCTGCTGAGCAGGGAGCCCGATGCAGGGCTTGATCCCAGGACCCTGGGATCATGACCTGAGCCGAAGGCAGAGGCTTTAATCCACTGAGCCACCCAGATGCCCCAGCACACTGTTTCAGAAAGGATCCTAACTCAAATGATTTCCCATTTATGTTGCAAATGGGGAGCATGTGTGTCACAGCACCTTAAACACCATTAATGGGGGGAAAACACACACACAGGAAGCCTGGAAGGTTCTGAAGTCATTCTCCCATTCTGACAATGATAGGTGCTTTGAAATCCTATGTTTTACTTCGGCAGTTAGATATCGAGAAGAAAGGCTTTCCGTGTTCCCTTGGAGTTCATGCTGATCAAAAATTGGATTTAATTTGCAATACAAGGCCCTGTCAAACAGATAGGCAAAAACAAAGGACTAATAGTGACACAGAATAATGCAAGTGCTTTTAAAGCCCGTTTCTCAATGTGGCTTTCGGGACAGCCATGTTCCTCCAGCCACTGATATAAAATGCATTTCCACCCGTGATCTGTCATTTTGCACTTTGGCACCTGAAGACTCAAATGCAAGCAGATGTGGACCTTTCTCTATAGCTGAATTTTAAGGCCCAGAATTTTCAGTTTGATTAACACATGGATAAGACATATATTTTCCTTAAAACAAGGATGCCTGTGGGATTTGGGGGGAAAAATCCCAAAAATGAGGCCACACTGGAAATATTAAATACAGATAGAGTAGTAAAACATTCAGCTAAAATAGCAATAAAATGGGACCTCCGATGGGCCTCTTGAGGAATTAAAAAGAGCAGCTTCATTCCGCGGGTGTGTTCAGACAGAAATAAATCAAGTCCACACAGCCGAGTAGAAATAGGACCTGGTATATCTTTATTTAAGATATGTAGGATGCCAAGTCAGAGAGTGTGGAGGAGAAATACATATTGTTTTTGAAACTGAAACATGAATATGGTTGTAATTTTTTTTTATGGTTGTAATTTTAATGTTTCTTGCTGGAAAAAGGTCATCTTTGGCGAGGTCGGGGTTTTCTTAAGGTCATTTCATATAGAGATATCTGCCTTCCTCTGACATTTCATCTAGCCGAGATCCAGCTCCTCTGACACACGAAATGGGTTCTTAGCACACCCCATGGCTATTTCTATCAACATCGGTGATTCTTACACAGAGTGGAATAGGCACTGACTGGAGACAAAGATCCACAGTCCCGGTGAGCCTGGAGGTAGAGTTGAAAGAACGAAGTAAAAGTTTTTATTCTTATTTAAAGGGGTAGTAGTCATATTTCCTAAATGAAAGTAGGGCTCCAAGTCCCTAGGGGGAATAGGATCAGACATGTATATAGAATCATCCCTCCCCCACAACAGCCGGACTTGAAGATACATTTAATTCATTTCAGGATACTCCCGTTCTACCTCTTGTTTCAGGAACGGCAGCTCAGACTAACAATGGTTTTGTTTGTTTTGTTTTTAGGTAAATCAACGGAGGCTATTTTCTGGTAAAAGAAATGATGAGCCTATGACCACAGCAAACTCATCTCTACCCCAGAGCCTGGATGCTGGGCTGCAGACACAGACTGGTAACATCCCGCCCTGCACGGGGTATCCAAGCACTTTGTGAAGTAGTCTGAGCCTCAAGGAATCGTTACCATTACCTTTCATAACGATGATTGTGATGTTGATCGCGGTATCGCTAGCTTTCGTGAATCAGTTGGTCCATATGGAGCTTAATCGAAAGAAAAAAAAAAGGCAAGGGAAAAAATTACTTTAAAAAGTGAATACAAAACAGGACTGGGTTGCTAGGGACTTGATTTTATGAGTGCGTACATTTACATATAGGAAGGCACATACTGTACACACGTGTGTCCGTATTTATGTGCGTGCGTGTGTGTGTGTGTGTGTGTGTGTGTGTAGATAGATAGATAGATAGATCCAAAATAAAGCCGAGTCTTTTTCCTACATTCTTTCAATATTGTGCTTTTCGACTAGGTAAATGATTGAATCAGAGTAGGGAAAAAAAAAAAGTCCCTGTTTCCTTGTGTCTCTCAGTTCAGTATACTTTGTTGTCTGAACATTTCGCTACACAAATCACCCAGACCCTGCTACTGGGACTTAGAAGTTTGGGTTGCTCCTGTGTGATGAACAGCAGCCTCAGGAAAATCACCTTAGCAAGAAGCAGGAAAAATGATGGCGCATGGGTTCGGAAAGGTGGCCTGCCTCGTGAGATGCCCACCCCCAGCCATCCTCACCGGCCGCCACCTTGGATATGGGGTCGGTGTGTTCATACTGCTGACTACTCTGCCCAGTGTTTCAGCAGGAAGCGAAGGTGCATGGCAGCCATCCAGGTCGTGGGGGACCCAGGTGTTCCCCTTCTGGAAAGTATTCAAGTGCCTCCAGGGCTCAAAGGAGCTGAATATCCAGGTGTAGTTGCAACTTCTCTTCTTGTTGCTCCCAGCCTGTGCCCTCCTGCCTATACCTGAGTGGTCCTGGGCAAACATTGCAATCATACATTCATGTTCTGCCATGTGCAGAGGCCAGAGGTTGCCAGAGGAGGCTATAAAGTGTTTGTTCATTCATTTAGGATGATCTAGAAAACAGGGAAAGAGAGTTCTTCCCATGTATCTCTCCCTTTTGGAGGACGTCCCAACACAGTTCTCTGAAGACAGGTCTTTCCTGCCTCATCTGCCAGAACGTTCTTCCTTTCACAGAGAGGGAGCAATATGTGGTCAAAGAGCTCTGTATGTATAGTTGGAGAGATCATGCTCCAGTTCTCTCTCTTCCCGTTTCATTTCTTCACTTACTCTAAGGTCTTGCTTTTGGGGAGTTCTTTATGTAATAAGGGGGCAGTCATCAATCAGCAACTTGAAGTTAAATGACGATGGAGTTAAGTGTGACAAAGAAGTGTATGGGGGGAAGCAGGGATAGAGAGAGAATCAGTTCAAGCTTGCAGTCTTAGAGAGAAGCAGAGAAGGAGCTAGAATCTGTAGGATGGGTAGGACTAATCAGGTTGTGGGGAAGGAAAGGGCAGAGGGTGGCACAAGCCTGAAGTGGTGCTTTTGAGAAATGGCAGAAAGAGTGCGGCACTTTTCACACATGGTCCCTAAATTATCTGACATGTTTTTCATCAAAGGGTGAGGTCTTTGTTCTGTGAAATGGGTAGATGTTTGTGGCCTCCTGGGTGAATAGAATGTGCTAGACAGGATGCCCTGTGACTTCTGGGGCTAGACTGTGCAAGGCCATGATTTCTGGAAGGCTGTTAGGGAATGTTAGCTCTGGAGGATTCTGCTTACTCCCTTTCAGATACCAGTCATGGATCGCAAGCAGTCGTCATGGGCTGGTGCTGGGGTTGATGGCCTCAGCTGAGCCTGTTCTCAGCCACCCTGGCCCAAGCCATATGTTGGCAAAGAAGGTGTCACCTCCAGATGTGGATACTGCAGTCCTAACTCTTCTTGGCCCTAGTCCCTACTCTCAGATATGCCTACTGGTGTCTTTCTGGGTTCTCCATGCATAGAATTCCTGATCTATGAAAATGCTGGCTGTTGACTCTTCTAAATGTGGTCTTAATTTGTTTTATAGCAACAGACAACAAGAACAAGTAGTTTGTGCAGAGCACAGCTGGTGGGGCCAGCCATGACATGAAATGAGGTGGGGAGACACCTGCTCCAGACCATGCCTGACCCTGGAAACTTATTAAAGACTGTGATCACTATCCCTAGAGAATGGGTGATATATTGGGAGATTTTAACGTGGGAGAAACAAAACCAGGTTTGTGTATTGAAAGTCCGAGTTCTTCAGTGATGGCTTCAAAGGGGCCCAGTCTGGGTTTGGAATCAGAGGTCACTGTAGTGTCTGGGTAGGAAATGATGGACTCTTGAACCAACATGGTGGTGATGGTTATTGATAGAAGTGAACAGAGCAGATGAATCTTTAGAGGATAAAATTATATTGTGTTGGCCATGGTTTGATCATGAGGATGTGGCTCTGGTAGGAGTCCCATTGATTCTAAAGTGGCCATGTTTTGTTATTGATGTCTGATGCCATTTATTAAGACAGGGAAGATCAAGAAATGGGTAGAAGACATGTACAGACACTTCTCTAAAGAAGACATACAAATGGCCAACAGAAACATGAAAAAAGGCTCCACATCACTTGCCATCAGGAAAATACAAATAAAAACCACAATGAGATACCATCTTACACCAGTTAGAATGCCTAAAATTAACAAGACAGGGAACAACAAATGCTGGCAAGGACATGGAAAAAGGGGAGCCCTCTTACACTTTTAGTGGGAATGCAAGCTGGTTCTGCCACTCTGGAAAATGATATGGAGTTTCCTCATGAAGTTAAAAATAGAACTACCCTATGACCCAGCAATTGCACTACTGGGTATTTATCCCAAAGATATAGATGTAGTGAAAAGAAGGAATACCTGTACCCCAATGTTCATAGCAACAATGTCCATAATAGCCAAACTGTGGAAGGAGCTGAGATGTCCTCCAACAGATGAATGGATAAAGAAGATATGGTTTATGTATACAAAGGAATATTACTCAATCACCAGAAAAGATGAATACCTACCATTTACATTGACATGGGTGGAACTGGATGGTATTATGCTAAGTGAAATAAGTCAATCAGAGAAAAATTATCATATTATTTTGCTCATATATGGAATATAAGAAATAACATAGAAGATTATAAGAGAAGGGAGGGAAAACTGATTAGGAAGAAATAAGAGAAGGAGCCAAACCATAAGAGACTCTGGACTCCAGGAACCAAACTGAGGTTTACAGAAGGGAGGATAGTAGGGGATGAGGTACCTGGGTGATGGACATTAAGGAGAGCACATGTGTGGTGAGCATGCAACTATTGAATCATTGAACACTACACCAAAAACCAGCGGCATACTCTATATTGACTAATAGAATTTTAATTCTATTAAATTAAAAAAGGCGGGGAAGATCAAGAATTTGGTCTTGGACATTTTGAGTTTAATATAATTTTCAGCATTCAACATGGAGGTGATGAGTAGGATCAACTCAGAGCAAGAAGCTTTGTTCTACCCATCAGTTTGGGAGGCCTTACCTTAGCAACGATTGCTGTAACCACAGATTCTGTTGTTCTGGTCTTGAGAAGATGTATAGAATAAAAATACGGGGTCTAGGATGAATGAACTCCAGCATTCAAAGGTAGTCGTGGCTGGGAAGAAGGAACCCAGAGACAGAGGGGAAAAAACTGGAAGTCCTTTTGTCCTGGAAGTGTAGGAAAGACTCTGTAGAGGACTGAACACCTTATAACCTAAGAAAAAACATACCTAGAGACCAGATGTGGGCAGAGGACAGACAGATGTTATGGAAGAAGTGAGGGTCCAGAGTACAGAGGAAAGAGGCTCTTTTCATAAGGTGTCAACAAAAAGGAGAAGTTAGATAAAGTGCTAATTAGGGGAAGATTGAGAGCAATAAAGTGTTTTTTCTCTGAAAATGGGAAGATCATGAGTAAATGAACAAGTATTGATGTGAAGGATCTAGTGAAATGTCCAGAGAGAGAGAAAAGGAATGATTGAGATTTTAAGATTCCTGAAACAGGGAAGGCTGTCTCAGGATGAGGGGATGGAGATAACCTCAAATGAAAATGATGTTACCAGAAGAGAAGGACAGGATGCAAGTATGTTGACGATTTAGTATTTAGAGACAGATGAGGGAGTTCTTATCCCACTCTTTCCATTTCATCTCAGAATGTGGAGTTTTTGTCCTCTTCTATGTGTTGTGGAGGTGTTTACAGAGATGTGAGAGAAGTAGTAAGGGTTTGAAATATTTGTTGTGAAAACAGGATCTTGATGGGCCAAGAAAACATAGGGTAAGCTTGTGGTAGTGGTAATCCTGCTTTGGAAAGTGAACATCAATGCATTCTGCCTTGCTAGGTGATCTCTGGCAGTGTGTGCTTCTTGAGTGAAGACAAGTGAATTACTGAGTTCATCTGGGATTTGGTTTTTACTCAGATAGATGTGAAAAGCAGAGGTTTAGGGATTTTGGGGTGTTGACAAAAATATTCCTGAAATAATTTCAGCTGAGCAAAGGAGAAAGTGAAGGTATGAGAAGGTTGATGCATTAGAAGAAATCCCCAGAGATTAATTGACTAGAGATTTTTAGCACCTTTTTGATCCTGGGGGATGTTTCTCAAAACACCAGCATTTACTGAGAATCTAGAATCTATGCAGCCCTATACACATTTCGGAGGTGTGAAATGGTACTACATAAGGGTTATGGTTTTAGGCTTGGGCATCACAATGTTGAGGGCTGGACCTCAGCTCCTCTGCCTAATGCACTTGTGATCTTAGGCACATCACTCTGCCTCATAGGGAGGCTACCTGTCCACCTGCAAGATGGAGAATGCAGTCATTACAGAACCTATCTCACAAGCTTGCTGTAAATCAGCCAATATGCACAAAACACTTCAACAGGTCAGGCTCATGTGAATGATGTGTATTAGAGAGCATTGTTCCAAATGTTCAGCAAATAGCTTGAAGCAACTATTATTACCTCCAATTCATACTTAAGGAAATGGATGCTCTGACAAGCTAAGTAGTTTGCCTAAGACATCAGATAACTAAGATCTAAGACCAGTGTAAGCATAATAATACTTAAGGCCTATTTATTGTTCATGTTGTTTAATATTTATTGCCTTATCTAGTGACTAGGACAGCTGAAATATAAACAAAGACTGGGGATGTCTGGGTAGTCAATCAGTTAAGTGTTTGCCTTCAGCTCAGGTCATGATCCCAGGGTTCTGGGATCAAGCCTCACATTGGGCTCCCTGCTCAGGAGGGAGTATGCTTCTCCCTCCTTCTGCTCATGGGTGCACAGACACACACACACACTCTCTCTTTCTCTTTCAGTCTTTCTCTCTGTCACTCTCTCTCCCTTTCAAATAAATAAATAAAATCCTTAAAAAGAAAGGAAGTAAGAAAGAAAAAGAAAAAGAAAGAAAGAGAGAGAGAGAGAGAGAGAGAGAGAATGGAGACCTGGTTTGACTTCTAAGTCGGTGCACCTGTCGTTATTCCAAGAATCCTCTGGAAAGTTCCTTAGACTGTTTCTTCACCTGGACTGGGTAAGTTATTATGCTTGCTATAGCTACCTTATAGATGTGTTATAAATATGAAATGGAATATGAGAAC
This sequence comes from Enhydra lutris kenyoni, assembly GCF_002288905.1. Taxonomy (NCBI): domain Eukaryota; kingdom Metazoa; phylum Chordata; class Mammalia; order Carnivora; family Mustelidae; genus Enhydra; species Enhydra lutris. Next base: position 27,450,732 of record NW_019154104.1, read on the forward strand.
ATGATGTGTCAACTGTAGAGCAGTTTCTCTTCTCTGACTTTCTCCTCACCCTCCTTATTGCTTCTCGATCTCCAAGAGTGCACTTGACCACAGAGTATTTATCAGGCCATAGATTCATCTGTTTTACTCCAGGAGGGAACAAAACTGAGGGATTCCAACAAAACAGATTCCACCTGTTGACAATGTTCTTGGTCCCTTAAAACAAGTCCTTGAACACAGATAGTGGATCTTCTACCTCACTCTCATCAAGATAAAGACAACTGAGGAGACAGAAACATAAAACAATAGGTGGATCTCTTTATCGTGACCACCTGGACTGGACCCAGTCTTTGCCATAAGGCCATGGCAGCGTCCTTTCTCCTATGGACTCAGAAACCAGTGTCATTTGGTTTACAAATAAGGCAGAAAAAAGGAACAACGAGGGGTGAGCATAAAAAGTCCGAGCCGCCTTCAAAAAATGGGTTTATCGTTCCTCCCTCTTCAATCCAATGCCATACTTGCTGTCAAATGGTAAAACTACTTATCTATCATATCACGTCTCCTCTCCGTAATGCCTTCCCACCAGCCATCAGCAGATCTGAGGCCTTGCTATTTGGGGCAGGGCGCTTCCCTAGTTTCTTGTCACCCCTCATGACCCCACGCCTGGCATGGAGCTAACTTGTCTGAGAAATATATCACTGGGTGCATGATTCAACCTGTTTCCAGGGAGACCCAGGCACTCACAGAAAGGTACCCAACCTTTTAGCATGCCATTTTCCATGGAAAGAAGGCCATAAATAATAGCTAGAAAGGAAAACAAAAAGGTGCAGCATGGACACATCATTTAAAAATATAACGAAGAAGTAAATATGTAAATGAGATCTTAGTGGTGGGTCTGAGGAGGGGATTTGGAAATTGGCATGACCTGAGTTAAGGATTATACACCATTTGACTCATTAAACAATGTTCATGGATTGCTCTAATAAGCATTAACAATGAAAAGTAACATTTTCGGACTCCTTTGATTCTATCTGCAGGGAAGGAAGGAAGGAATGAAGATAGTCATGACTTTTACTAACTGTTATTCTTTAAGAAAAGCTGAAAAGCAATTTTTTTCATTCATACTTCAGTGTAGTCTGTTTTAATCAGCTATTGTTTATCTTGTTTTTTTTTTATTTCACCAGAAATACATTATAATTGAAAAGATAATAAGTAGGAGAAAGATGATAATCTAACATATATAGTAGAAGAATATTTACAAAACTAATAGGTAACTAAGGCCACAAATTAGTCTAACCATAATGACCATTAAGAGTTTGCACATTATTTAAAGCTGTGTAATGTTTATTATTCTCAGTTTGCAGGGATCAGAAGTGACTGTTTTCACTTGAGTTGTAAGTTGGGTGGCATGCACGAATCAGCATGTCTATATGAATTCATAGTCACAAAGAGGTGGAGTCCAAGCCAGAAAACGGTCCTTTCTCTTCCTCACTCCTTTTATTATGCTCTGTCCAGGTGCTAAGTCGGGTTATGCCACAGTAACAAATAGCCCTGCCATTCAATGACTTAAGGCAGCAAAGATGTCACCCTGTGTGCCTGGGACTCCTTCATGTTGGAGTGGTTCTCCCCACCAATCTAGTCAGGCTGAGTGGCCACCACATGGAGTTCTCCAGGCTCCACCACATAAGGGAAGGGACCATCTCTCCAGACAATCATACATGCCAGCCTGGAAGTAGTGCCTGAAACCTCTGCCCAAACTCACTGGTCAAGAGAAATTATGGGTCTTCCATTATATCATGGGTCCATTTGAATATTTAAAAATTACAGTATTTTTAGTGACCAACAGGGAAAGAATGGGCTATTTGGAGAAAAGTTCTGATGAGGATCTTGCCTCCATGCTCACAGGTGACCCAAATGACTCCGCCTTAATAGCGAGGCTGTTTCATCACGGTTAGCTGAGGCAAACTTTTTTCTAATGCTCTTCTCATAGCCTGTCCTTCCTCCCTCCTCAAATAGTGACAAACACCAGGGCAGCAGTAGGACAGGAGCTGGGGAAAGTGAGGAGAAATAAGGCAATTTCAGGATGTCTGACAACATCATCAGCCCAGGTCTATTTAATCCCTTCTTCCTCTTCTTCCAGTGACCAGACCCAACTCTATAACTTCCAGAGCAACAATCCTCATGGCAAATAATGACAATAATGATGATAAACTTGAAGTGGTGTTTATTTGTTTTCCTTCCAACAGAATAGCTGGGGAGATGGAGAAACTTCTTTCACGTGAACAAAAAAAACGAGGGAAGACAAGTTGTGGATGGTCAGGGCAGGAATGTAGGAGGGTGAAGACAGACACTCAAGACACAGTCATTTCTCCTTTGATGGAAAGTGAGGCTCCCAGGGAGAACGGGGGCAGTTACAGTGCTTCCTCATGGTGGGAATGAAAGAGAGAGATAAAAATGTAGATCCATCAGTAGAAGCAGCAACCGGAATGCTTTAATGAAGAAAAGGTGATTGCCTGAGAAAAATAATGCTCTCCATATGTATTTATTTATTTCCTACTAAAATAGTGTGGATTTTGATCATCTAGGAAAGCTCAGAGGAGGCAAAACCATATGTAAAATCAGCCTGCTCTTAGGAACTTGCTGAACGGATCCGTAAGTCTCAGGAAACAAACCCATAAAATCTTGTCATGTTGAGAAGAGAGGTTTAAGTCAGGGCTTACTATGGTGCTTCTGTCTCTCCTTCCTTCAAGTCTCTGATTAGTGACTGCTTTTGAAGCGTAAAAGAGATAGTGTACACATTTTTTGGCCACCCAAAATCAAAACATAAGACCCCTTCTTTGGTCTCCTAAAATAACTTGGTATGAATCCTACTTTCAAGGAAAAGTCCTACCCTATGCTGGCTTTGTTCAAGATAAGGCGTTATCAGTAAATTGAAACTCAAATGTGATGAGAAAATATACCCAAGTTCCTAGAGGAATAGATTCCTCTGCATCCCCATCCTAATTTCCTGGAGCTGCCCTAACAAATGACCACAAGCTGGGCAGCTTAAAGCAAGAAAAATTCATTCTCTAATGGTTTTTAGGACCATGAGTCCACACTCATTCTGAAAGTTCTAGGGAAAAACGCTTCCTTGTCTCTTCCACATTCTGGTATCGCATGCAGTCCTTGGCTTGGGGGAACATCACTCCAATCTTTGTTCTCTCTCTCTCTCTGTCCATCTCAAATCTCCCTCCGCCTGTCTGTCCTTGTCTTATAAGGACACCTGACGTTTGATTAAAGACCCACCCTAAGTTCAGGATGATCCCATATGTGGAATTTAAGAAACACAATGGACAAGGGGGAAAAAAAAGAGAGAGAGAAACACAAAACCAGTCTCTTAACTATGGAGAACAAACGGACGGTTGCCAGAGGTGAGGTGGGAGGATGATGGGTGAAATAGGTGACAGGGATTAAGGAGAGCATTTGATGTGCTGAGCACTTAGTAATGCATTAAATTGTGGAATCATTATATTGTATAGATGAATCTTAAAAAAAAAAAAAGGAATTTTTAATTACATTTCTAAAGAACCTACTTCAAAATAAGGTCACATTCACAGGTTCCAGGTAGATATATCTTTGGGGGGGGCACAATTCAACCCACTGTAGTACCCTCTACAGTACACAATTGGAAACCATGAGGCAGCAAAAATGTCTCATCTCACCTATGAGGTCTTTCCCTTGTATCCGCTTAGGGTGACTCATATCTGTGAAATCTTCTCAATACATTTCTGGACCTTGGGAGAAAATCATTCCTCATCAGTCAGACCCTCAATTCCATTTTGTTCTATTTATTCATTAAATAGGACCTTTCCTGAGAACCTATGAGGTACCAGACCCTGAACTCAGCTCTGTGTTGACTAGGAGATGTATGGTGACTTTTAGGGCCATGCATGGGATTGAGTATGGGTCCCTTTCTCCCTGACTACAAGCCCTCCTTCGGAGAGATTCCCCTTGCAGCTTTCTAGGGAGGAGTGAGTTTAAGCAGTACATGACTCTACCTCCCCAGTCTCAGCTGCTTGAGTCAGGAATGGACATCTGGCCCAAGAAGAACCGGCCAATCAGATGCTCTCTTCTGGAGACAGGGAGGTTGAGCCACAACAACTTGGGGGAAGGGAAGCCACTGTTTAACAGTCTTATTAGTCATGTGCCCCGAGAGGGCTTGCAGACAGAACAAAATAGCTGCATGAAGAGATGAGATGTTGTGTACCTCCAAGGGCAGAGGAATCTTTTAATTCCTAGGATGCTATGCCATATTTCTGGTAACAGGATTCCCTGAGATTCCTCATGCTTCTGTCCTCTGCAGCCACCTGATTTCTGGCTATGGAAGCTATGAGGGGAGGGGAGACAGACCCCGACACAAGCACACTTCATGATTCTGTAAGTTCAATAAAGGTATGAACAAGTTGTTTAGGGGTCAGGAGGAGTGTGGCTAGTTGGCTTTGTAAGCAAAGAAAGTGTCACCAAATAGGTGAAATCCACTTGGAAAGATAAACAAGAGTTTTTCTGGTTGGATTTTATTAATTAATATGTGAATGAAGTCGTCCTCCTCCCTGGATACACATTAGAATCACTTGGGCAATGCCCAGGCCCACTTCAGACCATCCATTTGTAAGTTCTGCATGTGTCTGTTTAAAACAAACAAACAAACAAAAAAAAAACAAAATAAAAAAACAAACAAACAAACAAAACAAACAAAAACAGGTCATTATCCTGATGCACCAAGAAGACCATAATTACTGGCTTAATGAGTTACATGATAAAATGGCACCTTTCTAGAGTAGTACGCCCTCAGTTCTCTTTGGACTAAGTCACAGTGTTATTACCCTGAAGCCAGCCCTCGTGCCACCCAAACATTCACAGGCACCCAAGTGCCCCACTTTGCATGAGACATGCAGCAGGTGCTAAGGAAATGCATTTAGAGTCTATGAATCACAGAGTGACACAGATATCCTGATATCCATGGGACCACATCAGTGTTAACATCTTCAATGATGATATCACAGACTTACAAAAAAACAATCCTTGAATTTCTGTTTGCCTCCTCATTTCTTCTACCACCACCCTGGTGTAAGCCTCTCACATGACATTTTTTTTATAGGTCTCCTCACATCCAGTAAGACATTTCATCATCCTCATCACTCATCATACATCCACACCCCACACCCCTATGCACAGACACACATACAGTTCACTGTCTTATCCCCCATCTACCCATTCACCCATCTATCAGTCCATGCAACCGTCCATCCATGCAAATATCCATTCATTTATACATGGGTGGATGTAGACACACCCATCTTTTAGTCAGTCTGTCCATCCATCCACCTGTCCATCCACTTAACCATGTAAGTATCGATCCATCCATACCTATGTATATGCACTCATCTATTAGTCCATTCAGCCAGCCATCCATCCAACCATCCATCCATCCATCCAGCTAGCCATCCATCCATCCAGCTATGCGAGTGTCTATACATCCATACATACATATATCCACGCATCTATCAGTACCTCCATCCACACATTCACCCATGCACCTTTCCCATTATAAGGTGGTGGTTCAGTTTAGGGTTAGGAGTGAGTAAGTGAGGTAAGATTTATGGTTAGGTTGGAATGGTGAGGTGAGAACTAAGGTTGGGGGGGTTTGGTTGAGATTAGGTTTAGGTTTGTGGGAAAAATGGATGAAGTTAACTTTAGGGTTAAGGACGGGAAGTAAGGTTAGGTTTAGGGCTAAGGATGAGTAGAGGGATGGTCCAGGTTAGGGTTTGGATAGGGAGGGCTAGGTTTAGGAATGACTCAGGAGTCCTCTGTGAGAGTTGATATATGAGCAGACTCGGGAATGGCCAGCGCAGGTGTGTCACCAGCAAGCAGGTTCAGAACTACTCCCAGCGCTGGAAACGTGCTGGAGCGGGTGAAGCAGAGTGACCCACGCAGGGAAATTCCCAGAGGAACCCTGTAGGGCAAGGGTGTTAGGAAGTGAAGATATATAGGATGCTGAGGGTCAGGAAGGAGGCCCTTGGAACCTGCCAGAAAATGTCCAGTTTACCCAGGAGATTATGGAGAGTGCAGGAGGACTTTAGGCAGGGGTAGTATCAAACACAGACTTCCAACCATAAAGAATTTACTTTCTTACATGGCACCTGGGTGTTTCAGCTGGTTAAGCTTCTGCCTTCAACTTAGGTCTCGGTCCCAGGTACAGGGATGGAGACCATGTTGGGCTCCGTGCTCAGTGGGCAGCCTGCTTCTCCCTCTGTCCCTCCCCACAGTGCTCTCTCTCTCTCTTGCCCTCTTTCTCCCAAATAAATAAATACAATTTTTTAAAAATTCATTTTCTTTTTTTAATTTCCATGTTCTGTCAGTTGGTCTTCAGCTGCTTCTGACTAGATTTGCCAGAACAAAATTAGGGAATATCAGAAACTGTTCTCCCAGGACATGAAAGACTCTGAAAGTATGAGAAGTCATTGCAGAAAAGCTCAGTTCATGATCATCCCTCTTGTTGAACCTCTAGCTCCCTGTGTTTCCCACCACAATTCAGGAGGATTTTAGCAAGACTTTCCGCTACACAGTAAACACCTGGGTGTTCTTCTTTTACTCTTTCCTCCTTCCCTTTCTCTCATCTTTCAAGGGAGGACTCCAATATTTCTCTTGGTTGTTCATTAGACAGTGACATTGAGAAAACCAGCAGCCTGTCATCTTTCAAGAGGAGAAGGCAGCAAGTGCAAAAGGCCCAGAGGCAGGAGAGAGCCTGGCCCTTTTGTGATTTAAAAAGAAGTTCTAGATAGCTGGTGGCAGACCAAGCAGGAAGAAATGAGGTAGGAGAGGTCATGAGAGGCCTAACAGCACATCCGAGTATCATCTTAATTCTGAAAAGGAAGAAGATAGAAGGCAGGGCCAACAAATTATTTTAAACTTAGAAGGCAGATCTTAAATTTTCATTTTTTAAAAGATTTATGTATTTATTTATTTGAGAGATAAAGAGTGTGTGTACAAGCCAGGAGAAGGGGCAGAGGAAGATGGAGAAGCAGACTCTCCACTGAGTTGGGAGCCCGATGCAGGGTGTGATCCCAGGACCCCGAGATCATGACCTGAGCTGAAGGCAGACACTTAGCCGACTGAGCCACCCAGGTGCCCCTTAAATTTTCATGTTTAAGTCTGTGGTCATAGCTGTAGAAATTACTGGAGGTAGGAAAGTTGTGTGTGCATATGTGCATACATGTGTATATAAAAGATAGATGATCAGGGCACCTGTGTAGCTGAGTCAGTTAAGGGTCTGACTCTTAGTTTTGTCTCAGATCCTGATTTCATAGGTTTTGGGATCGAGCCCCGTGTTGGACTCTGGTTCAGCAAGGAGTCTGCTTGAGAGTCTTTCTTCCTCTCCCTCTATCCCTCCCCCACTCATGTGCACACCCTCTCTCTCTAAAATGAATACATAAATCTTTAAAAAAACAAGGTAGAGGATCAATAGGTGTTTGATAGATAGATAGATAAAATCTTGAAGTAGATAAAGTTTTCCAAAGAAAATATGAGAACTAGAAGCCAGGAAAAAAAAAAAAAAAGATCTAAGTCTTTTATTTGTCAAAGGATGCTGTAGGAAAAGTTAAGAGACAACAAATTGAAAGAATATATTTGATTCTTATACACAAAATATGAATTATTTTATTATTTTTTATTAGTTTTAGGGGTAGAATCTAGGGATTCCCCAGTTGCGTATAACACCCAGTGCTCATTACATCATGTGCCCTCCTTAATGACCATCACCCTGTTACCCCATCCCCCTCCACCTTCCCTCCAGCAACCCTCTCTTTGTTCTCCAGAGTTCAGTGTCTCTTATGGTTTGCCTTCCTCTCAATTTTCATGTTATTTTATTTTATGGCAGCAATGTCCACAATAGCCGAACTATGGAAAGAGCCCAGATGCCCCTCTATGGATAAATGGATAAAGAAGATGAGATACACACACACAATGGAATATTACTCAGCCATCAAAAAAATGAAATCTTACTATTTGCAATGAAGTAGATGGAACTAGAGGATATTATGCTAAGTAAAATAAGTCAATCAGAGAAAGACTATTGTCATATGATTTCACTCATATGTGGTATTTAAGAAACAAAACAGGATCATAGGGGAAGAGAAAGAAAAATAAAATAAGACGAAATCAAAGAGAGAGACAAACTATAAGAGAATCTCAATCATAGGAAACAAACTGAGGGTTGCTGTAGGGGAGAGGGGTAGGGGGGTGAGGAAACAGGGTGACGGGCATTAAGGAGGGCACGTGATGGAATGAACATTGGGTGTTGTAGCAACTGATGAATCATTGACTACCTGTGAAACTAATAATACACTATATGTTAATTACTTGGATTTAAATAAGACAAAGTCTGAAAAAAAATAGGCAATAGCCTCAAACTGAGGACAGCCTGCATTCCCACTGACTAAGATCATTTTAAAAATTGATTCAATTTTTTGGGGGGTGCAATTTGATAGTTAACTTTCAAAACATCTTAAAAACATGTACTGTCCAATGATACGTACCCTCCCAGGATGTGTTTATTGTATCACTACATGTAAGAGTCATAGCAAAATTAATCCCGAAGTCCATCAATACATGAGAAAAAGAATTCTAAACTCCCAAACTTTGGAATACCAAAGAGCCACTGAAAAGAAATTACGGCATCTATATGAACTGATCTGGAATTATCTCACTGCTAGGTGAAAATAATAAGCCACAGAAATAGATTAATCCTCTTATCCATAAAACACACAAATAAAAAATTATGTGCCTATTTTTGTCTCTCAATGCATAGAAGACGGTCCAGAGCATTGGCAGGGAGCAGAGCTGTTTGAGGGTGCTATATCTACTTTGGGGTGAAGGAGAGCTCTTATAAATTGCTCAGTATTATTTATTTTTAGGCATTTTATGATGAGAATTAATCTATTATTTCCTCATGTGATTTTAAATTAAAAAAAAATAGCTCCAAGAATAGAACATTCTGGCATCAGTGCCCAAAGTGGAGCAGAGGGCCACAGGAGAGAAGGCAGGCAGCCAGGTGAGAAACCCATCAGGAACCTGCCGGGTGGATAGGTGTGCGGGGAACTGAATGCCGGGTAGGTGAGCTTGGAGAACGCAAGCTAAGGCCATGAGGTGCTGTGAAGACAGAATCCAGATGACTGGGTCATCACACAGGGTGGGGGTGTGTCAACAACGATGCTCAGAGTTTATCTGGTAAGTGGCAGGGTGCTGACAGCGCTATTATAATGGTAAGTAGTAGAGAATGTGGGAACACAGTTGAATTCAGAGCCAAGGTACTTGGCATTATGTTAGGCAGGGGTGCACAAATGAGGTCAAGGTGCTAAGAGTTGTGTGAGCAGGTAGACTAGTTTTGTTTGGATCTTAACTTAGGTGCAAAGCAGCGGACTTCAATGGTCATGTGTCAGAGCTGAAATGGAAGAACAAAAACTGGGTTGGTCTCAGACCTGTGGACCGTGAACCTCTTTCTCCAGCTGCTCAAAGACACCAGGGCAGCTGGCAGCTTGCCAGTGTTCCCAAAAGCTGGAAGGGCACCTCATATTTATCTCGGACAAGGCTGCCCTCACTAACGAAAGAGTCTTTTGCTTTGCTTCTGCCTAGAATTATCCCACTTGTACTGCTTACCTCATGCAGCTTAAAAGCTCTTATTGATTAATAAAATGAGGACCAACAAACAGCCAAAACATTTGTGCAAAACAACAGTCTACAAAGAACATATTTCATCCTGGACACCTGCAGGGTTGGATAATAGCAGGGACCTCAGCAGTAGACTTAAGCTTTTCTCCGTCCCAGGCTGGCCAAGCAAACTTTTGGTGTCTCAGTTTCCTCGTTTGTAAAATGGATTCTTTTAAGTTCATGTTTCCTTCCACATTACAGTGTGTGATCATCCTCCATCTTCCCCTCAATGCACGCCCACCTTCTTTCAGCAGATCATTTTTTCCCTATGGGAAGATAGTTGATTAATGGTAGAAAAGAGGGTATTGGCAGGGGCGGGGGGAATAAATTGAAATTGTGCAAGGGGGGGTTGGGATTCCTCATTAACAGAATAATTGAGCTGTTGGTTAATTTTACTTGTTATCCACAGAAAAGGACAAAAACCTCCTAAGCAATGACTCCTCTTCCTCCAAATGATTAAAAGAACAACAAAAAGGTTTGTATCTTAGATGTATCTAGCAATTATGTGGCTGACACTTTTTTTTTTCCTTTTTAAATATCTTACGAGGCAGATGTATTTTTAAAATCCTGGCAATTTACACAACACTATGAAAGTGTCAGTTCTTCCTAATCAGAAATTTTCTGCACTTCCCCCAACCTTATCAGCAGTAATTCCTGCTAATTGATAATTATTACCTTTTCCTTAGTCAAACCTAGTTCTTGGTGTGACAACACTTCCTGCTTTGCTAAGATCAATATATTTAACTATCACTGTAAATAATGCATAAAATTAATAATAAAACTATGCTTGCTGAATAAAATGCAAACTTCATCTATTTTCATACCAGCTCCTTAATTTGCAATTGTTTTATTATTAATTATAATAACAATAATAATTATTATTCTTATGCCAGAGACTGGTAATAATAAGTAGTTCTTAAGCCCAAATAATGAAATTCTTCATATGTAAATGTCATTAGGACGGACTAAAGCCCATAGACACAACTTGGCTATCCCTGAGCTCTGAAATTCCCAGTGGAGAGTAAATCTTATCCTTCTTCAAGTCAACTGCAATAAATCTTAATTGATTTGTGTAAGAGAATTGTTCTTTACCTACTTGAACTGGACCGGACTCAGCCCTGGATGATCACTTTGTGGGCTTGTGCAGACTCATTTCCTGGTAGTGGAAGATGCCTTTATGGCAGCAAAGGGCAAAGCCAGCAGGCATCTGGGCCTGAGCCCAAAATGACTCCTAATAAAGGAGCACAGGCAAATGGCCTTGGAAAAACTTCAGAGAAGGAAACGTAACCATCACATTATTCTGGCATGTGTCCCCCACCCCTAACCTACCTCCTCCTCCTCCTCCACATTCTTAATTAAATCAGAAACACTTGGGTATCTGAAAGACAAAGACTGTGACTTTGAAAAAATATGATCCAGGAATCTAAAGTATATAAAGGGAGATTGCTGATGGAAGAGAGGCTCTAATGGGGTCAGGACTTTGTCCTAATGTTGCAGCTGAGAAACACTTCCCATGGAGGTGGAAAGGGAGCACCAGGTTTGCATCCTCTCCCTATTAGAAGTGACATTTGCTGGTGCCACAGTGGAGCAGGCAGGAGCTAAAATGTTATGCATTAGCCTCAAGACTGAGCAAACCTATTCTTGTGGGTCTCAGTCTTCTCATCTGTAAAAGGGAGAAATTCACAGGATAAGAATTCTCTCATCTCTTTCTGCTCTTTTATTCCACATGAAGTTGATACCCTTTGACCCCTTTGGTTTTTGATAATGAAAAATGTACAGCCAAAACCCCAATTTTCTATAATGCAAGAGAGAATGGAAGTCATTAAAAGAAATTCTTGGAACACGATGGTAAACTCCCATGTGACATCTGTCAACCAAGGCTGGGCTTTCTCATTTTTTAAGGGGGGATAAAATATCAAGACAAAGAAAAGGTCATCCTCTGAAAGAGAAGGACACACGTATGAGAGGGACCTGAAGAGTGCTGGGTTCTCCTCCCAGGACAGGAAGAAGGAAGACACAGGTGAGATGGGCACCAGGGAGATAGGGGTCACTGGGAAGGAACTGGAAGCATGAGGACAGAGACCAGCTGTGCAGTGAGGTCATAAAAGGGCTGTGGAAACAGGAAGGCAGAGCTGACAGTAGGGAAAAGTGAGTCAGTGGTGAGGAACAGAAATTCTGGGCATCCTCTCAGAGTATAAGAGTAAAGGAAATGACATGAGAAGTTATAGTCTCAAGGTAAAGATGTATTATAATCTATTATCCACTCAGCAAATATTTTCAGTGGTTATATCCTGAGGATTGTTCTGGTGTCATATGAACAATGCAGACAAAAATCCATGCCTTCTTAGACCTTATGGTCTGAGCAATGGGTCATATTACTTGCAAGCTTTCTCAAGTAGAACTAATCAAAGAGCACCGATATTTTTAGCTATCAAGTTTCTGTTCTTTACATGAAAAGATCAGTGTCTATCCTGTGAGGCCATGTTCTTATACACACAAGGAGCCTTGTGCCCCGTAAAGCACACTGACTCACCATAAGTTACCCAGACGGAGAGAAGACGTCCACCCTCAGACTTTAAGCTCCGTGGTGCCAGAACCTTGTCTCAAGACATCACCACTACACAGGAAATGTCCCTGAATGACATAGCAGGGCCAATAACTACTTGTGGTTGTTAATGAAGGAAATCTGAGGCACTCCCACCACACAGCTCACAACTAAAGAAAAAGTCTCTAAGTGTATAAAAGATCAGAATGTTAAAGGTCAGGTTAAAGATCAGCCTCTGATTAGGGAAACCCAATAAGGATAAATTCAAGCCTGCAGAGATCCAGGCAGAACCATCAAAAGGATGAAAACAAGGTCAGTATATATCTGGTCAATAAAAAGTTGCCTACAAATACATAGAAATCTGCTACTTCAGACTTTTTCTTGCCAATGCCAAGTGCACATGGAGTGTTATCTACAGGCTTTGGGAGGAAAATCACTGTGGTCTGCACCTGAGTAATTGTTATTGTTTGACTCCACATTGGATAGAAAGGGAGAGGCATTGTCATCTATTTAAACGCTCAAAAAAAAAAAAAAAAGTGATGCTCATTACCCTTCTTGGAAAAAAAATGATGAAGAAGAACTTCCAGTTTGAGGTACTCAACGTAGTGGCTGTTAAAAAAATTAAATTAAGATAACTTTGTCAGCAGCAACTGACCTGATTCTGTTTTAAAGAAAAATACTTAAGGGTCTTTTGTTACTCCTTTTAACCCCCCAGTCCAGTGCTCTAGTTGGCTCATATGCTGCTGGTTAGACATTGTACCCCAAGGGTAAAGTTTGTCCCTACATCAAGAAATTAGCTCATCTCTCAACCCCCATTCCCTCCCACCTCAAGTCTGATGAGTTCTTGCATTAGACAGCTTTGTTGCAGTAGCAAACAACCCCCAGAACTCTGTGGGATCCAAGAGCACCAAAACCTTATTTTTCTCACATTAAACTTTATCTATATAAGGTGCTGGAGGTCAGCTGGAGGTCAGATCTGACCCTCTTCCTGAGGGCTCTAGATGGAAGAGCTGCTCCCCTTGAGACACGTTGTTTTCCTGGCAGACAGAAAAAGTAGGAGACTGAGGAAAACCCTTAGTGGTTGTCACAGCTTCTTCCTAGCTATAGTGCATGTCACATCTGCTGTTACGCCGCTGGCCCATGTGAACACCAAGGCCGAGCTCTGTGCGGATGGAGTGGAAGGATGTATGTGTTGTGTGGGAAGGGTCTGTGCATCATGTGGCGATGGCCAGAGATGCCTGATTCCTTGAGAGGGAGAGGAGGTGAGTGTCTGAGAGCAGTGATTCCCTACACCACATAAGTTAAAGGAAAACAGGTGGTGGAATGATATGGCTCTGCAAATAGTGGACTGCTCAGGCTCCTCTCAGAAGTCTTGTGGTCTGACCCCAAACCACCCAAACATGACTCCTTCTGGGCCATACTTGCTTTGTCAACAATATACCCTGTTCTAGATTCTCTTTCTCTTTCTCTCCAAAAACCAAGGCACAATGAGCAAAATAATGGTCACATTTTATTGCCGGAGAATTTGCTGAATAAATTTCTGCTTTAAATTTTACACCAAATCCCTGAATGACTTGAGTTAATTTGAATGACTAATCAACTATCTAGTGACAGATATTACTGCTTTAATAAAATCTAATTTGTTATCCATCTTAAGAAGTATCATTGTTTTAGGTACCACTAAGAAAAAAAAGATGCTAATTAAACTATGATATGCCATTAATTATAAGATGCATCCCATTCAGAGATGTTAAAAGGTGAAAAATATGTGTCTTAGAATCAGTGAGTGATGGTATCTATCATTGTATTTCTTCATACCCAATCATGTTTCCGATAAGATCTATGAATCTTCTTGTACTGATCATAATTTAAAATCAGCTTATATACAATATAACATCAACAATGTAAAATTTGAAAGGCAATTCAGAATTTAAATACTCAAGAATAGTCACAGTGGCTGTTGCATGTGGAAATGGACTAACTGAATTTCCATTTCTTTGTTATACTTTTCTTTAATTTTCTGATTTTAATAAACCAGTATTAATTTCATGATCATAAACATTGTTTGTAGTTTAAAATACAATGTTGTGTGCTATTGTATGTGTCAAGTGATAATTAAAAAAATAAACTGAAAAAAAAGGGATAGGAAAGACATCAAACAATAATGGTGCTTCTTTTAGGGCATGGATTATGGTTGTTCTTTTACTTCGTCCTCTCCACTTGTTTTCTCTTTTGTGAAAGTTTTAGAAATAAGAAACATTTTTTTTTTCCCCAGAAAAGCGGGCTACATCCTTCAATAGGGCTTGCCTACACTTGTTGTAAGTCAAAAAGTCAATGAATAATAGATATTATCCAATTATTATTATTGTTATGATTATTATCCAGTTCATCCCCATCTGCTCCCTCTGTCTGCTCTCTAAAGTTCAAAGCTGACTAATGAAATGAATACCCAAGACCCATTCTCTCCTTCTTTCTCAAGATAATCCTGTATTTATTCTAGGTGCCAAAGGGCTGAGCCAGGGATGATTTTCCTGTCAATGTCTATCTCCCTCTCCCAAGTGTGACCATGTGAACAAGTTTCCACAAATGAGATGTAAGTGAAAATGTTCAATGGGACTTCCAGGAAAGCTTCTTAAAAGTAACAGGTTTTTTTTTTATTTTATTTTTATTTTTATTTTTTTTTTTATTGCTGTTGTTGTTGTTTGGTCCCATTTATCTCCTCCCTGGAATACTGCCATAATGGCTGGTGCTTCAACAGCCATATTGGGTTGGGATTCCTTGATGATGGACGCTGATGCAAAGAATGCTGGAACAATAATAGAACAGACTAGGTATTAATGGTGTTGGAGCTACCAGACTAGTCCCAATCTATTTACCTTTGGGCTTATTATACATGGAAAAGAAATAAACTTCCAAATTATTTAAGTCTCTGTTATTCACAGCTGGTGGAAATTCCTGATTCATGCAGAGAATGTAAATGAAGGCGTAGCCCTGAAGCCCTCCTCTGCCTTTGCATTCTGTATGTGATCATGAACATGGACAAGACAGAGGCACAATTTATTCCCTGATGACCTGAAATAAACAGTTCTGAGTTGTCAGAGGTTAGCTTCACCTCACCCATGTTCCACATCAGTGTCTAGGATGGGGAAATTCCGAGATCACCAGGCAATCAAAGGGACCTCACTACATGGATGGCATGATTTCCATTACAAATAAACCTTTCTTCCCCCTTTATCCATTTCTAGTATTCCCCACATGAGCCAGGGTCTCTGACCTCTTGTTTATTTCTTCCCAAGTTGTCTCTTCCCTGGGGCACTTGACTAATTTTGTGCTCCAGTGACCAAGATGGGCATTTGTCACTTTCTTCAGAAAGGAATGATAGCAGGTGGATTTGACATTTCTAGCTACACTTAACTGATTTTGGCTGAACAACAGCCCATCGAGTGCTTTGCCTGAGTGTGTATATGCATTCTAGAACTTGGAGATTTTCCACAAAATGCATGTGTGCATTTTCTTCCATACTTTAATGGCAATAGTATTTAAGGATCCTGTGAATCAGAGCAAAAGAAAAGAAAAAGATGCTCTGAAAGCACTTTAAGAATGCTTCCAAGGGGAAAAAAAAAAAGAATGCTTCCAAGAAAGAATCCCATCTGAGAGCTTTGGCTTATTTAGAGAGTCTACAGATGAATTTTTGTAAGGTAAGATAAATAATTCATTTAATCAATATGCCTATATAATGAATTGTCATGAACAGATTTCTAATACAAACAAGTATACAACTTATATTTTTCTTGTTGAATCATGTAAAACAAAATCCTCTAGCCTCTCATTCACCTTGTGAATCATGTGGGCTTCATGACAAGTTGAAGCATGTGATGTAGTTATCTAAAGACTGCAGTTATGGTCTTTGGAAAGCATGGGACTCTGTTGATGTCACTAGCTGGAGTTCATGCCCAAGGACAGCTCTCTGTTCTCTTCAGAATGCTAGGTGAGGCCATCCATGGTCAGGGCTAGGATCATCCCCACCTGCCCCCTCTGTCTGACCTCTAAAGTTCATACTTACTAAACTGATATTAAACTACAGGAGTGACCCCTGCCTCAGGTATCATATTCCTGGTGGTGTTGATGTCTTTGCATATATTTCTCTTTGTCTGGAATATTATCTATATCTGTTCTGTTCTTAGAGAACACCCAGCCAGTCTTCAAGATCCAGCTTCATTATCCCACTTTATAAGGAAAGAAAATGAGGGTCAGAGAAGCAAAATTATTTGCCTAATACAATGTAAGTTGTGCTAGGGCCAGGATTTGACTGTATAGGTCCAAATTGTGTGTTTCTATCTGTGTATGCATGGAAAAAAAGTGACTGCATACATCAATTGGATTGAGATATTGTCCATTTATGGTGTGTGGTTATTTTAATGTGGGCTTAATTTTACTTCTCCGGTTTCTCAAGGTGGAAGGTGAATTCACCAATTTGAGATCTTTCTTCTTTTTTAACATAGACATTTTAGTGCTGTAATTTTTCCTCTAAGTACTGCTTTAACTGCATAGTACAAATTTTGATACATTATATTCTAATTTTCATTCAATTCTAATACCTTCTAATTTCTAATTCTGTTCTTGATTCCTTCTAATTTCTGGTTTTGATTCCTTTTCCTTAGAGCTCATTGAGATTCTTGGATCTATAGAATTATAGTATAATTTTTTTTAAATTTCAATTGTTAGTTTTCTGACTATTCTTATGCTTTTTTTCTTCTAAGACTCTAATTGCATATATTTTAGGTCATTTGAAGTTATCCCACAGATTGCCAATATTCTATTTGTTTTTTTTTTTTTTTCTGTCTGTTTTCTTTTCGTGTCTTATTTTGGAAATTTCCTATGATTAATCTTCACTCTTACTAATCTTTTCTTCTGCAACATCTGATCTGTTAATATCATGCAACATATTTTTCATCCGAGGTGGTATAGTTTTCGTCTCCAGTTGTTTTATTTTGATCCTTTTCTTTTTCATATGGCCCATATCTTAACATGTTCTTTCATTGCTCTAGACCATTAAACATATGAAATCAGTGAAAAACAGTTATAATAATTGTTTTAATATCCTGTCTACTAATTCTATCAGTTATGTCATTTCTAAATCTGTTTCAATCAATTGATTTTTCTCCTTATTAAGACTCACATTTTCCTTCTCCTTTGAATGTCTGGTAATATTTTATTAGATGCCAGAGACTATTAATTTTACCTTGTTGAGTGATGGATATTTTATATTCTCATAAATATTAAGTGTTATTCTGAGATGTAGTTAAATTACTTGGAAACAACTCTGATTCTTTTGGACCTTGCTTTTAAGCTTTATTGAGGCAAGACCAGAGTAACATCTAGACTGTGTCTAATTTTGGTCCTACTGCTAAGGGAAAAACATGATGACTCTTCCTGATGTCCCATGAATTATGAGTTTCTCCACTCCAGCCAATGGGAACAAACCCTCTTCTCAGCCCCATGTGAGTTGTAGGACTTCTTTCCTCTGATCATTCTTGGTTATTCTTTCCCTGTCTTGTTCAGACTCTTCACAGGCGTGTGATGAACTGTCTTCAGCTGAATATGTGAGGACACTGTTATGGATCTCTGAACTCTCTGTGCAGCTCTCTGCTCTCTGATACTCTGCCCCATGTAGTTTCTCCACCTTGGCCTCCCACCAATATTCCTTCAAGTCAGGAAGACTGCCAAGCTCTGGCAGGTTCCTTCTCCCTCTGCCATGGCCTGGAAACTCTCTAAGCAATAAACTGGGATTAACTCAGGCTACATCTCACTTGCTTTGCATATCTCAGAGTTCCCTGTCCATCATGATCTCATGTCTAGTACTTGAAAACTGTTGATTTATATATTTTATTTTATTTTTATTCATTTTATTTGTGATGGTACATCTGGTATCTCTTACTTGCCCTGGTCATGAATCAAAGTTGGGTTTCATTTTCTATTGTAAAAAAGACTTATGTTGAGGATCTTTGAAAACAGCCTGGAAAGATGTTTTGTGCTTATAAATAACCTTGATATTCTTATAATACAGTGGTCAATTATTTTATTACCGTAGGGAGCATGTATCCTTGAACCAACTCCTCCGTTCCCCTTCCTCACTGTCCAATAGAATAGTTTCACACCTTAGATTACCTCTGGTATGTTACCAGACCTCAGACAAATTACCTGAACTTCCTTACCTCAATATTTTTAAATATGTATAATGAGAATACTATTCTCTACCTAATGGACTTGTAATTATTAAATAACAAATGTATTTCGAGAAGAAAATATCTGTAAAGCAGTTGTCTAATTAAAGGCAAATAAAAGTTGTATACTCTAAAACATCGGGGTCCATCCATTGTCTAAAATAGCATACTCTTTTAGATATAACTATAACTATATATATTTATATATTTTAGATATAACAATAACAATTATTGTTGTATATGTTTATCTATGTATCTATCACCTATCTTAGTTTTCATCAAGAAATATCTGTAAAATGCTCTCTTTTGCCAAGAGAACTCAAGTTTAAACTTTTTTTTATTTCTCTAATAAAAACTATGCCTTAAAATATGCAGAAACAAAATACATATTTGAAATTTGGTGTCTGTAACATTATGTCTCACACATAAATGGAATTGAAGTTCCTCTTATAGGAAAGAGAAAAAAAAAAAAAGCCCTCAATTAATTTAGCAAATGTGAAGGAATTTTTGTTTGGGAACTTGCTGAGAATTGGTGGAAGGCTCATCATTGGTCAAGGCAGCAGTTCCCATATCTCTGCCAAGGACTTCCTGGGATATGGATAAGAGTGGCCCACCCATCTCAATCAGAAGAATTTGTCACCTATTTCACTGGAGATAGAACATTAAAGGTGCATTCGGGTGCCAAATTCTCACATTCTGCCACAGTATATTTTCTGTGAAGAACACTTTCCCTGTGCTGGCCTCAGTGTTTAAGCTTCCAGAAGCTTCCAGTGGCTTCCAGATGATGCTTTCAGTATGCTCACCCATGTGGTCCATTTACTTCCACAATCCTAGTTTGTCCATTCTGTAATGACTTGTAATAGAAATTAGGATTGTTTCTTCCTGTCTTTGGAATTCTAAGCAAAAGGGGAAGGAGGGAAAATTCCATTTTCCCCCATCTATTTTATTTAGGATAAAAATAAACTCCTGAAACTCCCACTGTAGTAGACATACTCTGTGGTGTCTTTTCAATTCACAGTGCCCCCTTAATGGCATTCCTTATGTCCAGAGCAGGTACTTCAGCATCCATATTTATAAATGACCCAGGTGTAGATGGGGCCAGGTGTGGACAGATGACACAAGCTGGGCCAGTCAACTTTGGAATTGAAATTCATCAGTATATTTCACACAAGATGAGTTCCTAACAACAACAATAACAAAAATATCATTAAGAGTCCAGAGCTGTGATTTGGACATCTTCCACCAGGTGGAAGTAAGAAAGTTTATCTGATATAAAAGCAGATATAAAAGAAGTTGGATTTAATAAAGAGAAGAGGAGATATGACACTGAAGGACCATTCCCTGAGCTTTACAGATCCTGTTCTTTGTCTTATCCAAGGGCTGGATCTCCAAGACTGTATTTTTACCCTGATATTCAGGGAGACATGACTATATCCTTAAACCAAATACCCCAATTTCATTTTCAGCCTGTGTTGGTTTCTTCTGCTCACAAACAAAATTTCATAACTCATAAAGCAAAGTGGAGTGACACAGATTTAAAAGAGTTGATCTACACCTAAAAAGACAGGAAGAACACCTAGAAATGAAGTAGCACTCGATGTGGACCAACAACTTTGTTGTAGACACCCTCATCAAATCCTAAAAACAATCTGGGAGATAGATATTATGACACCATTTCATAGAGGAATAAAGAGAGACTCAGCAAATTCAAGTGACTTGGCCAAGATTGTAAAGTTAGTAGATGTTGCAACTAAAGTCAGGTCAACTGACTAGAAAAGACCTGACTGGTGGAAAAGGATGTTATACCATTCCTTCAAGAATGACAAAAGTCCTTGACCACAAGTTGAATTTGGCTTATAGACAGATCATAAAATTAAACTGGGCCTCAAAAGTCACCCAAAAAAAAGGAGTCTCATAAAGATAGGGACCAGCACAGAAAACCCATTTCCTCCATATGGAATAAGCAATTAGGTAAATTTCTTGTTAATTCACTCAGAGAAGCAGAGATTTATTGCAACTCTTTGGATTAAGATCTGAAATCAAATATTTTTTTTTACAAGGTTGACCTTTGTCAGTTTCATGTAGGAGGAACTGATGATGAGCCACTGAACTAGCAAATTAGCTTTGCAGAGCTGTTGACAGGGTCAGTAAGAAATGAAACCCATTTTAACAAAGATGAGCTGGTTTCTAAGGTGTATGACTCAGTTTGGGAGGCTTCCGCCATAAAGACGTTTGGAGGCACTTTGGAAGCAGGCTCTAAAAAAGTGCAAATTTTTTACCTTGAGACATTTAACTCTTTCCCTATCCTCCTAGAACCAGCAAAAATGACTGTGAAATTTCCTTGCTAAACCTTCAGGAGGGCAGAGCTCTTTATCAACTTCCTAAAACCAAACAGACATGTTGGGCACCTCGTGTGTACTGGACACAGTCATCACCATTATATATCGACTCCCCCCATCAGGGGCAAGAGAGTTGCTTCCAACTTATGAGACAAGAACCTACGGTATAGAAAAAGCTTTGTACCTTTCTGCAATCTCTTACTCCCACAGCTATGTTAGAATTTAAGATCACTGTGGAGCATGTGGGAATAAGCAAAGACTAGCTAGAAGATCAGCAATCCTATTCTGTGCACCATCTTTCCTCCTACAAACTGAATTATAATTCCCAGACTCCCTTGAGGTAGGTGAGATCATGTGACTGTGTTCTAGCCAGTAGGTTACATGTAGCAATTCCTTACTGATGCAGCTGCATTAAATAATCCCACAACAGCTTGCCTTGCTCTTTCTCCTTGTGACGGCTTAATAGAGACAAGCACAGGAATTTTGGAAATGGTATGTTAAAGGTAGGAAACCATAAGATGGTAGGTGACTGGGTTCCTGAATCACCACTTGGAGGAGAGCCACACACTAACTGAGAACCCTTATTTTGGACTTCATGGCAAAAAATAAATTGTAGCATACTCAAACCATCATGACATGTGAGAGTTTATCACCACAGCTAGTGTTAACTAATATGGAGAGCTATGGACACTGAAGGTAATGTGAGCTTTGCTGGAAGGACTTCCACACTGAGACGTAGTCCTGAATGTTATGGTTAATTCTCTGTGTCAACTTGACTAGGCTGTGGTACCCAGTTGTTTGGTCAAACACTAGTTAATCTAGATGTGCTATCAAGCCTTTCATTAGATATGATTAACATATACAAATGGTTGATTTTAAGTAAAGCAGATTACATTCCACAATATGGTGGGTCTCATCCAACCAGTTGAAAACATTTTTTTTAAGATTTTATTTATTTATTTGACAGAGAGAGAATGAGAGAGAGAGAGAGAGAGAGAGATCGAGTAAGCACATGAGAAGGGGAGGGTCAGAGGGAGAAGCAGACTCCCTGCCAAGCAGGGAGCCTGATGCAGGACTCGATCCTGGGACTCCAGGATCATGAGCCAAAGATATTTGTTTAACCAACTGAGTCACACAGGTGCCCTAATCAGTTGAAAACCTTAACACCGAAGACCAAGGTTTCCCCAAGAAGAAGGAATTATGTCTCCAGACTACAGTATAGAAACTCTGCCTGATTTTCTAGTCTTTGGACTAAAGACCAGAACATCAATTTACTCAATCTCCAGGCTTCTGACTTGCCTGATTATTTCAGATTTTTCAGCTACCACAATCACATGAGCTAATTCCTCAAAATAAATTCTCCTTTCTCTCTCTCTCCATGTATTCACCATTTATCAATGACATAAATATTACCTATTATTGTACCTATTACACACACATATATATATAATATATATGTGACATATTACATTTATATATTTCAAATATATTGGTTCTGTTTCCCTGGAGAAACCTGACTAATACAGATTTAAACAACAGGAACAGCTGGAGGGGGTGTTGCTTCCAGTGGATAAAGGAGTGAGATGCTACCATTGACGGACGTTATCTTGTCCTGGACAATTGTGGGAGGAGCAGTGAAGAGGAATCAGGTATCTAAGAAGTGGTCTGAGGGCTTCTGGCTGAAGTCTTAGGATACTGGGGCCTGAGTGGGAGACCTGTTCAGTGTTCTACAGTAGGCAGTGAAGCAGGTCTCAGGTAGTCACTGTCCCTCCCAAGGGACATCATGTCCAGGCAGAAGTTTTAAGAACCAACACAGGATTTTCTCTCTTTTCCCTCTGCTACATGGCTGGTGATAGATAGAAGCTACATCATCATTCTGGGTTCCAGAAACAAGCCACCTGGAGTAGAGTTACGGCCAACCCTCTGTGAACACATAGCACAAGCACTAATGTTTATGTATTAAATAACTGCTCTGTATTAATAGCCACTCAAAATTGTGAGTGATTTATTATTGCAGGATATGTTTATCTATCCTGGCATCTCTATTTATATGTCTATAAATACAGACTGCTTCAACCAGTTCAGATTTAAAAGAGTTCAAATCCTGGTCCCTACCATGTCCTGCTTACATGTTTGGGGGAAAGCCATGTAACCTCTCTATTGCTCAATTGTTTCCACTTAAAATGGGAGAAATAGAGTATTTATCAAAAAGAGTTGTGATAATTTAGTTGGTTATCATATTTAAAGTCCTTGTTTGTCACAAGTACACATAAAATAATTAAGGAATGCTACTTGTGATGATAGCATGTTTTAAGAATGCTTCTCTTCGGGGTGCCTGGGTGGCTCAGTGGGTTAAGCGCTGCCTTCAGCTCAGGTCATGATCTCAGGGTCCTGGAATCGAGCCCCACATCGGGCTCTCTGCTTGACAGAGAGCCTGCTTCCCTCTCTCTCTCTGTCTCTGCCTGCCTCTCTGTCTACTTATGATCTCTCTCTGTCAAATAAATAAATAAAATCATAAAAAAAAATAAAATAGGCTCAAAGATACCATTTAAATTGATTGGTTGTAATACAAATCACTGTGTTAAAAAAAAAAAAAAAAGAATGCTTCTCTTCACAGTGACCAAGGAGACTTACCACCAAGGTGGGCAATGCCAGACTCATAAACAGTTCATAATCACCACTCTAAATATCATCCAATCCAAGCTGGGATCTGGGAGATTTGTATTAGGGCCAGGTGATACATGATATAGGTTTTGAGGACTTAGTTGGCCTCTGTCTCATACTCTTATCTCTCTCTCTCTCTCTCTTTGTCTCTCCTTCTTTATCTCTACAGACTTTTAAAAATATAAAAACAATTCTTAACTGGAGGGACCCACAAAGACAGTGAGTCAACTGCCGGTATAATCAGTCCTATGGTATCTATGTCTTTTGATTTTCCTTGTATGAGATCTTGGTCTAATCTTGGTTCTGGAAGGAGCCTGAGGCTACCCTTACACAGATAAGCATTCACTCCACGCACACTTTATGTGTGCATTCATGGTATTCAAGACCGTTAACTGTGAGTCATTGGCTCCTCTCTTAGCTGGTTTCACTTCAATAACATGGAAAATGATACACCTACTCAGCTTGTCCCCCAGTAGTCAGGTGAACTCATTCATTACCAGGCATTTTAAGTCAGCTAATGGAACCTGTTCTTGAAGGGAGAGCAAATTCTTTGTTTATATGAACAAATACTGATGAGCTACATTCCAAAATAACAAAGGGCTTCTGGTGTGGGTGTTTCACTCCTCTCATTTGTTAAGAATAGCATGTTGTTGGTCTGGGCTCAGTGATGGTCATCAGTGGTGCGTAAGGGTCATGAACACACCCTATCAGGGTTGCCTTTGGATGAAATAGATGTTTAGGATCCTTTGTGGAAAATCCCACTGCAGGTTAATCTTCAAGACTGGCTCCTCTTACCAATACTTAAGCAAGAACCCCAGCCCTCTGAGTTCTATTCCAACACAATAAATACAGTAAGCAGGGACATACATTTTTATCAGAACATTCTTGTGCTCCCTCACTTCTCTATAGGCATGGCCCTACAAGGACGCATGCTGGCTGCATCTGAATATCTCCAATAATGTTGTCCAACTCAGCTACTGCCTCTTTTAGTCCTTGGCATTAGCTCTGTAATTCTGTTTGTCCATCTGTTATTTGTCCTTCTGGCATTGCTGTCTGCCCATTTTTATATTTGTCTGTTTTTTGTTTTTCACTTTTCTTCCAGTGATTTTGTAACACCAGTCTACTGTTTGATTTTCTATCTTGTTCCCCTTCTGAAGACATGCTGTGAGAAATTCCAGAACCAGAGGAAAACGCTGGGTCTTACCTCTCCCAGAGCCTGTGACTCAAACCAAGACCCTGCACGCAGGGTATAGAGTTCTAGGCTCATGAAGGGCACGAGGTAACTGTTGTATGTTTTCCCAGAGCAAGTTGACATCACAAAGAGTTGAAATTTCCTATTTTAATAAATATGGATCTATTGTGGAAAAGGTCAACATTTTTGTTATTTTTAAGGAAATATAAGAAAAACATTGTTGAATGCCTCTTTGGGTTTTGTCTCACATTCTGTCTTCCCTGGTGCTAGAGGACTTCCGTGGAAAAACCTAAGAAACACGGAATCAACAATAGAGTGTCAGGGGAGGGAAGAAGCATGCCCCCTTGGGGGTCCCACCTTCCAGGAGCTGCACTTGATCCTCCTGGCCCATCATCTCACTGAATCCTCATAATACATGAGGTCACAGAGATATTTACCCCTTTAGCAAAATCAAGCTTGAAAGAGTCAAACTAATGTTAATAGTGATAATTGTATCACTACTCTGCTAAGTAATTTTGCAAAGGCCACACCTTAAAAAAGGACAACATACAAGTTGAGTGTTATGGTCTCACTTGGGAAGAGATATTTTTGCATAATGT
Organism: Enhydra lutris kenyoni; assembly: GCF_002288905.1. Lineage (NCBI taxonomy): Eukaryota > Metazoa > Chordata > Mammalia > Carnivora > Mustelidae > Enhydra > Enhydra lutris. The sequence goes on from NW_019154104.1 coordinate 27,476,018, forward strand.
TAAGGGCTGAATTTCATCTTTCTCCAAATTCATAGGTTGAAGGCCTAACTCCGGGTACCTTAGAGCATGACTGCATTTATAGAGAGGTCTTTAAGGAGGTGGTTAAGTTAAAAATGAGGCCATGAGGGTGGGCCCTGATCCAATATGACTGGTATCCTTATAGAGAGAAACACACACAGAAGACAGTATGAAAAAACAGAGGGATGAGGGGTGCCTGGTTGACTCAGTCAGTTAAATATCTGCCTTCAGTTCAGGTCATGATCCCAGAGTCCTGGAGTCCAGGAGTGCATTGGGATCCCTGCTTACTGTGGAGTCTGCTTCTCCCTCTCCCTCTGCTCCTCCCCCACACTTGTGAAGCTGTATGTTCTCTCTCTCTGTCTTGAATAAACAAATAAAATCTAGAAAGAAAGAAAGAGAAAGAAAGGGAGGGAGGGAGAGAAAGAGGGAGGAAGGAAGGAAGGAACAAAGAAAGGAAGGAAGAAGGGGAAGAGAGAAAGGAAAGGAGATACCAATCTGCAAACCTAGAAGAGACTCTTCCAAAGAACTAAACTTGCTGATGCCTTAATATGAGAATTTCACTTCCCATTTCTTTCCTTTAAGCCTCCAACATTGTAGTCATGTGTTACAGAAAGCTTAGAAATACTAATGCACTCGACAAGTCTTTGTATGTATGTATATATCTGCCACCTCTCTACCTACTTATCTGTGTATCAATCTACCATCACTCTCTCTATTCACTTATAGTAGATACAGACAAACATCAAATCCAAAAAGTCTAATGAAGACATTTTTAGTTGTCCCTGTTTCCACTATCCTCACACATCTATTTTAATAATGATACAATATCTTCCCATCTTCACCATCTATGCTTGCAATGTTTCCACACATACCTATGCAGGGATGTTCTAATATTTCCCATGATCTTTAGCACTTAAATATTTATAAAAACATTACAAAATATAATTAATCCTGGTGCATTGCATTCTATTCCATTGTAGTTATATATTGAAATGTTATATATTTGTTATTTTTATATATCCATGACATTAATACAGAAACTATTTGGAAATTGTACATGGACTAGAAATATAATATGCCAACGAAATTTTAAAGTCACTCATAGATTTATCATCTAGAGATATTTGATGAGGACGTTTTGCTGTTGGCATTTTTCTTCTATATTTGTATGAATACACACACACAGAAACATAGACACTTACAAATATTTAATATACTTTTCTGTGTTCTTTACCTAGGAAAGATAACAAATTTTTGTCTGGTATATCTGAGGCAAAAATGTCCACGGATTTGGGTTGTTATTTTCTCCTGAAGAAGTTTTGTTTTTTGCATATTCCAATCTATTGTATCGGAATTTTTCTTTCTGTCATTTTTGTGCTCCAAAATTATGCTTCTGTCCTCAGATCATTGAAGTGTTTACTTAGATAATACATGGTTTCACTTTTCTCCATCCAATTATTTAGTCCATCTGGAATTTATTTTGCTACCAAGTATTTTACAGAAATCCATACTTACATTCACCAAGTAGCTAATAAACTCTCCTGATAATATTGCTGAATTGTCTCTCCTTCCCCACTGCATTAGCTTTTGATTTCTGTGTTATAAATTCCACAAATACAGTGACTTAGGACAGCGCCCCATCGTTAGCTTGCAGTTCTATAGGTCAGAAGTCCAAGCACAGTATATTTCAGTCCCCTGCTGAGGAGAAAAGGTTGCAGTCAAGGTGGCAATTGTTGTGTCCTTATCAGAGGGTCGCAGGAAAACATTAGCTCCCAACTCCCTCAGATTGTTGGCAAAGCCCAATTCCCTAATATAGGACTGACATCTCTGTGTTCTTGCTCACTGCTGGCTGACTGGGGACCCTCAGCTCCTACAGACTGCCCTCATGTCCCTGCTACGTGGGCCCCTCTTCAATACCTCTCACACTTTGAACCTTTAGGAAAGACTCAGTCACTTTTAAGGTCTCATCTGATTAGGTCAGGCCCACCCAGAATAACCTCAGCTGAGATCAGGATCTGAGCTGAAACCAAGAGACAGCTACTTAACCAACTGAGCCACCAGGCACCCTTCCCCACCTTTTTTTTTTTTTTTTTTTAATTAATAAATTTGTACAGTGTTCTCCATATAAGCACTGTATATACTAAGGACAGATTATATATACTTTCTGACTTTGAGATCATTTTTCTATGAGATTTTCTTAATGAAATCTGTGAATATATAGTAAAGCTATGGAAGCTTAGAGCATATCTTTTGAAATGGTAATATTACTTAATTGTGATTAATTCTGCAAGTTCTCTAGCTCATGTAAAACTGGATTTTCTTTTCTCTTGTGTATTTGAGGTAGACACTCACAACAAATATAGTAATAATAATTTCACAATAATGTAAATTTTGCACCTTCCTTTTAAAAGGTCATTACATCTTTGATTTCTGTTTCGTAGTTCAACACTGGTTTTATTTTCATAGATCTCCATGAAAGGTAATCTTTCATTTTATAATAGATTTCATTTTAGTTTAATATGGATTTTGTGGTTCTTTTTGATGTTTTTGTATTGGATACAGGAGCTTTTTCTAATTTGGATCTGTTATTAATAAAACCACTCTAGAATATATATTTCTTTTAGAGTTTATTTTTACCTCTGAATTATTTTCTTTAACTATATGAAGAGGTATAGGATTCATTATAAGTTAAAAAGAACCATTGAGGGGTTGGTTGGTTGGGGTCCCTGGGCTCTGGACAACATTCATCAGCTTGTGAACTGGTGATTTGCAATGACCTGTCTGGGGGTTGCTTTATAAATAATCACTTGATTGTGTTGGAGAAAAAGTGACATTCTGTTACAAAGGTGGGGGGACAGGAAGGAAATGGAGAGGCTGACTGACCCAAGCATCATCTTGAGAACATGGCTGGGATTCTGCCCTGCTTCCATTTTTGCTGGGTGACCATGAGGAGTTGGCTTTCCCTGTGCAGGTGGAAGCTCTAATTCATAGTGACCTGAATCGGGCTCTGCTGTCGATTCACTGGGCAACTCTAGGCAACTCTAGGCAACTCTAGGCAACTCTAGGCAAGACAGTTAACTCCTCTGAGCTTCATTTTCTTGGTGGAGGCTCTACATTAGAGTTTGCAGGGGCAGCTATGAGGATTAAATAAGATCACACACTCAGAGTGCCAAGCATCGTGGTATGCACAGAAGAAGTCCTCAAAATTATTTCCTTTCTTTTGCTTCCAGCCAAAGGGAACTTCTGTCAGTGATATCGTCTACAGACACTCCTGTGTCACGTCCCATGTGGAAAAGCATCCCCAGGAACTGGGAAGCATCCGAACTGTGGCTGTGTTGTTGTTGCTGCTTCTGTTGTCATAAAATCACCCTCATCATCCTGTTCGTGGAGAGGAATCTAAGTGATCCGAGTCACCTGGAGAGCGGGACTTGCTCATCTCTGGGCCAATTACATATCCGGATGTAGTAAAGCATGTAGGTAGCTATATGCAGAAGAGACATTAAATCCCATGCACACTAGGAACGAGTGTATTCATGAGTGAACAAGCCACACTACCTATATCTTCTCCCCGTGTATACTTTTCCCCGCTCGCTGCTCCACACCCCTTCTGCTCACCAGCCTGTTCCCACTGATCAGGCACTTGTCATTGTAAATGTCCCTTATTCGTCCTAAGACTAGACTGCTAGTGTCTGCTCTCCTGCCCACAAACAACATACCAAATTTCTCATGTAAATTGTGTGGATTGGGCTCCAAGTTCTGCCATAGTTTCTAACCATCTGTGTGGGTGCCATTGGTCTAGAATTTATTATTTCTTCTTCCACATCAATTCACAAAGAATGGGCATCTACTAAGTGAAATGTAAAATTGAAGGAATTAGAAAAGTTTAAAGCACAAAGGCTATGAATATTGTACATTGTACACATTGTACACAACATTGTACACAAATGTACCTGGATAGTTTTGTTGAAATGATGTGGGCAGGTCATACCTTCTTTAGGTATAGCAGTCACTGCACTGTCTTTTAGGACTTTGTTAATGCTGGCCTGGGCATGATCCCACTTCCACTGAGCCCCATTCATGGGGGCCATTTTTTGCCCACTTACATAGTAAGTACCTGCATTACAGAAATGGGACAAAACAAAACAAACAAAAAACTGCTGCTAAAGTATTGATCTTTGACATGGAATCAAGTAACTATACTGAATTTAGGATCAGAGAGAATATGCTTTATAGCTCATCCTTATGCATGAATAACTCTCCCTGAACCCAGTTTTCCATCTTATTGGAATAAGAACATGTATCACATAGATCATTTTTTGAGAGTTTCAGTGAAATAACGTGGATTTCATACGTACTGGAACTTCATAAGTTTAGGAAATGGGTTTGATTATTATTTCTCAGGTCTCTAAAATAGCATCGTTGTTATCAGTTGAATGTTTATGAGCTGTGGCTTCAGGGACACAGCCCTCATCACCACATGCAATGCTCATTTCCTTCTTTAAGACTTAAAAACAATGATCCCTCCTGTGAGCTCTTCTAAGTGAACCAAAATTGACTTCCTTTTGTTAAGCCTGTGCTTGGCCCATCCCATCCACCCAACTCTGCTGCTAAAGGCCACCTGCCTTTCCCTTTAAGCCCAAAACAACAGAGATTTAAGAAGCAAGCCTGGGGAAAACTAGAAGTTTCTTCCAGATTGTTCAGTAGAGCCCAGAGATTGTTCATTTGTCCCAACCATTGTCAGTAGTGCGTTAGAGTTGGATGCATTTCCTCACAAGCAAATAAGCCCTGGACAGAAGCCTTCAGCCCTAAGCCCTTTTGCAGTCACCCTGCTTCATTGTATATCTCAGGGTGGAGGTCTCAAGGAACAGAGGCTGGGATAGAGATACGTGGTCAAATGATTTATCAAGAGAGAAATGTGGAGAAGAGGAAGGAAAACAAGGAGAAGGTATTTGAAGGAGGTGAGCAAGCGTGTAAACACAGGGGAGTCTAGCTTATGCTTGTTCCCATGGGGAACTCTGGAACATGAACTACCACAAGGCCGGTCCCCTTGTCACAAGGTTGGTCCCCTTGTGGCATGGACACCAACTTCTTCTTTTTTTTTTTTTTTTTTTTTTGCCACTCATCAGTCACCTATTAGTTGTAGGTCACCTGGGTTTTGTGTTTGGGTGAAGATTGCAATTTACACTCTAGAGGAAGGTGTTTTGTGGGGGAAAGCATGGGTTATGGACAAGAAGCCTATTAATGCCATAATGTAACACAAGCATTGTGGGGGAGGGCAGTATGCATGTGTATAGAGCTCAGACCTGAGGAACACAGAGAAATGCTCCAAGTGAAAAACTTTTGTGGCATCCTGGTACAAAGTTCCATACCCAGAACCCTGTGCCTGGATTACAGAGGCCCTGTATCTGGCTCCTGCCTCTCTACCTCTTACCTGCTCAGCAGCATCTCCCTCAGTCAAGAACCGGGGCTTTAGCAGGAGACCACACTGTTGGAATCTCCCTTCTTCTATTTGTTAAGGGTAGGACTTGGGACAATACCTATCTTACAGTGTTTTGTGAGGATCAAGAAGATAGCAATTTTAAAGCACTGAGTACAGTGCCCTATATGGTGGAGACAATGCATGGTGACCGTGCTCAGCATCTTATCCACCATCACCACCAACTCCATCATTACCTTCATCATCATCATCATCACCACCATTGTCATCATCATCCCCATATCCCTTTCTTCTTCCTCCTCTTCCTCCCCCCTCCATCTCTCCTCCTTCTCTTCCTCCCCCTCCATCTCTCCTCCTTCTCTTCCTCCCCTCCTCCTCCTCTTCCACTTCTCCTCCTCCTCCTCCTTCTTCTTCTCCTCCTCCTCCCCTTCTCTTTCTCCTTCTTCTTCTTTCCACCTCCTCCTCTTCTCCTTCTCTTCCTCCTTCTCCTCCTCTTTCTTCTTCTTCCTCCTCTTCTTCACAAACTCCAGATTATGCCACAGATTTCTTCACTTCAGAACCTTATACTTCAAAGGAAAGTAATCCCCCATCATACTGGTTTAAGCAATAATAGGAATTTATTGGCTCATAAAGTTGTAAAGTTCATAATCATCCAGCCTGAGGTGAGGATTGATCCAACAACTCAATATCAAATGGGACTATTTCCTCTCTGCCTCTCTGCACTGTTTTTCACAGTGTGAGTGTTACCCTCTGACACTCTGTGATAGTTGTGGCAGTTCTGGGCCTTCCCTCTCTGAAAAAGGAGAGAAAGTTCTGAGAGATTCTATGGAAGTGAGAGGAGACATTTCTTTTCTGGAATCCCCAGCAAGCATCTCACATTTCTTTGGCTTTGAGTGGATTATGTGCTCATCTCTGGACCAATCACAGTGACCAAAGAGGTGGGAACGATAATTGGTAAAACAGGTGAGAGCCTATCCCTGAAAGTGGGGGAGGGATGAACTACACAGAAATCATATGACTGAGAATGGGGGACCCCCAAAACAGTGCCAAGTGCTATTTTTAGAGGATGGTTGGGTGGAAGAAAGAGAACAATGACCCAAACATCCACTGTACCGACCTTTGATGTGCTATTCCCTGTGCCTCGGCACATCTCCCACCCTCGTTTCCCAGCTCAGACTGGTCCTTTTGTACCCAATTTAGCGCCTCTCCTGGTATCTCCCTTTCTGGACTACCTTCGATGCCCCTGTTGCGGGTGCCTCTCAAACAAACACTTATCTCCCCCGGCACTGGTATCAATATCTGAGTCATGTGTTTATTGTCACCCAACCCACTCAACTATACGTTTTGGGGAGTAGGAAAACATGGTTGTTTTCAGCAGTTACTCCAAGAGGAAACTGAGTCAAGCTGTGGTAATTATGCTAAAAAAAAATCTTTGAAAAGTGAATGCAAGAATGGGTGAATGAGTGGACAGATAATCCAGTGAGTGAGTGAAATGACCCGGGCTTTCCTCTCACCCACTGAGGAAATAAATGTCTCACTTCCTACAGTCTAGACAAACCAGAGAAGATCATGTTTTCCTAGCTACTAGTCAAAATTGATAGAGGCTACTGTTTTGAAAAAAGAAACACTGAAGCTGGGGAAGAAACCAATTTAACACTGTGAGAAAAGATCAGGGGTACAAAAATAGCAAATGGACACAGTTAACTGTGATTTAAATATTGATCATAAAGGACTCTCAGCCTGAATTAATGTAGTGAATTCCAAATTCCAAAGACCAAAGACCCTGGATAATCAGATAAAGATTGGTCATTGGCCATGGTGCTATGCCAGATGACAAAAACAGGTCTCTTCCTCCTTCTCTAGAATACCCCACCCTTGGAGGTGATGTTCCAGAGACAGGCAGGAGTCTGGAGACATGCTCCAAGGTCAAATCAGCATAGACTTAGTTAGAAATAGAGCTCAGGACTGCCTTTGGAAGGGATCTGCCCCACACCATGAAACTGATCATTAATTTCTACTGTAGGGCTTACATCATTGCATCTAGGGGGCAAGTCCATGTCAGCATCACAATATACGTGAGAGGAGCCACCCTGGGTGTAGGGCAATGGAAGTTAATGAGGACATGTGGTCTTCACGGGGTCTCACATAGCCTTGGCATTTGTGATGTCCTTCCCTACCCTGCCCGACAAACTGGAGGAAGGCATTGCTTCACCTGCCTTACGGAAGACAAAACTGAGGCTCAGAATCCCAATGGGATTGGTGCAAAGCTGCTAATAATTGTCCACCTAATGATTTGAACTCCCATTTTCTCTTATACATTCAATACAATTAGTCACTCTCCTTCTATGTCAAATGTGAGAGCTAAAAGGAAGCATAACTTTTGATAAAGAACAATATTGTACAGAATGCAAACATGCCATTCATAGCATTGCTGTGTGTGCATGTGTGTATGTGCATGCGTGAGCATACGTTTGCATATATAGTATACATGTGCAATTCATGTGTTGCACGTGTACATGCATGTACACAAGTGTGGGTATGTGTGCATGTGTGTTTAAACGTGTGTGCACTGATGTGTGTATACATGTCGTGTAAGCGTGCATGATTGTGTCTTATCTGTGTATGTGTGAGCATGTCTGTGCATATATATTTATGTTTCCACGTATGCTAAACAAATAAAAATAACAAACAAAAAGACAAACAAAAAAAAGACCCACCCCCTGGAAGTCAAAAAAGAGAATGATTTTCCAGCAGGTTCCTGCAGAGCTCTTCTCTTTATTCCTGAGAGGTTCAATTAACGGATGCAAGTCATAAAACAGCGCATTTTCTCCCTGCTATGATGCATTGTTTTTAATCTCACTGCCTTGTATTATATCACATTCCTATAATTCTTCCAACAGGAAAAGGCTTGTTTCATAAAAATATAGTCCCCAGCATTTGAAATATAAGTTCACATGCAGGCAACATATATATCACCGAGCCGGCAAACTAACTCACTTACTTAATCCACTAAACTTCAGGTGCTTCCTATATTATGTGAAATGGCTTGAAACAGGCAGGAGCTGCCAGGACCCATCACTGCTTCTTTGCTCAAGAGAGACAGGGAGCAGGGAGGAGGCGGGAGTGGAAATTCCCTGTGTGGATGCCACAATAACATGTCTTTCATTATCACCCAGTGTCAGGACACTGGGTAATGTTCATTGTGCATGCACAATAAATTACTATTTACCTGGCAGTGCCTTTGATAAGCCCGTCTCCTCTCCCTCTTTCTGTCCACGCAGCACGGAGCGGCGAAACCCTTTGCCTATAATTCTTATTAAGGTGATACCTTTTCTGAATAAGAAAGTACACACTTCCAAAGCCCACACTCTCTGGGGTTTTTGAGGGACATTGTTTTTATTGGTTCCCTTTTATTCCTCCCACCCCGCTGTGTTTTAATGCTATAGTGACTTCTGTGTATACAACTCTCATATTGAAATGTCGACGGCTGCAGATATATGCAATATTAAAGAGCACTTATGAATTTTTGACATCTAATTAGTCGCTACCCAGTTAACATGTCAGGACTCAGAGGGATTAGGGAGGCAGCCCTTTCTGAATAAGTTACAGCGAGGCCCCTGTCCTTTTCATGTATTATTCTTTAATGTAGGTGGTGATTATTTGGCTGTGATTAATTGATGAAGCTCATTGGTCTGGCAAGTGGTACCGAATTCACCATCCCTCACTTTTATTTCCCTCAGTGGGGCTCTGCCACTTAATCGGAAGGACCAGCTTCTTTGCAGACTGTCTGGCCTCTCCCTGTGCATTGTTCCAGGGTGGCAGGGCCGCCCTGTGCCTGGCCTTGACCTCCACAGCTCCTTCCTCCCACAGGTCAGCGGTGGCCTTTGCATCCTTCTTGCTCCTGGAAGCCCTGTGCCCTGAGCCCTGGCTGAGGCACAGCTGATCTGGGGTGATTCCCCTGAGGAGCACTTCCTTTTGCTCCCCCTTCTGCCCGAGTGTTCAAGCCTTGCTCAGGGTCCCTTTAACACCTGTAGCCACCCTCATGGTTTGGTTTACTCCCAGGTTCAGCTGCTTGCCAAGACACCAGGTGACACTCGGGGCTCTCCAAAGCCGCTCCTGCCATTGTCTCCAGCTGTGGGGCCCCCAAGACTCCACAAGGGCAATGAAGCACAGCCTGATGGCACTGGCTCTGCCCCTGGGGCTAAGTGACACCAGGCTCTCGAAGAGCCAGCAACACCAGCGGATGTGGGGGGAGAGGACGCACTGGCTGCTGCCTCGAAGGGCGCTGGCCCCCTGTGCCCAGTCCTGCCATCCTGCTGGCTCCATGTGCAAAGCTGGACTGGAAAGCCTTCCTCAGTTCTGCATGGTCAGCCTTCCTGGATGGATGCTGTAAGGTGGCTCGGTGCTCCTGGAAGCCCCAGTCTGGCTCCCTGGGCTCCTACAGGCTGGACTAGTTCTCTCTGGTCATTTGGGTCCTCTCGGCAATTGTTGGATCTTGTTGTCTTGGAAGATGGCCACGGGTTCGTCATTTCTAAGATGAAGCGAGCAGGGAAGGGTTTGTGATCTATAGCCCGGTGTTTATGCAGGAGGCTGCAGAGAAGGTCTGTTCTGCTTCAATGTATGACTCCCCTCAACACACCTGTGTACGCACACAATCATATATACTGCGCACACGCAACTGCACACACGTATACACATGCCTTCCCCGGGTACAAACACACAGAGGCACACATCCCATGTACACATGCAGGGGCACACACACACACATACACACACACACACACACACACACACACACACACAGAGACATGCACAGACACCCACTTTCTCCCCCACGGCTTTCCAGACAAAGGTTCTAACACCAGACTTTTCTACCCCGGATCCCTGATTTTATGGGCAAATAATTACTTTAGGCCAGGCAGATTCACCCCCGTCACAAACCCCCACCATTCAAACCTATAATTGGGGCAATAAGAGCTGCGACCGGTTGGTCTTTTCAAATGCACCAACTCTGGACAAACCATCCTAAACATGTGTCATTATCAATAAGCCTTCACCTACCTCAGCCGGCGTGGTGTTTAATTACCGCACCTGACGTCAGTCAAGGCCAGCGCAGGGCGGGCGTGTGAGGGGCGATTTCAGAAATTTCGTGGACATAAGCCTTTCTCCTTATGCCAGTATCTATATTTAAGGGGGTGAGTGAAGCAGCAGCCAGGAGGGGAGACGGGGAGCCAGGCTCGGGCTCCGGGAGAGAAGATGGTGGGGAAGGCATTTTAGCCAAAGGGCAGTTGTGCCCCTGCCCCTCTTTGTCTCCCCAACCCACCCACTATGGGTGTGTGGGTGAGGGGTGGGGGTAGCTGGTGCTCACGAGGGGGCAAGGCAGATAAGGGGGGCGCGGGGAGAGCAAGGACTGAGGGGTGTGAGGAGGGAAAATAATCAATGGATACATATTCCCTTTCTCTCCTCCGAGGCGGATTCTCTCCGAAGGAAACACTGAACTTTGTAGTGTGAGCAGCAGCTGAAATTTAGAATTATTGTTTCCTGCTAACAGAGACTCATTTTCCACGGCCACATTTGCAGCATAATAAGCTTTTTGTTATTTTTTCAATTAGAGTCAATTGACCTAACAAAATGCTTGGCAATTAAGTGATTTTTGTAATGGTCCGGGGGTAATTTAGCCGAGCTTGTCAGCTGTGTTTCATGAAGCTGAGATGTCTTTTTTTTTTTCCCGCGGCTTCTCTCTCTCTCCCTCTCTCTCTCTCCTCTCTATCTCTCTCTCTCTCTCTCTCTCTCTCTCGAGCATAATGGCTCATAATTTCGAAATCTTTTCCTTCTGTTTCCCTCACAATAATTCACAATTACAGGAAGTTGTTGGAGGTGATTTTTTTTCTACCTTGCCTTTTGAGTCAGTAATTTTAAATAAAATGTACATACTTATAAGAAGGCAGCTATTACTGAAAACACTTTTTGTGTAAACTCAATTATTTTATGAATAGTGACACCAGCTTAGACTGGGTCCCGCTCCCGAAGGCTGAGGCATTATTATCTCCAGGGTAAAAGGTTTGGAACATTCAGAGCACTCTTTCCAAATCACACCAGCTTTCAATAAGGTAAACACAACTTTGCGGGAGCAGGAGGCATCTGGGTCACCGAGGGATGCATTTGCATCTTCCTGGCCGCCCCCTTCCCCTTGGCAAGTCCTGGACTCGAGCTTCTCATCCTCTGATTTATGAGGGAATTCCTCATTTGCCTAATTGATTCATTTTCTTAAGACGACATCTGGAGTTACATTTCCCTTTTAAAAAGCTGCAGTTTGATCTGATGACTGGATCAGATGTTCCTTCATTGTATTACTATCTGTTTATACCTATATTAAAAAAACACATATTCAGTTTGTATCGGCGTGATGCGTACTTATAGAAACAGCCAGGAAACTGTGCGCCCTTGTTCTTTGAGACCGTTTCAGCCAGAGGAGGTAATGCGAGTCCTTGTGGGGAGGTGTGTTATCAAGATTCATCTGTAACCTTTAGAAGCCTCATGCATGCTTCTGTGTTACTGTACGTGTTGCAAGAAGATCTCTGGTTTCACACCTGAGTTAGAATCCCCTGTTGACTTCAGTTATCCCCATTGTGAAAAACAACTTAAAAAAAGCAACCTCCTTTCCTCCTTGGCAGCAAACTTCCCAGTAGGGGGCAGTAGAAGAGTGAGCCAGCCAAACCCCATTTTGGCGAGCCCTCCAACAAGGGCAAGACCACCAGCCCTGGGAAGCCCCTCTCCTCCTGGCCCACGTGTGGGCACAGAGCTAGAGAGATCCAAGCTTTAGAATTGGCTTCCCCATTCTGCCTGAATCACGTCTACTCCAATTCTCCTCCTTCTAATTTTGGGGTTTCTGTCTATCCAAAGGGATTCGGCGAAGGTTGTGGCTTTTGTCATGTGGGTGCTAGGAGCCCCAGCCACATCTCCTACTGAGGTCGCTTAGGCGGCAGGGAGAATGGGGGCTTCTGGGACCCTGGAGGCTCCTGCAGGGCCTAAGGAGGCAGATGTCCAGTGCAGTGCCGTTTGACTCATGCTGATTTAGTTGACACCCAAATTGGGCCATTATTTCCTTTTCCTGCATCTCAATTTCCCCAGCTCTAACTTGGGGAGATCAGCCTAGATACCACCTGCCAAGCAACCGCACAATCACTTACTCTCTACCGCACACATTCTGTCATTCGTTTGACCCACGTGCCTTCATTCAGTCGTTCCTGAATGCAGGTGGATAGGCAGAAGGCATATTCCGTGTGTTAACAGGGTCATCAACTTCTTGGACTCGCTCGAGCCATCTTTTAAAATACAGGATCTTAGTGCAATTCCAAGTCATTTCTTTATATTATTATTATTTATTATCATCGATTGTATAATGTGTCCTCATCAAAGACATAAAGAGATTTGGAGGGACGTAAACTTATTTCACGGCTTTTAACGAGGTGCGTGTTTTCCACGGTGACATTCCCCGTCTATTCGGAGATCCCTGGGACTCTCTCCCCGTTTCCCCCATGGTCCCGGACAGCGCTTGGGTGGTTAAGTTCAGAAGCTAAGTCGCCACTGTGTGGCCCCGGTGGGGGGGGGGGGGGGGCTGGGTGAGGCCTCTCAGGGCTTTGCGTAATCCACCTCTCATTTTCCCCACTATGAAAGCAGAAGCTCTAGTTCAGAATAAGCATCTTGCTGAAGAAAGAAGCCAAAGCAGAAAGTATTAAACTTTCATCCAACACCATAGGAGAGATGTAGTTATTAAATTTCAGCTGCTTATCAAACTGATATGAAAGTCATTTTGCATGATTGCTTTGCATCCTCCAATCTTCTGCTCTCATTCGCAATGCATCTCTGTGTTTTCTTATTAGGAAAATACTCAAAGGATAAAAAAGCTGATAATATTATTCAGTTTTGACAATTAGGTTGGAAAAAAAACATTCAAAGGAGTGCTTTTTTATTGCAGCTGGTAATAACACCGGGGGTCCTCTTGATAGCATTCTATAGTCATGCTACCCGAGGTGACACGGGCTTTATCTTCTAATTGCCATGTACTGGTTAGACTGGATCCAGGCAAGGGAGGGTATTTCCAGTCTTCTCATGGGTACGTAGAACTCTGGTTACTATGACATGAAGAAATACGCTGAGACTCTTGCATTTGCTCATTCTTGCTTCTTTGGCTAGTCCATTCTGCTTATCGGACCCCGGAAAGGGACTCTGACCATTCATTCAGAGTGTCCTTGTCGAACCATTACCGCGTTCTGGGAAATGTGTTAAGACCTAGGGATGGAGCTCTAGGCAGCTGCCCACCAACAACAGAACTGCATCTCTCTTTAATAAATTGTCATAGCTTACTTTTCATTATATCCGTGCTCAGCTTTATAAATTAGGTATACATTTCCACACATGCAGACAGATGCCTTTTTCCCACCGCTTTGCTGTTTTTCCACGGTCTGCAGAAATACCAAAATGATTTCTGTTTACCCATTCGTCAGTTTTACATGCCTTATTTTGAATTTTAGCGCTCTTAAGAGCTATATGAGATAGAGACTCGTTTTCTCGTTGGATGGCGATGGGAACTGAAGCTCAGAGAGGTCAAGGGACTTATCCAGGGTCTCACAGATGGCGCATGACAGCTTGCGATTCCAGCCTGGTCTGTGCCACTGTAAGGGGTGCTAATTTTGACTTAGCTTGTTGCCAGCAGCTCCTTCTACATCCATCTCCCCAGTGTCCACTACGTTTTATTTCTAAGTGTTCAGAGATGATAGCATGATGGCCATTGTCCACTAAGGAAAGAAAGCATCAGGCCTCAAAGAGGAGAGATGGAGCAGTGGGAGCCCCACCCTCTCAACCTTCTTTCACATCTTCCCGTCGGTCTCTCTGCTTCTCCCCAGCCCTTAGGTAGGGAAAGAGGCCTCATTACCCATCTATACAGACTGATACTGACAAGAGGGGGTACAGCTACAAAAATCCAATCCTGGAAAGCTACAAGAGCCCTCAGTGCAAGGGAGAGGTGGTGGCCCCACCCAGTGGAAACCTTCTTACTGAAAGTCAGGAAAGATCGCCATTAGTTCAACAAGATTTACTGAACACCCACTATGAGCCAGACCAGGTTCTCGGTACTTGGAACAGTGAAAAGAAAAGAGGCCCAGCAGCATGCTAGGGAGGCATGTGCATTCTAGCTGGGAGTCGGACTCATAACAGCAGACACAATGACCTGTAAGGAGGTTATCGAGCAGGAGGGACAAAGGATCCGTGAGCAAGGTAATGGAGAGAGGGGAAGTGTTCCAGTGTTGAACGGCCTGATCAGAACTGGCTTCAGATCTGTCTTAGGAAAGTCTTTTCCCTGCTTGGTTTCACATGTCACGATTCTAAAAGGAGAAGTTGAGTTAAATCAAACCTTTCCAAACTTGGCTGATCTTAAGAATTGCTAGGAAGAGGTTTTTGTTTGTTTGTTTGTTTTTGACGGAATAGAATCCCCACATACGCAGATTCAGGCTACCAGACTATTATAGATCCGAGGCCTGGGAATCTGCATTTTTTAATAAAAGCACCCAGGGAGATGCAGATGTGTAACCAAATTTAAAACCCTGGACTAAATGTGCACCCTGGGTGTGCGTGCTCTAAGGACGCCATAGCCCTCATGATGTTTGTGAACTTACTGAACACAGGAGTATTCTTTATTCCTGGGGTTGTTAACAGGGATTAATGGACCGAAAGTTTGGTAAAGCACCTGGCCCAGGTCTTGGTGCATCACTGGCGTCCACTATTACGTTCCAACTCCACCTTGCAGGCCTAACGTCAAATCACACCTCTCTGGAATAACAAATGGAAGACAAAGACGTTTGAAGAAGAACAGCTAAACCTATAAGGGCCGAGAAAGGAAGAGGAGAAAGCATTGTTTAAGTAGTTACCCTGCCGAGAAAGAAAAAGGACTCTAAGCCATAATTCAGGTAGGCCAATTTTATCAACGAGGTTCACAAAATACACATGCAATTAGCTGAGATGATGGAGGAAGGCCGGACCTCGGTGTTTCCACAATGAGTGCATCCTCTGCTGCATGGGGTCTGATTTCCTCCAGGTCAGGGGTGAGGGAAGGGAGTGATCCTTGAGTTCCCTTGGCTCTAGGCAAGTAAGGACTATGAAGGCTTCTGTCCCTTTGCACAAAGCTCTGACCAGCTATCTCTGCCATCAAATCGTCTGTATGTGAGGCAGACTTCTTTGTCTCATTCATCACCTCAGCTCTTGCAAAACTGAAATTATATTTAAAGAAATGAAAATGAGGTGGCAGCAGAAATGCCAGAGATCACACACCACATACGTATCACTGATTAAAGAGTGGCATGATCCATTCCCCCTTGGTCTCCTGTGACGGCTCCTTCCTGCCCCACTTCCCCACCATGGTTCCTTCTTCTCGTCTCTATCTGTTTTTATTGGAAGAAGTCCCACCTCACACATCATCTCTTCTACTGTTGGTTGTTTTCTTTTTTTTTTTTTAAAGATTTTATTTATTTATTTGACAGAGAGAGATCACAAGTAGGCAGAGAGGCAGGCAGATAGAGAGAGAGAGAGAGAGAGAGGGAAGCAGGCTCCCTGCTGAGCAGAGAGCCCCATGCGGGACTCGATCCCAGGACCCTGAGATCATGACCTGAGCTGAAGGCAGTGGCTTAACCCACTGAGCCACCCAGGTGCCCTGGTTGTTTTCTATGTACTGTCTCTTCCCCTGCCTGCTATGGAAATTCATGGGAGCTGGCTATTAGAGTTGTAGCCGTTGTTCCATATTCTTACCTACCACATAATAGGTGCTCAATAAATTATTTTTGAATAAATGAATTTCAACTCACTCCTGCTTTCTTGCTGATTGGACATCACCAATCTTTCCCTATCATTTTTTTTTCCATTGAGTTTCCCTCACCCACCTGGCCGGCATCATCATGTTCTATCTCACTGATAGAAAAAGTTAATTCAAAAACAAAATTTAAAAAAAAGAGAGAAAGAAGATACAAGTAAAAAATTGAGCACAAAGCTATTAAATTTATGATCATCTTTATACAACTATACAGTTGATGCCTGGACACTCCATAGATCTTACAGTTTGCATTTTAATTTGAGGTATACTTTGATAGCATCCACAATGGTAAGAACAGAAATTTGAAGATTACTTTGCAAAATTGCCAATTTCTAATATGTTACAAGGAAACAGAAAAGACTGAAACATATTTGCGATGAGTCAAATATAGATTTTATTTTTAAAAACATACTTTGATTAATTTCAGGTACCTAATTATCTCCTCAATTTAACAACTATGTCTGTTTCAATGACAGCTTTTTTAAATATTTGACTCTAATAAACCTCCCCTCAAAACTTGTTATGCTATTAATTTGATAATATTTTTTAATGGAATGTTCATTTGGTAAAGAATGCCTTGTGCATATCATAAAAAGCCGATCCCTTAAAAAATGCGATCAAAAATGATACTTTACTATCTCATCACCAAGGTGCTGTGCTGAGTGTCCAACCCACCATCTACTCTGGTGGTCTTGGGTGGTGTCTCTCTGCGGCTGGGGATCAGATAGCCATCCAAGGCTAACACCCATGCAAACCCCCCACCCCATGTGGACTCCAGCTACATGACCTATCCTCAGGGTATTCAGCCATATACGCAAAATACAACTCGAGAAACTGAGGATTCTGTCATTGCCCTCATGTTTCGGATAGCGATGATAAAGATATCTGTAATATGTCGATATGCTTTCCTTTCATTAACTGACCATTTATTCATCAGCAACAGGAGAATATTAAAGAGGAACAGCAACTAAGACCAAATGGACTTCCCCATTCCTGAGGTGTAGACTCTCAGCCTGATCTGCCTATGACTGTTCTGCTCAAGGCCCCAGATCTATACCGATACATTTAGCATCGGTGTCCAGTATTAATACTCAATCAATTAACAAAAGTAAACAGCATAGCTGTGGACCAAATCTTGGACTTGTTGGAAATTTAAGCCAGCAAGCATTTTTCCAATGAGCGTTCTGTGAGAGGTCAGCAGCACTGTATTTCCAACATAATATCCTAAAAAGAAGAAAAGAAATGTAGATGTTCCGGACTCAGAGCTCAGCGCCACACTTGGCCCTCTGTGACTGCGAGTGCGTCTCTTAGTCTCCTTGACCGGCCGCAGCCGCATCTGGAAAATGGCAATTCAGACCCATGCATCATGGGGTAGCTGCAGAGCCTAGGCTGGTCTATTTTAATAGATCACCAAATGGGCCCAGGCACACACTAGGGGCTCGGAGAAGGTCGGCTGTGATGGCCATGACGATGGTGATGACGATGGGGACAGAAGGGTCCAGTTGTAAGCTTTCCATAAATAGGTTTCACAGGACAATAGGAAATTTCAGCTCAGAAGCTGTAAGTCAGGGGCCTGAAGGCTATGAGTCACCACTTTGCTTCGTGCCTGTCAGTTCATTTTTGAGAATCCACAGAAATAGAAATGTTCTATCAGACCAACTTGGATTGCCATCTGGCCCACACATTTTCCTGGCACGGCCCGAAGGCCAGCACTGCTATTCTCCCCTCCAAGCAAAACCCCAAGTTTAGCAGAACAAAATCTGGTGCTGAAATGCATCGAGCACAGCATCGGTTAATTATCACGATTAGCATATTAGTAGTAGCTCTGGGGCAATTAATAAGAAGAATAATTGAATCTGGGCTATAATAGTTAATATAACTACGAGTTAGGTTAATATGAATTGCTGGTAAACTATTTAACAGACCAGTAACACTGATGGGGAACATTTTACACTTTTTAGACAGGCTTTTACATTCATTAGCTTGTCGAGTCTTCTTTGGCTTCTATTATTATCCTTAGAGTCTCTTTAGGGAAACTGAGGTTTCAAGCGATTGAGAATTATCCCAGGTGAGGAGCTGATACGTAGAATATCGGGAATTGGAAAGTCTGCCTTCCGACTACTTGTGTAGCAGGGCCTGGAGATTGACAGAGGAAAGACAAATTTGCAGACTAAAGCATTGCTTGGCTCAACCACTGAGTGCCCCCAGGACGCCGGACCTGGAGAGAGCTCAGCATCCATCAAATGCGACGCCCTCATACAAATGAGGAAGAAGACTTACCTCCAAAGAATAACCTAGGACACAGATTCCAAATTGATTTTCTTTTTTTAATTTCAGAGTTCCTTTATGAGGTCCCAGTCTTGAGCTCTTAAAGCGATCTTTTTAAAAATTTCTATGAGCTGAAAATCACATACTCAAGTTTGTTAAAGCTGTATATTAAGTTATCAGTTTAGTTCTAAACCATGGTCTGGTGCTGCATTGCCAAAAACGTGTCCCATTTAACTCTAATTTGATAGTGTAGTATTAGTTATTGTGGAAAAAGAGGATTTCCTGGTCAATTACGTTGAGGTGTTCTGGGTTAAAACATGAATTAAAATGATTTTTTTTTTTATTCCTGACCTTTTTGGTTTTTACCTTAAATATGCAAATAGTGTGCTGTGTCCCCATCCATCTTGGACCGTGGTGAAATCCTTTGCATTCAGAAAATCCCTTGAGACTCGTATTCAAAAGACCAGTTGGGGACACTTGGGCATGGCAGCATTTTCAACCGGGTTCTGGTGTGTTTGCTTCATAGCAAATATTCCTGATCGATGAAAACGTGCTGCATTTACTCATCTGTCCCTGGCTGCCTTATAGAGGGATGAAGCCCCTAAAAATACAAACCACAGAGAGAAGGGAAGCCATCCCAATCCTGTTTCATTTGAACTGCAGTGAATTTCCAGGTAACTAAATCCACTCTGTGCCTGGATTTCAAGCCTCGTTCTCAGCCCTGAACCTCCCCATGGGTGACACTCCTTTTCCACCTCTGTGGACCCCGTGCCTACAATGAGCCGGTTTTCACACGCTTGCTTGCTATTTTAGGCTCCTACTTCTGGATCGGGGCTTCCTGTGGTGAAGTACCTGAGAAGAAAACATGCACAGAAGGGTGAGTATTTATAGGTTTGGGGCTCTGAAACTAGAGAGTTGCACTTGAACTGATAATCACTAACAATACTCATAATCCCTTAATGTGCTCACATCCAGTGAGGGGCGACCTCAGCCATTTCTTCCAGGTGGCCTAGGTAATACACCTACAGGAAAAGAGAAAAGTCAAACCAACAATGAGGGCCTTTGATGTGAACTGAACTTTTTATAATGTAGAATATTGAGAATAACCAGGCAGGCATGAGAAAAGTCCAGGAGTTTTGGCCAAAAGCTTGGTAACATTTGCTGTTCTCAGAGGCACATTTGTTTTACTTTTAACCCTTCAAATTCATAGGCTTTGAAATTGAAATGTCCCTACTGATTTAAAACTTGGCTTCAACTGTGTCTGTCCTGGAAAAATGATGGCTTGTCCATTTGCTTTTTTATAATTTTTTTAGGGAAAAAAAAATGTTGACTTTGAAAATAGCATAAGAATAAACAGTTACAGGAGGTTTTGCACTGTGGTCACTCTGGCTTTAAATTCTAAACATTTCAATTTGCTTTAAATATCCAATCCAGCAGAAAAGCTCCTTGTTTTCTCTATTTTGAAAACAAAAACAAAAACAAAAAACAAAAACAAAACAAACAAACAGCCAACGTACTGAGATTGAGAAAGTGTCCAACGAAACTATAACTTTCTTTCTCAAAGACCCACACATATGGATTTTTTACTTTGCACTTAAGACCACATTTCTAAAGGCTGTCCCTCCCCTAGCCTCCTCTTTGAATATGTAACACTCCGCATGCATCTAATAGGTCCTTCAATTGTCCACTTGCACCTTCAAATTATGGGACAAGTGGCCAATTGGGCCTGCAATTGGCTAATTGCACTGACAATTAGCCAATTGTGGGTATAATTAGCTGCATGTAGAATTAATCGTATGCACAGAGTGGGCAGCCACTCTTTGAAAACATAGAACTAAATGTGTTCTAGATGCACATCTGTACCCAGGCACAAAGGAGACACAGGCGAGGATCCTTGATGAATCACTCTTAAGAGAATCATTAAAACAAATTTGGTGCTTGGTTACAAAGACCCCATGATTAAACTCTGCACATCCGGTCTACTTTCTTTGTCTACCAGGAGCTTGGTGTGGACATGGCAATGAAGGTCCCAGCATTGAAAACTAATTCTTCACACTGAGGGCCTTTGCAACAAGCTATCCTGTCTCCTGATACCCCCACTTTAAAATTTTAAATTAAATCCTCAGATTTAAGATGTAGCTGGTGAGTTGCTTCAGACAGACTCTGTAACTAGAGTCTTCAATAAGGAATCTGACTCCTTTTGGTCTACAGTGCAAAATGTTATCACCTCCTTCATCCCTAACACCCAAGCTTCTCAAGCGTATTCTTGGGGAACCAGGACAAAATCTCAGCATAAACACAGTGCTTGTCCATGAAACATCAATTTTATTTGATGGGAAGCAATATATAATAATTCTAAGTTTTAAGCTAAATAACAGAAAATTTTGAAAATGGTTAAAGTTGTGATAGTCAAAATACTATAAGGACAAATTAATATAGATCAGTGATAACTGCCTCTCAAGTGTTTTGTTTTATTTTGTTTTAGAATGGAATCAGATCATTGAGAATTATCTAATGAAAGAGAGAGCATGAGAAAGAGATAGAAGGAGAGAGAGAAAGAGAAAGAGACAAGGATCCTAGAATCCAACACTCAATAAATCAAATAAATCTGAGATTTCTGACAATAAAGAATATTTTTTCCTTATCTCAGCATTTTACCAAACAAAAGACACCAAAGGCCAGTCTTTTCAAGTAATTCCTGTTCCTTGGTGATGGGAAATGCTACTCTAGACCAAACAGTCAGTTGATTACAGAACAAAATCCAGGGATTTGGCTACTTCCATCCCTCCTCATGAGCCTCGAGCTTCAACTCTCATCTTCCACTTAGTGAAGAACATTCCAGGAACCCACCAATTCTGCAGGCAGGTCCATCCACTGAACCTTCACACACTGCTGCCCATACACTATGTTTCAAATGACCACCACCAACTTGAAACAAAGGCCATGTGAAATGGATGGAGTCATGTCCAACATTAGAGGTGTTGAAGGAGTGAGAACCATGAATAATGGAACATTTCCTGAACATACGGACAAGCTTGCTGACGATGGAGGGACAGTCGTTTTCCTCCTAGGTTGTAAATGTTGCTGGATTTTATATGCACACTCTTATTTAACTACAGAAATTGCATTGACATCATATCTATTTCTAGGAAAGGAGGAAGACAAGAAGGGAGGATAGGAAGCACTTACTCTTACGTCAGATATTTTCATAGGTGTTACCTCATTTACTCTTCAAAATAATAACATCAAATATAAATAATAACTGTTCTCTTTGGGGGGTGAGGTTACTGAGCCTTGGAGAAGTTTAAGTGATTTTGTTAAGGTTGTGCAGTAGCAGGCAAAAGAGAGCCAGGTTTCAAATTCCCTTACACGCATCTCCAAATCCTCTTTTGGAACAAATTCTTTAAATATAAGCCATGTAGCCCTAGACATATGAGAAAATATTATGATCATTATACTTCATGTTCAAGTGCATGTAAAAAAAGTCATTCAAGTATATGTGTCTGAACACAAACATCTGTATTTGTGATCTTCTACATAAATATTCATTTGTATTAAGAAATCGTACAAATGCTAATGCTGACACTGAAAGAAGTAAGATTTTGTCTTGTCTTCTAATTGAACTGAGCCTAAATTCTGGATTTACAAATGAATGTTTGCATTCCTAAAAGACCTCAAAGCAAGTCCAGGCCAGAATTTCTCTGCCACTGCATGTTCCCAACAATAGGGCACAAGAAGGGTCTCATTCACTGAATGTGCTCCTCTAGTTAGCCCTTTGTCCAAGCTGACTTGTGTACTGTTTATTGGTAATATACTTGACATTTCACCAAATATGTTGTCAGCATGTAAATAAACTTTCCTTCTATAACATAAGCCTGGACTCCCACTTCAAGTGTTACCCCTCTATGAAATTTCCCTTAGAATAAATATAAGTATGTTTCAATACCCTCACAGTGCCTGTTGTATAAAATGTATCCATTGTGTTCTTACCTATACCTGTCAGCTATTGCTGTAACAATGCTGCTTAACAAATAACCCCAAGTTATTTGTCATCCCATGCTACATGTAAGCTTAAGTAGGCTGAAGCTTTGTAGTCCTGTGGCCTGAAGCTCTGTTCCAAGCTGCTGGTGGACTGGGGACCTGCTCCCTAGGTCTTCTCATTTGGGGACAGTTAAGGAAGCAGCACCCAGCTATTGCCTGCTGTTGTTCATGGCAGAGATCAGGAGTGAGAGCTGTGGAAACACTCTGCCTCCAGCAGCTGTTGCTTAAATAAGGTAAACATCACACCCTTGTACATTCCATTGGCCAAAACAAATAATACAGTCAAGCTCTACATCACAGAGATGGGGAAATAAGCTCTGTCTTTAGAGTAACAAAAAGTGGTGGAACAGTAAATTCTTATGAATAAATAACCAAATCTACTGTGTTATCTCTCTAAATATTATTTTCCTCCCACTGCTCAGTAAGGTAAAAATAACATTAAATTCATATCTGTCTTTATCTCTTTTAACCAATATAGAGTGGGTATCCAAAGAAGGCTCACTTGATACTTGAATACATCATTGGTTTCATTCCGGAGTAAAGGAGTGAAAACATCACTTGATGTTTACCACAGAAAGGTGGTACTTTCTGAAAGAACCAAATTATATCAATATTTAATTTTTCTAATTTATTTCTCTCTTATACACACGCGTGTGCACACACGCATGCACACACACACACACACACACACACACACATTTTACTTTAATAGTGTTGTTTTGGAGATGAGGGAACCAAGACGTAAAGAAGTTAAGAGATTTTTCCATGGTTGCCCAACTAAGAAACAGAAGATGGTGAATCAGATACAGAATGGTTTGACCATGTATCCTGTGATCTTAGTCCATCAACAATGCTGGACTTCATTTTCCTGTCCTTGGAAGTCCCTGGTGAAGGAAAGGAACACTGGGTTAAGCAAATAATGTTTTTTAGTGTGTATTTGTTTGTTTGTTTAGGTGTACATATTTTAGGGAGAGAGACTCCCCACTGAACATAAGCCCAATACAGGGCTTGATTTTGGGACACTGAGATCCGACCAGAGCTGAAATCAAGAGCTGGACACTCAACTGACTGAACCACCCAGGGGCCCCAAACAGAGAAAGCTTCTTAAGTGATGTGCTGAGATGTTATGTCAGAATCAAAAGTAGTGATGCTTAGGTATGTTTCTTCTGCTAGAAGATGTGAGTGTGATGATACAGCATGGGACAGTGCCCTCATAGAGAAATTAGCAGCAGACACACTTTGATGTAAAGAAGTATTGTCTAGAGGTGTTTGCCTCACATTTTTACATTGTGGCACACACAGGAAATGATTTTATTTGTGTGACATGGTGTGAAAAAGAACAGAAAATATCACAGTGATCTGAAAAGGGGTGATTGGGTAGAAGTCCCCAGGTACCACAGACCCCATCAGGCCACCCACAGGTACTGGGATTCTCTGCTAAGGACAAACTTCCTGGAGATGGTCCTATACTCCAGATCACACATGCTCACTCTAGTCAGAATCAGAGGTGATCAAGGCTGAATAAACAGACTCATCTCACCCACAGGCGATGTGATCTCATGCTTCCCATGATATATTTCTTAGTGGTTTACAGAGCACTCTTGTAGATATGGATAAATTCATTATCCAAAATCCAACTGAAGATATCAGTGTTGTCATAAATTATAATACGGTAACCAGGTCTGGTGAGTCATCCAATATTGGAACCCAAAGCACCTTAAATATCAGTGTCCTGATTCCCCAGAGCAGGCAAGGTTTGACCTTCCTCATCTGTTGATCACTCATCTGAGTCCACAACTCACCACAGCACAGCCAGGAAACTGAAAGGGTTTCTCAGGAGCCAAGACTTTCAAGGTCCTAGTCCCACACTCTAGTCTCCATTCAGAACCAATAAACATGATAAGAATCACTTGGTTTTAAGTTTATTTAAAAGGATAGAAGACAGACTGTCTCATCAAAGTATTACTACTCAGAGAATTGGCTATTAACAGGCCAACCAGAAAGAGAAAGACCAAAAAAAAAAAATTAAAGAAATTAAGAAACATAAGAAAGATGAATCATGGCATTCTGGGGCATTGGTATAAGGACAAATTGTGCTACAGATCTCAAGGTCATGATTGTTTACTTAAGTGGTAAATGCTGTATACAAAATAAAGATTGGGGAATAATTAGATAGTTCCAAACATGCACTAGAAAAATTTTCTACCATGTTTAAAATCAAGCAAACAAAAAATTAAGACAATAGAAACAAATATGCCTTCAGAAGGAGAAAGAAAAGGAAGGAAGGGATTTTTTTTTTCTTGAAGGCTGAGATCACTATTAAAAATAGTTCAGGTCTGTTTTATCTTATATCAACGGAGTGATGAGATTTAAGGTCAACTTTTGTGCTTAGAGTCACAGTGTGAGTTTCAAACTCATAGATGATTTGTTCCAAAGCCCACACTGTGAGCTGACTACACCATCTTTGAATGGGACTCTTCATCTCCTGCACAGGTAAGGGGAGTTGAGGTGCTAGTATTAAAGACATTGGCTCTAAAGGTGGGAATCTGTTAATGTCGTGCACAGTCACCTGCAAAATCAAGTGCACCTCCAGGGCCCTTCCTTCACTGTCCACATGGCTGCAAAACCCTTCCCCAAGTGCGTAAAGAGAAGGCACACTCTGACCGCCTATCTTAGTCTGTAGCAGGCAGACCCACAGCATTAACTAAACGTTGCTTTTTTGTATTTATAAAGAATAACAGCTACATGCCACTAATGCAGTGCCATTTCATTTAATGACATCCAGCACTGAGTGATTTAATTATTCTTTTAGTCATTGAAACATTCATCATAGTTTTCTAGCGGCTCCAAGAGAGCCCACTTGCCTCTTGAATCCATTAACATAGAGCCTGCGAGCTGGCCTCCCCTTGGAGATCCGTTCAGCTGTGAACCTGGGGAAAGAGGGCTGATACCTTTCAAAGTGTCATTTCTGTTTTTGTCATGGATTTTAAAAGCCTCGTTGTGTGTTGCTACTGTGAGAACCTACTATGTGCCGGGTTTTGCACTGGGTTATTTTACTTAAATGTCCTCATTAATTCATGATGAAAACCCAGAAAGCAGGTGTCTTTATTCCCATTGTACAGGTGAGAAAACTAAGTGCTGGAGACTTCAGGTGGCTTCACCACGAGGACACATCCAGCTGGGATCTGAACATGGGTTTGTCTGAAACCTTTATCAGGGACATCAAAGGTGTAGATGATTGTAAGAACCCTGAGAACAGTAACTAATAGAACAGTGTACACCAGACATTTTACATTCATTATTCATATGAACCTTCAAACAACCTAGTGAGTTAGACTTCCCATTATCAGATAAGGAAACAGACCCAAAGAAGTTGAGTGATGTGCCAAGGATCACAAAGGAAAAGTACAGAACTGCGACTTTTTATGGGGTCTAACTTCAAAGTAATTGTAAACCCACCATGCTGTGCATCAGTGTTAATAGAATTGGGATCAGATTCTTCACCAGTGATTATAGATATCAATGTGCAAGGATTATCCCCCCCTTTGGCAAAACGGCTTGATCCTTAGTTTATTGGGGGTATTGTGATGTTTAGAATAAGCTCATTTATAACAAGTGCCTTGCATATAGAGTGATGAACACCTAACTATATTTTAGTGGGTCAACGGTGGCATCTGAAACACTGGGCTGCCATGAATCAGCATGGCGAAAGTCAGATGTATTTTTCAGACAGAGAGTTGCTTCTGTAGTGACTTTTTTCACCCGAAGACCATTCCATTCCTGCTAACTGCAAAATTTTGCAAAGCTTAAAATAATCATTCTCTAAAGCATTGAAATTGCATTTGAGGAATTTATCCTAAGGAAAGAGATATGCCATACACAACCTGAGGATGGTCATTGATAGGAAAAACAAAAACAAACTGGAAATATCCTGTAGATTGTGATTGTTAATTGTAAATTATAGTGTATTTATTCACCTGCATCCCATGAAGTCCTTAAGAATGACACATACATGTACAGACACACGCTAATGCACAGGAATACACATATGGACAAAGAAAGAAAGAATACCGCAAACCAATTTAACAGTGGCTTTGGTTGGTTGAGAAGGAGGGTCGTGGATGTGTTTTGCCATTGTGTGTATGTGTGTGTGGGTGTTTCTTAAGCTACTTTCTGTTCGCCAAGTTTTCCTTATTGAGTGTGATGTCTTTAGTAACTCACAAATAAGGAATCATGCCTGAGTAGCCTGTGGCTGAGTGCAGCCCTGCTCTTCGCCAGAAGCATTGCTGTAATTCAAGCAAACATCCTGGAGCACCTGTCCATGCTCACATCCTGGTGAACTGTGTGGAGTCCTTGGCACCAGTGGCTATCTGGTGAACACGGCCGCCCCTAAAGAAAACCATGACATGAGTCTCCTTTATAAAGTCCGAAGTGTATCTGTCTTCAATCTCCACAAGTAGATGGAGGAAAAATCCTTACCATTTCTACTTGAGTTGTTAAGATGGCACAGAAGTGGTTTTTGCAATAAAACAGGCTTTCCCCAAGGGCACTCGGTATAGATAACATGTGTTTGTTTATTCAAACTCTTGGTCTTCTGCCAGATTTTTCCAGAACGGGGTTAATTTACTTTGTCTATGCATAGAGTAGACACCTTTAGCCATTTTAAGAATAAGGGATCCTTTTTTTTTTTTTAAGATTTAATTTATTTATTTGACTGAGAAAGAGAGAGAGTACGAGCACGCACAAGCAGGGGGAGCTGCGGAGTTTGAGGGAGAAGCAGATTCCCCACTGAGCAGGGAACCTGATGCAGCACTCGATCTCGGGACCTGGGATCACACCTGAGCTGAAAGCAGGCGCTTAACTGACTGAGCCACCCAGGAACCCCAGAATTAAGACTTCTTTATAACATTAACAATGAAGCAAAAGTTTGCAACTTCTGATTCCTTATATTAGTTAAGGCATGTTTATGAATGAAAGATTTTGATGTGTTGATTCAGTAACATTTTAAAATGACTTGTGTATGTGAATGTGTGTGTATATATGTATATATATGCCCATACACACAAAGGTGTAAGACACTTCCAGGCATGATCTAACAGTTATGTATGTGAATTAAAAAAGCCAACTAGTGAGCACGTACTTTATGCACCAGACATTGTGCTCAGTGCTTTGTAAATATTATTTCTGTCAATATTTATAAAAAACTCATGGAGTAAGTTCTGCAGTCACCCCTTCCACAGATGGGACACTGGTTTGGGAGGTTATTAACTCATCATGGCCATGCCAAGAACTTAACTTTGGCTCCAGAGTGTGTTTCTCACATGGTTGAGGGTAAATGATTCTGGTTTCTCAAAACTTGTTTAATGCTGCTGAAAACCAGGAACTGAACTATCTTACATTGGGAATTCCTATAAATAGGGTCAATCCAAATACATCTAGAGGGAAACTTTGGGGACAGACCATGAGAGTGGCCACTTGCAGAAAAAGGAGCCTTAAAACCAGACTTCTCATGGCTCTGTGATCTCTACAGCTCTCTGTATGATGCCAGAATGCAGAAAACATCCCTTCATTTCGCAACATCATCTTATAGCCGGAGAGACCTGCTCGCCTTGAAAGAGCAGCATGGTCATCTGGGTTTCAACGACCCTGAGCTGGTGACCCTCTTACCCTTTCCCTCCCGGGTCTCTGCCTGTGGGCAAGGATCTCTCTCTCTCTCTCTCCCCCTCTCTCCCCGGCTTTAGCTTCCGCAGCAGCAAATGAGTCAAGAAAGAGGTCTGGACGCTGAATGCCGAGCTCTTGTACCAAGGATCCTGAGACATAAAAGCAATGAGGTTTTACTCCCCCTGGCTCTACACACAGGCACAGCCTCTTAAATGCCTCCATGTGAGATAAGACTATTTGCAAAAAGCTTCAACAGCCTTACTGTCTTTTAGCGTGTTATTTATTTATTTATTTATTTATTTATGGTGGGGGGGATTCTGTTTTGCTTCTTCCCAGGTTCAACCAATGCTCTAAGAATTAGAGCTCCATGTGTTTCATGGGCCTCGGCTGGCAGGAGGCATCTCCCTGGGTTGCTCCTCTCTGTGTCTCGGGAGGTGACTCTCTGTGTCTGGACATCCCAGGGAGATGGCAGGGAGAAAGGGCCCCAGGTATGGGTGAGCCAAACAACGGAGGCCCAGCCGCCCAGTCCTGGGGGGCCACCACTTGCTGCAGGTTCTGAGGGGCAAATCTGTGCTGATCAGGGCCTTCATTTAAGCTCTGTCCCCGCCTCCTCCTCAGTTAACACCCCAGCACACACAATACCAACGAAGGTGATTATCTCTGCTAGCATAATTCCTCCCTAACATCTGCTTTCGCCCATAACACTCCACTAATTTTTCCCTCATTTCATTACACATAATTTTCTTTCAACACAATCTACATGTATTAAGTGGTAATGACTTTCCAGTTAAGAGCAAATCGACACCAAGGGACCCCGGTCCCCCCCACGGTTGCCTGCAGAGCCTGACTCTGGCTATTAGAGATAAATTCCGTACCTCAGGAAGCTGCAGTGAGGTAATCAATCAATTAAGCGGTTAGGACATACATTATCAAACTTCCACAGTGTGGGGGGCAGGGGGCCATGCTGATGTACTTGCCGTGATTTTTTAGGAATTCAGAAAAAAAAAAAAGTGAATAAATAAGATCGAGAGCTATTATACAACCAGGCTATAATTTGCCACTCAAAGTCAGGGGCTGGTCTGTCAGACTTAATGCTGCGGAGTGGCTGGGGGGAGAGCCTTAGGCCTTGGACACATGCTCTCCTGAGCAGGAATCCGGGCTCTGCTTCTGTTTATTGGTGTGTCCTGGGGCACTTGGGTTGGTGGGCTGGGAGTCTGAGATTTGTGTCCTTTGAAAAGGAAGAAAAGACACCTGGAGTTATAACTCTTACTGCCTAGGTTTGCGGTGGGGATTAACTAAGATTGTACATTTGGAAGCGCCTGGCCCATAACAGACACTCAGGAAACCTTCATTATCTTATTTGTCCTCCTGGGCTGTGGACTGAGGACAGGTTAAGTGAGCAGAGATCACCAAAATGCTGCCTTCGAACCCTAGAGTTACATTCCTTCTTTCCCTCTTCCCCCCCATCATGATTGCCGTCGGGTTTCTCTGGTTTCTTAGGAAAAATGCCAAAATGTACAGAAGCCTGAAATGACATTCAGAATATTGTCAGTCCTTACTCATGGGCTTTATAGGCTGTTCCCTCTGGGCTCAAACCTCACTTATCTCGTCAGTAAAAATGGGCATATTCATGTTTCATCTGCCACCATGAAGGCCACTGCGGGACTCAGAAGAAACACGTATTAAACTGCTTTGAAAATCATAAATCACAAACAAAGTTGGATTTTTAAAAAATAATATAGTTTAGCATACCAGTGCTTTTTTTTTAAACTCAATCCAACCTATAAATATCACATGTGTCTGAAAAGTATATTAAACGTTGCCCACACTGTTCAAAAGACAAATTAGCTGCAAAGGCAGAGGGAAAAAAAAAGAAAGAAAGAAAGAAAGAAAACATTGGGTAGATGTGGCACTATAAAAATAAAATATTTGTGAAATAAATAAAATAAATGGACAAAATATTTTTATCGTATGTGTCAACCAATAATATACAAATATGCTTATATGACACATAATATTAAATTCTCACAAATCACCAAAAAGGAAAAAGGAAAAATAAAACAGGAGTTATAATAATAAGGTGAACAGTGCTTATTATTTGCCAACTTCTCCTAAAAGCTTTCTGTATTTTAATTTACGTAACAAGACAATAAAACACCCAAGTAAACAAAGAAGCAAATATTAAGATAACATATAAAAATATTAAATCTCCATATAATCCAAGAAATGTAAGGTGACATAAAAGAGATACAGCTTTTCATGTATCAAATTACTAAGGTTTAAAAACTTGACTTCTCTGGTGCTGAGGCATCAGGAAAAGGGACGCTTCCTGTAATGCTGGTGGAATGTAGATTGGCAAAAACAAACAAGCGTTATTTTCGAGGAGGTGAATATCACTATGTTTCAAAAGCTTCGCTTATACTTGCCCATTGACCCACCAATTGTATTGGCCTAGAATTTACCCTTTAAAAATTAGAGGTACTAGTCAATATTTAACTACAAAGATGTTCATTGCATTGTTGTTTAAAATGGCAACATATTGGAAGCATCGGAGACCAATGCCCGGAGACTACGGTCATTCAATAAATAGCATTTACTCAGCAATTACTTAGTGCCAGGTCTTTGTCCAGGCTTTGACTCTGTAGCTGGGAATGCGGTGGACCAGATCCCATTCTCACGGGGCTCCAGTTATAATGCAGGAAGATCTACAACGAACAAAGGAAGGCATAGACACAAGAGGGACTATTGTGAATTCATTTACTCAAGTTATTTTTCTGGGGTCTGCTGTGTTCCAGGCAATCTCTCAAACCTGAAGGGTATGACCATGTACCAGGTGACAACCCTCTGTGCCCAGAGACTTTACATCCCGATTAGAAAAATAAGAAATATATAACAAACATTATGTTGTAGAAGTGTATTTAATGATATGAGGAAAAACATGTTATAAGAAGTGAAAATGGTTATACGGCAGGGCACACACTGTCAAACCGTTTGTATAAATAAGCAAAAATATTCACACATATGCACTTCTAAAAAATCAGAAGGATATACACCAATTTCTAGGCAGTAACGTCTCCAGATATATATATATATTTAATTTCCTATACTTGTTACTTTTGAAATGAAAAAAGGAAAGACAATTTAAAACCCAGACTACAGATACCATGGCAGGTTCATGCTCAGTTACTGATTCCATTTAAAAATAAAAAATAAAAAATCGGTCACTTTCTACATCATGGCAGCCTCTAGATTTGATTTCTTAACAACAAGGAGCCATAAAATAAAATGGGTTCTGGGTCATTTTCCAAATTTTGTTTCTCATAAAAAAAGAAGAGTTCAGTCCTAGGGTCTAGAAGGAGAGGACCTCAGAAATTATCTCCAGCAGCAGCAGAAAAAGTGGAAGTCCCCTCGGGCCGGGAGACTTTCTCAGAGGTCGAGCTCAAAGGTGAGCCCTGCTTGACTCACACCGAGTTCACTTGACAGTGTCACCGTCTCAAGGTGACGGAGAACAGGAAGAGGAGAAACACTACTGCTACAGATTCTTAGCCATTCTGCTAGAGAGTCTACGTTTCAACAAAAGCAGAACGAAGGTGAATAAACTCTTGCTAGCCCCCGTGGAATGGGCAGAGCTCCTGGGTCCTGCACACAGACGGAGGGAACACCCGAACCCGTAGACTGGATGCCATGATTGCCATAGTGGAGTTCTGAACCAATATGCCCAGTATGGATCAAGATGGTGATGTACAAATTCATCAGCTGAGTTACCTTGAAAGCAGCAACTTAGAGAGTATCCTTCTTGTCGTCAGTGATATTAGGGTAATTATTTAGGATAATTATTGGGATATAACTCAGGGCATTCTATGGTTGACAGACTCATCAACGGGCATCTGTCCTGTGATCTTCCCATGGGTCGTGGCCTGTCAGTGTTGTAGCTGGTTTCTGGGCAAGCACACTGAGACCCTGATGATCCAGATAGCTAACTTACAGTCACACCTCAGAAATGGAGCAGTGCCCACAAATCATGGATACTGAGCGTGGTTCTTTCCTGTGGGAAAGAATGGGGAAAGGCTTCTAAGCATAGGTTTTGAATTCAAAAATCTTGTCAGAAATTTGGAGATGTGGTACAAAATCAAATTGAGATGTTATCACGCTGCCTTTCTTTTCTTTTTCTTTTTTTTTTTGTTGTTTTGTTTTGTTTTTTTGCTTTTCCCTTTTGCTTTTTAATGATCCCTAAGAAACCCATTGTATATATTTGAAAAATCCAGCTGTTTTGTCTGTCTTCTAAACCTTTCACCTTGATTAGTTTTCGGACCCAAAAAGTCCTTACTCAGCCACATGCTTATGCCAAACAGGATTTTAATTGTTGAAGAGGTACATTTGAATGGGACACTATGGGGAACTCCAAAGAAGAGTATGCTATGGAAAACAAATCGTTTGTTTATTTGGCCATTTGTTTTAAGACAAAGGTAGAAAAACAAACAAACAAACAAGCAAACACTGGGCTGAACAGATCAGTAGAGGTTTCAGACTATTTCCAAGGATACCCTAAGACCATAGGACTGGGCAGGATGAAACGTGACTAGAAAACATGCCAGATGCACATGGCACAGTTATAATGTTCCATGGCATGCTGATTTGGTTATTTCTATTTTTTTCTCAGACACCAAAACCCATTCCCCTCCCCCAATGCCCAGCACTCTCTGGGGCTAGAAAACAGAGTCCTATACAAAGTGATTAAGAACACCCTTTGCACCGCACCCGTCCTGACACTTTTACCCCATGGGGCTCACCGTGCCTGGCTTCTCATCCTGGACTGTCTTCTGGGCTGAGATCAGTATCACAAACGTGTCAGAGAAGAATGCTGTCTGGGTGGCTAGGAGTATGATCGTATTTTCTCCCATTCCGTCCTTCCATTTAACCACTAGTGTTCTTGTCCTACTCCCTCCCCTCCCCATTGCAAGATGTCTGGCACCCAACGTCTGGCATGAAATCTTACGGATCTACATTTTCCACAGGGTTGTGACAACAGGTTTCAACTTGACTCGCCATCCCAGGGAACACAAAATTTCAATTTGTTTGTTTCCAAGGACAAGGAGAGTTGTAACTCTCCGTTCCAGGAAAGAGGCGCCTTTACATTTGATTAGCTTTTTCTAAAGAGAAGATGAATTCATCTGTCGTGGATTATTTAATAAAAGTATTTTTATTGTATTGTATGTTATAAAAGCACATCCCACATATGCACGTCATTCCAGAGCTTTGTTGCCTGCAAGTTATTGTTAGCTTTGAGAATATCCACTGGCAGAAACCTGCACTTAG
Organism: Enhydra lutris kenyoni; assembly: GCF_002288905.1. Taxonomy (NCBI): domain Eukaryota; kingdom Metazoa; phylum Chordata; class Mammalia; order Carnivora; family Mustelidae; genus Enhydra; species Enhydra lutris. The sequence continues at coordinate 27,509,620 of NW_019154104.1, forward strand.
AGCCCTAAAATGTTAGCAACAAAAGGATGTGGGGGAATCCCATCGTCTGTAAATCATGGCGTCTTCATTTGATAACCATAACTGATTTTACATGCCGGGGAAACTGATGCCAGAAAAGAAAAGTGGTTTGTTCAGGGTGAGAACTGGTTCATGACAACATCGGAATCCCTAAACCTGAGCCAGGATTTCTGATCATTGGCATCAATGCCATGGTCTTCAGGATACCTCACTAATTAATTTTATTTTTGCCTTAGTCATTTTTTATTACTATCGCAACTTCTATACTTAAAAGAAAAAAAAAAGTAGCCCTAGCATGTAATACTATCTTTCTGGAATCAAAATATTATTAACATTCGATTATTTTGGAAACTCTTATAAAATGATTTTCCCCACTCTTCTTATTTTAAGTGGTATCATCTACTTTTGTAAATTGGAGGATGCTACCATTTTTAACTATTTTAAATGAATTATAAGTCATATACTGGAAACTCATCGTAAATGGAAGGAAAAAGGATGGGTGGGTAGATGGACGGATGGACGGATAGGTGGGTGAATGAATAGATGGGAAGGTAGACACATATTTATACACTCGTACTTGATATTCTAATAATAAATAATTTCTCTTTTTACAGCAATCAATTAGTGCTATGCACGTGCATCTCTCTGAACTCCGTTGAACAGAGGCATCTTCCCCTTCCTGTCTACAGTGCCGGATCCAGGACACGGCACCCAGTACAGGCTGAACATGTTCCGAGATCCCAAATCAGCATCCACACGGTCGGAAGGACTTGGAGTTTCAGGAACACTGAGCCTCGAGATTCCACCAAACCTCATGAGTTTCACCAGCTCTGGCCTTGAATCCAGGCCTCCCCACTTCCAGATACGGCCCTCCCTGCCTCGGCTTCGGGGACGTGGAGGGGGCTTTGGCTCAGCTGCAATTTGATGACATGCCAGTCCCCTTCTTCGAGGTCTATCTGGGGTCTATCTGGATGCCTTGCTCCCCCTCTTCATCCACATTTGCTTATTTATTGTCTTCTCCCTTCTCCCGGACCCTCTCTCTGGCGTGTTTACTTGCAGCAGCCAGAAAGACCACCTTATACCCGCTCTCTCCTCGGTTCAGTGTACCTCTCTACTCCAATAAACCGTTTGCATTCCATCTGGCGAGCGTTTGCTCTGAAGACATTTCCCTGTCAATCTCTCCCGCCACATTAAAAATCTGTCATTACGATTGCATCGCCGCCTGGCTCCTGAGATTTCTGACTGCTTTATTGCTCTCCTCATTTTTTTTCTCTTCCCTGCTACAGCTGAGAAGCAGAAATAAAGGTTTGTTGTTGAAACATGGCCGGGAGGAAAGTAGGAGGCGCACATCTGTCAAGGTATTACCTTTCTTCAACCAGGGATTAAGGTGTTTTACGGCACTCGCTACTGAGCATCACACTGAATAAATTTTCTCAGTAGAACATAAAAATGAACTCAAACATTCTGAACCAAGTTTCCTTCTTTTGAGCCAACCCAGGTCATTATGAGGTGGCACCAGCAAGCAGGGGGTACGGACAGTCCGGAAGTCCCTACCACCCATCCTGCCTCCCACCAAAGCTGCATTACTTAAATGCCAGTGGAGGCAAGGGAAGCATCTGGATTAGGGGAGATACTGGTTGTGATTGTGTGGCCTTCTTCGCCATGTAGGAGAGAATGGAAAGATCCAGAAAGATCCAGAAGGGATTTGGCCCCAGGACCAGCTCATTCAGGCTTGCTAAAGTTGAGCTCCTTCTTTAAGAGTCAGATCAAATCACTCTCCTGGGGGGTGCCCCTAGATCCCTCCTTCCTTCTCATGCTCTGTAGGAACACACATGACAAGTGTTGGGCCCACGTCGGGCTTGCCCACTGGCCTGTGAGCTTCTCTTCTCTGGGGCAGGGGCACGTTCTCCAATATGGTGCCATGTGCTTATGGGACTTCTCAGTGCCTGCCGGGAGGATTGCTGCTCCCATTTTGCATTGTATGGTCTGTACCTGGATTAGCCCATTTAAGGTTCGTGGCAACCCATTTCAGTGCACTCTTCATACCGTCGTTTTATAGATGAGCCAACAGGGGACCAGAAGGAAGGCTCAGCATCTTGCCAAAAGTTAGTCGGTGACAACGACGGGTCTGGGTTTGAGTCCAGCAAGAGTCCATGCTCTTTAGCAGGGTTCTGTTCTGTGGAGGGCAGGGAGCATAGGAAGGGACAGGGATAAGGTGGGCTTTGAAACAATTTCTCTCACCAGCAAAACCTTGGGAGGAGCCATGGTGCCTGGGAGCACTCTCTTGTCTCAGTGCCCTGTGTCCCTGTATCCTGTCACAGTCCTACCCAAAACTGCAGTGGCCTGTGGCTCTGGTACTGCCCCAGGCTTGGGCTTCCTCCATGTCCCGCCAGACACACATGCATTCTTTGTCCTTCCTAAAAACTTACTTCTCTTTGTCCTTCCTAAAAACTTACTTCTCTGCCTGTGACATCACCTCACCTGGAATTGTCTATCTCATTCTCCTCTCTCTTTCTCACAGGGCAAACTCCCATTCATCCTTCAAAACCTGTGCCCTTCTGGGCAATCTCTATTTACCCCTCAAGAAGCGTTAGAAACCCCCTAGAACTTTTTCACTGCTCTGTAATGACACTTGTTGAATTTTATTGCACGCCACTTGTTTGCATGCTAGCCACTCCAATAATAATCAGAGACACCACTGACGGAGCACTTTCTATACACACTGAGCCTTCGGTAACCTTACAACCACATTAAAAGAGAGTTCAACCCTAAAATACAGGTCGACCCTCATTCCCAACAGAAGGAAGACCTGCTCTTTGCTATGACAACTGCCTTCCCGTCGATTATAGAAGAGCCTTTGGTTCTCTGGAGGACGGCATGGTGTTTCCATACAGAAGGAGACCTGCCGGTGGGTTCAGGGGGAGAGTTGAAGCTGGGCTCAAAGGTCTGGGGATTGCCAGGGATTGAGGGCCCATGTGAGGTGAATCTGGATGCTGGTGCTGGTTCCACGGTTTCCCAGAGTGACCCTGGAACCACTAGCCCCAACAACCTCCAGTTCTCTGTGAGCTCAAAGGCAAAGCCCAGAAGTGCCGCCTCTGAATCTTCCAGGCCTACTTTCAAGGTCAGATTCGGACTCAGTGACACTGAGTCCCACAGCCCCGTGGTCTCCAAGCCCTACCTCTTCCCATTGCAAGGCCCCACCTCCCCCAAAGGCCAAAGACATTGGAGTCACCCCAGGCTGCGCAGGATCAATCCCAGGACCCATCAGGCTCCTGACCACCCACATATTTTTGTCAAGACTCCACCTCAAGGGATTTCTGCGACTGATGGAATCTGTTTCTGGTAAACTGGCCAACACATAAAGAGCCTCTAAAATGTGAGCAGTCAGGCTGTCCCCAGGAGAAAGCCTCAGCAGAGACGGGAGGAAGGGGCAGTGGGTAAAGGGTGGCAGATCAGAGCACCCTGAGTCTGCTACAGACCCCAGTCCTCTCCCTAGGAATCGTTTTACTGCTGGTCCTGTTGGGACCAGAAAGGAAGGATCCTGCTTTCTTCCAGAGAGAGGTGTTAAGAGCCTTCCTTCATTTCTCTTGACCCACTTGGACCCAGAGTACCACAGTTTGGGGGTTGGGGCACTGCTCTCCAAAAATAAGATAAACTATCTACAACTTATAAAAAATAAAATGGAAAAAGAAATACAGGATAAAATATGGGGAAGTGTATTTTCTTGTCACAGGAAAGGCCTGATTTCTAAGGGAGTCATAAAATGTCTACAAAGAAAATGTTCAATAAACCTGAAAATACAAGATTTTAATATTTCCATGCCAACAACCACAAAACAGAAGAGGATATGTGTAATGTACAAGGGATACGGACAGGCAACCAGTATAAAGGGAAATGCAAACTGCTTATGGACATAAAATCCTAATGCTCACCAACAAGTAATGCAATTTAAATTAAAATAGCAATGAGTTTGACAATTCACCTATCAGAATGGAGAACGCCATAAAGTTTAAAAAGTATTGGCAAGAGTACATAGAGTAGATCCTGCCGCATGAAACCTTAAATGCACCCAAACTTTCTAAAGGGCATCGCGGCAATATACAATCAGAATTAAAAGTGTGCAGAGCTTGGGTCTTTATGCTATAGATATTTTCACACCTTTTTGCAAAATACCTAAATGCATGTTTACTGAAGCACTAGTTATTTTGGGAAAAATCTGCAAGAACCTGAATGTTCAGCTGAACAAGAGTCACTAACTACTATAACAATCCATCCACTCCAAAAAGAACTACACAGTCGTGACAAAAATGGGGTCATTGAAAATGTACTGATGCGGAACGGTCAGCAAATGGTCGCTAAATGCTGAAAGAAGTAAGGGATCTGACAGTGTATCACACAAAGGGAAAAGCACACACTCTTGGGAATATAATAGTCTATTTTTGGAAGTATGAATGCAATTAACAGTGATCACCTCTGATGTGAAAGAGAATTTTCCTTATATACCGGTGTTGTATTGTTTGGCTTTTTTTTTTTTTTTTTTGCAATGCATATGCATTATTTGTAATAGATTATGAGTTAATTTTATTTTGAGTACTCTACTAAACCCCAGGGGCCCTCCCAAGGGAATGGCCATGTGGCTTGCCGATGGCGTCATCAGAGTGGATGTGCCATTCCATAGCCAAACCGTGGTGTTGGGAGAAGTTGGATGTCCCAGCCTGGTTTATAGAGGCTGGGAACACAGCTCAGGACTCACTTTCCTGGCCTGAACCAGCTCTAGGCTAAGGGATACATTGTATCCAGCAGCTCAGGCCCTAAGAAGATACATCCCAGTCCCTTTCCATTGCCCACTCACAGTAATTTCCGATCATAGATGGGGGTCATTTGGCAGGACCATTGTAACTGACCTTGGCTGAGTCTGGATGAGTGACCTTCCAGATCGTTTAAAAAGTGTTGGCAAGTGAACATTTGCCACTTGTCCTAAGCTGCCACAATGTAATGGTCCAAACATTACTCATTGCCTAACTGGGCACTGGCCAAGCAATTAAACACCCTGTGCATTTGGTCACTTCCCCACTCTGCTTGAAGCTAGCATTCATACATAAAATGCCATGCAGATTGTTGAGAGCAGACTCAGATCGAATCTGATTCATCTCACTTTCTATAGGAGAAAAAAAAGGAAAAAAGGAGGAGGAGCTAGCAAATCTTGAGGGACGACTTGGCACTTATGTTATCCCAATGATTATCTCTACATAGTAAATATCATCATCTCTATTCTACAGATGCCAACAGTGAGGCATGGTTGTGAGGCTGGTGGGGAAGACAGGATGTTGGTTTCTCAGGCCCTGTGGAAGAGATTCTTTCCATTACATCTGTTTGTTCAATCCAGACAATGAGGGGATGTGCCAGGGCTCTGGGGTCAGCCTGTCCCCAAATGAGCATCACCTCCATCTCCTGCAAATTCTGGCAACTTGGGTTAATTACACCAGTTCTCTGTGTTCTGGCTCTCTCACCAATGCGGAAGTTAGCCCACTGCACTATTGTGAGAATTAACCCAGGTACTTCTTAAAAGTACTCCACATTGCACCTGGATATAGCAAATGCTCAACAAACCCTAGCTCTTCTTATAATCCATCTTGCCAAAATGTTCTCCTTTAGGCTTTGTTCCCCAATTGGAATTCACACATGCAGAGACAGGGACCCTCAATTAAGTTCCCCTTTCTTCCTGCCCCTCCTTTTTTTTGTTTTTGTTTTTGTTTTTGTTTTTTGAAATTTGTTTTGTTTGTCTAATTTTTTTTCCCTCGTGACCATTTCATAAAACTGGTTTTGGAGTCCAAAATGCTGTCAGCTTGAGAACATGAACCTGAAATCCCCAAAAGGATGTGCCACATGATTTATAGATGCATTTTCTTTAGCTTAACAGTGTCACCTTCACATTTCAGCCTTGGCAGCCTTCATCGCCCTGCCAGACTGTGGAGTTTTACAGTTGCATCAAATAAACTAGGGTTATAAATCACCCCCAGATGTCAGCCTAATTGTTTCAAATGAGTGGGAACCTGTTGGATGGGGTACTTTGGACACACATTCACTGAGTGTTCCTGAAGGCCAGCTCCCTCCCATCCTGGCCTGAGAGCCCCAGCAGCTGGCTCGAGGTGGGGCTGGCTCTCTGCACCCACCCCAGGGACTTCCGGTTTCTCCTGTTCTCTTCCTCCAGCAAAGGCCCCACCCATTCTGGCTTCCAAGAAGTAGGGTTTGCAAACAGGTCCTTGACTCCCTTCTGTGGAAAAGCAATTGGCTTCCCCATGATTTTCCACACCAAGCGTTGATAAACAAGCATGGCAGGTGTCAAGACTATTTGCCTACCCATGAGAGAAGGCATTCTCCCCAGTCAACAAAGAACAGGAAGTGGAGGGGTTAAAGACTGGGAGGGAGGTGGATTCAGCATTTACAAACCAGACCCATACGGCCACCCTCTGGTCACAACTCAGCAAGCCTGCGGAGGAAGACAAACATGAGCCTTGCTTTTGCATCCTCAATGGAGACAAAATTTTCTAGAAATTCCAACCAGAGAACGAACGCTTAGCGCTGTGACTCTCACTATACCACCACAGAAACAGCGCTGGCTGATGGCGTTCTAACTTCCAGAGCACCTGCCTGCATCAGAGGCCCACATGAGTGCCCCTCCCTGCCCTTTCAGCCTCGAACCTCAATGCTAATTATGCTGGAGAAGGGCTTTTCCCTGTGAGCAAGAGGAGACCCAGGATCAGGCAGCTGGTGCCCCGGGCAATATGGGTCAAGGTCAGTGTGAGCCACTGCTTCTCCCTGGGGAGGACCTGCATGTGAGTTTCCTCTACAAAATCCCCCATAAACCTAATACTTTAAAGTATCTGTTTCTGCATCCAGGCATTTCCCAAAGAGTTACTTTAAGGATGATTGATGTTTGAAAATGCAAGTTTAGCATCACGGCCCAGTGGCTGTGTCCCCCTTGTCCCAGTGGCTCCATTATCATGGGAGAACCTTAGCCACATGGCAGTGGCAGCTGGCACCAGACCTCTGTCTTCCTTCTGTTCCCAAACCCAAACGGACTTCCCGCTCAAACTCAGCCTCGCTGACCCCCTGTCCCCAGCCATGAGCAGATGTGCAGGTGGCTGCCCAGGAGACATTTCCCAGACACTTGGTGATCGCACCATATCTACCCAGGTGACGCCACGGTTGTGGTTTGCTCTGCCAAAGCTTCCCCCTAAAAGGAGCATTCTAGGGCAAGTCTACCAACCTGAACAGACCACAAGCCAGGAGTTCTATCAGCAAAGGATGTGACTAACTGAAAGTGTTCCTTGAAGGGACGTAAAATAATAGAGGATTCCAAGATGGAGGGAGGGGGAACGAGAGATGGTGATGGGTGACATATTTTCCTACAGTCTGCAGGTAAGACGTGTGTTTTAGTTCCCATCACTTCTACCAGATTAAAAACAAAAAATAAAAATCAGACAAAGATAAACAAACGCACAAGTAAGTGGAATAGGGGGCAGTCCTCTGAGAGGCCGAATGTTGTGAAAGGACACCCAGGGTCTTGAAGGCTGTTTACCGCCTTGTCAGCTGGGGAAATCGCTACTGACCTCACGGGGAAGCTTAGATGTGGGAACAAGGTGTGAGCGTTACTGAACTGTGGGGTGGTGGGAAGGTGTGAGGGGTTCCTATGAAGGTGTTATCAAAACATACAGAATGTGAAGGGGAGACCTTGAGAAGACAGGAGAGGAGAAAGGCCCTACATGGGTCTCAGGCAAATGCCCTGGTGTACACACTGTGCTCAGCCCCAGGAGGGGAGGGAACACTAGAAGCCAAGTTCAGTCAGAGACCCTCAGAGTTCAGTCAGAGACCCTCAGAGTTCAGTCAGACCCCCAGTGTTCAGTTAAAGATACCCAGAGTTCAACCAGAGACCCCCAGTGTTCGGTCAGAGACCCCCAGAGTTTAACCAGAGACCCTCATAATTCAGTCTCTACCCTTTGTGGCATAAGGAGGAGTCTATTTTTTGAGGAGCCGGAAGAAAATCTAAGGGTTTGGTTATCCAGCTTCAAATGACACACCATGTCTGCCACTCCCATTCTGGGAAAACTTCCAGAAGTAACCTTCCATAATCCAAGCTTCAAATTGAGGTTAAAGTTCAAAATGTCCCATTAGTGCAGTTGAACACGGAGTGAGCAGATCACCTTTGGGAAGCTCATTTATTTTGGATACCTCATGAGTGTATCTTTGGACGAGAAAACAATAGTTTTGAGGTCAGACTGTTGGGGGTCAAAACTGATCTCTGTAACTTGCAAGTTCTGTGAACTTGGGCAAATCAGAAAATCTGTGCAAAAGTGGGGGAAGTCATGCTTCTCTCAGAGCACTATTATGAGGATAACATTTGATAACACATAAAGTTCCTGGCAGAAACCCTTGTGTAAACCCTCGATAGTTTACGAATGCGTCTTCCGGAAATATCATCCGAAGTTCTGACACTGAATGGAGGGCAGGAGGGAGGGAGGGAGGGAGGAGAAGGAAGGGAGGAAGGAAGGAAGGAAGGAAGGGGGAAAACTTAATAAATACACTTGGTTAACATCTAAATTCCTACTTTTTTTTTTCATAGTTTCCAGAATATCTTTCTGAAATAATATTAGCCTTAGGTAAATCCAAATATTTTCAAGTTGATTTTGTAGCAAACTATTTATGTACAAAATCTTTCCTAAATAAGTACAAATGATTTTTCCCCTATTTCAAAAAGTCTGCCTAATCAAGGATCAGCAGGCTAACTAATTATCTTACCGAACAAGTAAGAATATCAGGACTTCAGTTTGCATTTGGAGACCAGAGGGGTAACAGCTCAGTGGTGATCATGTTCAGAGAAAGCCTCAGTCTTCAAATTCGCAGGAGGAGTCCCACAGGGGGGAGATTCCCTTTGACGTGAGGATTACGTGAGAAGATAAGCTGGTAATTAGGACACTTGGAAAAGGTCTAACACGACATTTCTGGAACCGTCTGCCACAGTCAGTGGGGTCTGTTGGGTCATCAGGGGCATGGCTGATCCCACGCAGCATCCCCCAGGAGGAACCCCTGCCTGGAATTTGGCTCGGTTGTCTCCTACTTACTGTGCTTCCCGCTCACTGGAACTCTGGATTGGGACCAAGAGGCCCTGCGACGTTCTTCCTGGCCACCTCTGCCATCAGTGCTGGACACACCACAGCCAGCGGGAATTGTGTGTGCAAATGTGTGGGAGCAGGAACCAGCTGTGGTGCTCGGCAGATTCCCAGCCAGCCGTGGTCCTGGCACTGTGTTCTCTGCCTCCCGGGTGCCAGGCTGGGTCCCCCTCCCGGCAGTATCCCGAGGTGGGTCCTTTATTTTCCCCATTTCTCTGATTTAAGATCATGGAGCTCAATGGAATAAGTGACTCAGGCCAAATGACAGATGTGTTGTTCCCCTGCAACCCCCTCCCCAGTACAGGGGCCTGCAAAGGGCCTCTGGAGACGGGCCAGATGATAAATGTCCCCGTGGGAGACACCGGATTTTGTGTGGCAGAAGGAATGCAGGGAACAGGGGACATACTCTGAGGTGCATGTGTTTGAGGTCCAAGCATCCACCTGTTAATTCACACAGTAGCAAAATTACACAAGAGGTTGTGGATGACAGCGGCCCTTAGGCTGCTCTGATAGGACTCCCAGCCTCTCACCCTCGGGAGATGGCTGCGTGGGGGCATCCCAGGCAGGGCCGTCCTGGCTCCCTCCTGGGCCATGGCCTGTCCCGGGCTCAGGCCAGCCCTTGACGACGGGGGACCTGACGCACGTGACATCAGGCAGAGTCCAAGCCTGGCTCCTTGGCGTCCTGGCCCTGACCTGGCTCTGAGCAGAGAGATGCGTTACTAAAATACACTGAATTGTCTTCTGTGCGAACAGAAGGGCTGGCGGCTGAGCGACAGGTTTGGATGAGTTTTCTCACCTTACCAGAGATCCCCGGTTCTGTCACTTCTCAGCTGGAGAACTTGGGCCAAGCACCAAGCCCTTTGCCTTCTCTTTTAGAGAAAAATAAGAACTGTGTTCCTTAGGTAAGTTTTCCAAGATCATTTTGGTTGAGGCTTTGATGAGAGTTTGGGCAGTTCTTGGCATCAGTGATTCCGGTCGGCTTCCTGAGATTGGAATGAGATTTTTGAGGACAACCTTTGGCAGCACGTGGTGGCAGAGCTCAGCAAGTGTCCATGAAGCCAGCTCGTGGCAAGAGCCAGGGCTGGAGAATGAGAAGCCAGTGTCCTGCCCTCCAGGAGACAGCCCCACACCAGCAAGTCTGAATTCTTTCCCATCACAGACCACAGGACGGGCTTCACCACACGTCTGCACGACAGGTGTTTCTTGAACACCTACTGATCCTCATGATGGATCTGTTCACGTGAGGCTCTGTGGGCCCAGGGGCTGGAGCAGGTGGGCTGCTGAATGTTTCTGTACCCCAGTGCCACGGGGTCCTTCCTTATGCCAAGATGCGCACCAGTACCTTCAGGAGACAGAGAGACCCTCCCACAGTACTGCTGTGCTATTGATTTAAAGATGCAAACCATTCCCAAGGTCCAGAACGTCAGCCATGGTCATAACCATGCATGAGAGCTATTGGCTTGCTGGCGTGGAGGTGAGGGCGTGGGAGGAGAAACCTGGGGGGTGCCTGGAGCAGAGGACCGATCGCTGAGCCAGTGCGCATGCTGGCGGGCTTCAAGAAGCACCGGGACTCGAGGGTGAATGGGGGTCAGCTGGTGAAGCAAACCCGGTGGTCACTCACGGGGAGGGGTTTGGCCAAGCAGAAGGCAAGCTCTGGTGGGGCAGTGGCGGGTGTGGAGCGGGTGAACCACGAGGGGTTTCTCTCGATGAAGAATGAATCTGAGGCAGGAGTGGCCCGAAAGCCTTCCGTGGCACAGGTCGCTTTCTGTGGCCCGGGTTCAGGGGCTTGTCTGTTACCTCCAGGCCAGAGCTCCTGCTGTGTTGACCCTCAGGGCTCGATCATTGTCCGCTGCGGGGCTGTCCTGAGCACTGTAGGATTTTACCAGCATCCCAAGCCTCCACCTACCAGATGCCAGGAGCATCACGCCCCCAGTTGTGGCAAGGGAAGAGTCTCTAGGCATCGTCGAAAGTCCCCTAGGGGCAAAATCATCCCAGGCTGAGAACGCTGCTCTAGGTGTATGGCTGTGAGCATGGAGGGATGGCTGCTCATGGCCCGTGCAGGCAAGGCTTCTGGAGCAGCCATGGGCTAGGGGGCGGGCCACTGCAATACCTCCAGGCTCTGGTCCAACACTTGGCACACAGTAGGCCCTCAGTGACCCGTGCTTCAGAGAGGAGGGCTACTCCAAGATACTCAAAAGCTCTAAGTTTCAACACAATCAGCACGGAGCATGGCCAGGACCTCATCAGGCCACCGTCCCCTAGGCTGAAGGCCGGGGTAGGCACCTTGGAGGCCGGGTCATGCTGGGTGGCTGTTTATCTCTGGGCCCAGGGCTGCCTGCTGGGCGTATTAGAGGCCATGAAATAATGATGAGGCCTAGGAGGGGTAATTAAAAGCCACGGTGACATTGATCTGCTGAGATTTCTGAGAGAGCCCAGGGCACACGGGGCGACTCTCAGTCTTACCTCATGCAGGCCCAGCCTGATTGGCCCCCTGGGCATTGCTGGGGCCGTGGAACCTCACCTGTGGCCGAGAGACTCCCAGGGCAGCAGCCAGACTGGCTTCAGAGGCTGTGCGAAACAAGCAGCCTGGGCCTGGGGGGGCAGCTGCTGTGCTCAGCCCTGGAAAGGCAGGAGCCAGCCACTCTGTTAAAGACACAGGTGCCCATTCTGCAAGGGCTCAGAGGTCAACCTTCTCCCCTCCAGGCCCCAGGGACACTCCAGGTGGAGAATCGGAGATGCCCTGGGGCCGTGCTGCCTGTCTTGGTTCAGGGCATGTCCATTTCTGTCCTTCAGTCCCCCAGTGCCTACCAGAAATGTTTCAATCTAGATCCACACGAACCCAACAGTTATTTCTTGATGGTCTACCCTGGGCTGGAAACTGTGCCTGCTTTAAACAAATATGAACATCTAACGTTTACCTATACCACTCTTGGCAAAGCTGGACATTTCGACCTGAAGAATATTTTCTTGCTGTTCTTGCTATGTATCCGTGATTGGCTTATTTATAGTTGCTTTAGTTTTAAAACTCGCCTGGTGAAGGTATTAATGTGAGTGTAGAGTCAGACAACCCCAAGGCCCAGCCTTAGTTCCACCAGTTACTACCCTTATGACCTTGGGCAAACCACTTCCTTAAGGCACTGTGTCTTAGTCTCCCTGTTGGTACCAGGAGGTTAAGACAATCCATGCCACAGGGAGAAAGGGCTGAGTGAGATGATGTTTGTATTACCGTGAGCTCTCAGGGACTGTCTGGTCGTTAGTCCCATTGTTACGTTCCATCCCTCCATGCCTGAGTTTCCGACGTCTTCAAGGCTCTGTGATATGGCCACAAGTAGCCCATTTTACAGATGAGCAAACAGAGAGCAAATCCTTTCCAAGCTGGGATTCTACAGGAAGACTCCACACTCACCCCATCTCAGAAAGGGCTACTGGGTGCTCACTCTGCAGGAAGTTTGGCTCCCAGCTGCTGGGCAGAGCCCTGCTTCGAAACCCTGGCATGGCCTTCCTTCCCACCCACCCATGAGCAGGAGCTGGTGTGCAGAGCATCTGCTTACCTCATCACTGCCTTGGTATTCCTCTGAGAAAACCCGGCCCATCTTGCTCCTTGCCTGGGCCACGTGGCCGGGGCGATGGCAGCCACACCTCTGCTCTTCACACTGTAAAGGAAGTAGCAGCCCTATCAGATAGGAGGAAGAAGTCTCTTGGGGCTTTGACAAAATAGCCCGTCTCCCACGCGAATGCAGACCTGCGGTAAGATCACTGGTCTAAATATGGAGAGACGTTTACTCCTTTCGTGTAAGCTGCCTCGCAATGGTAACAGATTCTTCCGGAATTTGGAGAGGATGCTCTGAATTAAAGACTTAGAAAAAGCACCACGTCCTTATGAGCTCTGCCTCACTCCACCATCCATGTTTGTGACAAGGATGGTGCCTAAGTCTCGGCGAGAGACAGCCACGTGGGGGTTGGGGCACATCTGGAAACTGCTCCAAATTAAATGTATCATGTTGCCAAGACCTTGATTGGAGAAAGGCTTGGAGAAATGAATGACCATTCACTGAATGCCTAGAGTATACGCATCTTCTCACTTAAAAGAGGTTTGGTTTGGGCGCCCCTAGAGACACCATGTGCAAAACATTTACTGAGCATCAGACTCCATGACTGGACCCTTGTTGGGTCCAAGCTGTGTCTCCAGGAGAAGGTCACGGTGAGTCCCCATGCACCCTGCGATTGGTTGATGTGCCCACGAGAACATCTTCTGAACCTCGCCAGGCTGACGGCAGCCTGCCTTCCTCTGCTCTGTTAGAGAACCGTCTCTGCTCTACACGTGTGTCCCACTTGCAAATGACATCTCGTTTATAAACCGAAACTGGGTACGACCTTCAGACTGCCACGTGTACCGTCTGTCGTGTGGAAAAAGGAAAAAGAAAGAAATACTTTCTCCTGCCTCCTAGCCTGTACTGGTCCCTAATGTTATAGTCACAATTCCAGAAAAGCCTTATAAACCAAAAGTCATTTTCTTTATTTATTGGGCGGCAAAACCTGACCTGAGCTGACAGAACGGATATGAGGCTGTTTATAGTCTTTCTTTTGCCCACGTACTTGACTATTCATACATTTTGTTGCAGAAATTCAATCACGAGGGGCTGCCCCAGAGTCCTAAGGGGAACGTTACCTAGTATACAAATATATACGTTAATATGGTGATATATATATAGTTAATATGAATATATATGAGACATATTAACTCCCTAAAATGTACCAAGTTGTGACTTCTGAAGTACATCTGGCCTCGTGGATCTCAGTGAAGGGATGGTGGGCGCGTAGCTCAAACGCGACATCCCGCTTCAGAGCTCTGTCCTGCGGACAGTGTTGGGTCGTGGCAGGTGCGGGCATTTGCGATCACGTCAACCTCAGCCACGATTCTGGCCTTTGCAGCTGCCTGTGGCATCCTCCAAACGTGTTGCTCATGGGGGCCTCGGTTTCCCCAGTTTCAAGAGGTGTTCACAAGAGCACCTCTCTTGCAGGACTGCTGTGAGGTTAATATAGGCTTCTGCATGTAGGGATTCTATGCTCAAGGGCTACTTGGGCACCGAAGGGCAGTCCCTATCCTTGCCTGCTCTTTGTCATGACTTCCAGACCCGATGCAAAGATGTAGGGAAACTCACTTTGGCGTTCGCTGACCTCCGCTTGGAGGAGGATGTGGCCCCCGGGAGCTCGGGCTGGGGAGAAGTGATAGCACACCAAGACCTTCAGAAGCTGCAGCAATTAGCAGGAGCCACTGAAGACCTTTCCAATATTAATTAGCTGTCCCCAGTCTGGTACTGCCAGGACTCCCAGCCCCTGGGGGAGCACTCAGGGATGCAGGGCTCACAGAGGAGCTCAGTCCTGACCAGGAGACCTGAGTAAATAGGACAGAGTTTGGCTCCCCAAGCACCAAGCTTGATGATGCAAAGTTCTCCCTGTGCTCAGGTGCAAGACAGGCCCTGGATGGACGGACCAGGGGCGGTGAGAGGGGGAGCCCTCCCAGCTCAGTCTCTCACTGCTGCTCCCACATGTTATTTCCTCTCCCCTCCCCTCCTCCGCTCCCTCTTCACCTAAGCTCCGTCTCTCTGGTTCTTCTCTTGGTTGGGGTCTTCCCTAGCTCTTTCTCCCTCTGTGTCTCTCTCTGCCCCATGATTCCACCCCTCTTGCTCTGTCTCTGGGCATCTCTCCTTGTCTGTCTGGGTGCGGTCTCTTCACACACGCACACCCTACAGCATTTAGCTGCCCTTCAAGCACAGGCTCAGTGGACTTGATGGCGAAGGGCCCATTCCCTTCTGCTGAACCCAGCGTTCTCTCCAAAAACAAGAGTCATAGAATGCAATATGGCTTGTATTTTCTGGGTGAATTTTCTAGTGTATTTCAGACATAAGTATTCATTTACCAGATATTTACTGAGCACCTACTACTTGCCAAGCACATTTTTGTCTCATATCCTGGGGATATGAGTGAAAAAGGGAAAAAGTCCTTTCTCTCATGGTCTCTCATGGTAGGCTGGGGGAAAGGGTATAGAAAAATAAGGGAGTAAAACCTGGTATTTCAGAAAGTAAGTGCTACAAAGAAAACTAAATGTGAATACTGGGATAGAAAATGCTGGTGGTAGGAGAGAATGATCAGAGACCCTCTGACAAAGGACTGAGGTCATCTGAGCCAAGTGACAAAGAAAAACATGTGGCTAACTGAGGCAAGGGCATCCAAGGCAGAGGGAACAGAAAGTACGATGGCCCCAAGACAGAAGCCAGCCCAGAACATGTAAGGAATATCAAAGAGTGGGCAAGGCAGGCAATGATAGAACATAGGGTCAGAGAAGCCAAATATCTTCTCACTGAATCTTTGCAAACTCTTTTCTACAAAGAGGGCATTAACCTCATTTTGCATGTGAGGAAATCTTGGATCAGAAAATTTTAAAGATTTGCCTAATATCACAGAAACCAAGTTATAGGGCTGAATTCTAACTCAAGCCTAGCAAGCACAAATCGCTCTCCACAGTGTCTTTCCAGAGCTGGAGACTTTTAGAGTAAAGTTCCAAGCCCCAGACACCCAGCAGCGCCTTATCTATTAAGAGCTTGTAGAGAGACTCTGCAACTGTCCCAAGAAGCAAGTGTCAATGGTGAAAATTCAGGTCCCTCCTACTGGGAGGAGGCAAGAGAGCCTGCAGAAATGCTGAAATCTGACACCAAAAGTAATCGGTCACTCACAACGAGGGACACTGAAGCTCAGAGAGGTCAACCACCCTGTCTGAGGCCCGTTCCTGCCCATTGCCTGTGTTGTTTGGTACTCGTGTACAGTTAAAATAAGAAGTAAAAGCCAGAGCGGACAGAAGAAAATGTAGTGCTGTCATCCTCGTCTTTGAAACAGAACTGTTCTTGGACTGATTGGATTTCTGAGAAATCAACAACAGCACTTAACTGATAAAGACCATTTTCCACCAAGAAAAAAAAATGTTATTTTAACCTCCCACCGGATTCTTTTTTCTTTTAAGAGTAAAATGTGATTTTGAAAGAGTAATTACATATATTTATATCACAAGAGTGGGAGGCAGTACCCATCAGTGAATCACCTGCTTCCTACAACTCCGAAATCAATCTACACACACATGTGAGATGCACCTAGGATTGAGGTCCGTGTGGTGGGACCATAGTCTTGACTGTATAATCACTTGGGGTACGTGGGGCTGGAGACGGGAGAGTGTCCTGCCTGCCTCTTCATCCTGATTCACGATGAAACTTCTTTATGAACTCAGCAGTGGAAACACTCACTCACTACTTAATTCATTCTTTCTCTCCCTCCCTGTCTTCCCCATTGCACAGACATTTACTGGCTAGCTCGTGGGTTTTGAGCCCCATGTTCATCTGGGAATCCTAAAACAAAAAACAAAAAGCAAACAAACAACAACAACAACAACAAAAACACAGCCTCTATTTTTTTTTTTTTTTTAATAAGCTTATTTATGAAGGACAAGCTTGCATTCCTTCCCTGGAGACACGTTCCTGCTAAAGACACCCGAGTTCAGCCTGTGGCAAGGGTCAAGCCAAAGGTAGTGGGGAGGGAGCCAAGGGTCTTTACACTGTGAAGGCTCATATGGAAAAGAGGATCTTCTCGTCCTGAAGTTCCAGGGGCTGTCTCGGGGTGGAGGGCTACAGCCTCTGGCTGAAGGCTCAGCGGAGTCAGGCCAGGACAGAGGAGCCAGAGGACATCCCACACAGCAGTGTTTGTCGGAGTGAATGCAGGAAAGGATACACATGGTATCTTGACATGGAAATATTGATTATTTGAAACTCTGAAACCCAGACTGAGTCACATCCTCTGGTAGGAAAACCCCCACCCCAGTCCTTTTCTGGGGTACGGCCAGATCACTGGAAACAGACGAGGGGCCCCAGCACAGTAATAGCATTGCCAAGATTTACGTACAGACCAGGTGTGCCCCAAATGGCCCTTTACAATTGTATTCTGACTCTTGGGGCTTTCTGAGGCCTTGAAAACCGACTTTTCCCAGAGGTGAGGTTGCCACCAAGGGTGTGGACAGTAGCTGTGGGCAGACTGGGAGAATGGGCGGGTTCTAGTCCCCAGTGTCCAATTAGATATGAGGCTTTGGGAAAATCATACAACCTCTATGAGCCCATCTCATCATCCATGAATCAAGGGCTATTACCCATTTCATCTGAGTATTCTGAAAAATGAGCCCACGTAACAGAAACACTCTGTATCCTATCCTATGTATTATAAATATGAAAAATTAGCATTGTCTTTAAGAAGGTATTGATATAATCATACCTAATGTATGGGCATGGGTAGAAATAATAAATGGATCTATCCACACAATATTCTACGTGCCAATATACACGATTTGATTTAAAGTGGGTCTGGAAGTATTATTTTAACTCTGATGGCCTCAGAATCAAATTAGTCAATGGCTATGATTGCCATGGGGAAAGATAATTTCGGGAACGATAAGAATTGCAATATCAGTTAGTACCAGCTTGTTAATGAAACTTCAAAGTTGAAACCAAAGTAGGAGTCTGTAGATGGCTCCAGAGAAAGAGTCGCCGTGTGTCGGCAAATCTTCTTTCTGTCTTTAATGAATGCTTAACCTCCCTGCTCTTGAACTTGGCCATCATGGCCAGTAGTCAATTTTCACTTTAGTTCATGTATTTTTTTTTCCCTTTTAATCCTGAAAATCTGTAGCCATGTCATCAGCTCCTTCTTAATTATACCATATTCTTTACATCTGTCCTGCTAAATAACTCTAATTGAAATAGCACCGGCGTGAATTTTTGTAATGTTCCCCCCAAGACATCCCGAAAGTGACTCACGAGAAAACAGACTGAAGTCACAGCTGGAAGCACGTCAAGGATCATTTCCATTTTTACATGATTAATTTGAATTTAATATCTTAAATCAAAACCTGATTAATTTAAATAAAATTTTGATGGTGCCCTGCTTCTAATATACATTGCAGTAATTAGATTCGGCTTAATGTGATTTTTTTTTTTACATAATTAAAAAAAGGGGGAAGTCAAGTGTAACAATGCGATGTTGATACAAATCTGTCTAAATATATATATGGGGACTGAGGTTTTGGACATTACTCGGGTGACACGAGGATGGTTAATGAAAGGGACATCAATGCGCCAAACACAGATATGAATATTTCTTGTTCATCCTGTAGCTATAGCAAAACAGCTAATTCTAACATTAAAAGTGGAGAAAGTTGTTATTCTTAATAAATTAAAATCAGAGCGGGACACGGCATCAAGAAGTCAATCATGGATCCTATGAATCTTACAAATGTCAAGATTCATCTCTTCACTTTTAGACAGTGAGGGAACACCTCCTATATCCCAAAGCAGGACAGGCTCCGATGCTACAGACGGATGTGTTCGCAGCTCAAGGCAAGCTGGTACCTCGGGGACTGCTTCCAGCCCCTGTCTTTGGAAACGTGGTCTATGGGCTATCCTCTGAGGACCCTGCTTTGCCTGTCCTTCTCCTCTTGGGAAAAGGGAAAGGGTCTGGAGGTTGTTACAAGCTTCCATTCACCCCAACTCCATCTGGCCTAGATTCATACACCATGAAGACCCCTAGAAATAAAGAAACATCCATATCCAGACATTGTGTCAAAACTATCATGTTCTAGAGAGATCTAATTCATAACCAAAAGGAAGCAATCTGATAAAAAAAAAAAATCCTAAGTAAGTCTTCTGCAAAATGTGTTTTCTACACTCACCCTTTCCCCCAGTTGGGGGAAATCCTAGGATGGATCACTTGTGTTCTCAGACCAGAGTGTCCCCAGCTATGGAGCTATGGAAACAACCTGGAAAATGTCTGGGCATGACCAAGGTAGCTCTGCAGGACTGTATGCCTTGTGAAGATAGGTTTCTGAGACCCTCCATGAGCCAGAGGACTGAGACAACTGCTCTGTGTCCTGCGCCAGGGTTCCTGGTAGGCTCATTCGATGTCAAACTCCACTATTCTAGTGAATTCCAGTCCCCTTCCCCCCTAAGATGTTTATGGACCATGGGATGCTTAGATCTGGGAGTGGAGGAGGCACAGGCTTGAGGGCAGAGGAGAAGGCAAGCTAAGAGTCCGTGGGTTAGTTCCACCTGTTTTTTAAGAAATTTTAATTAGGGAACCTTTCAAAGATGCCTGAGGAAAAGATTAGATAACCCTGAATATGTGTTAGACAGAATAGAGCTGCTAGTGATAAAAATTACTATTGTTACCCAAACTTAAATTTAAAATACCCTAATCGATTATACTTATTAGGGACCCGCTATGCACACAGTACTATTGTTTGCAGAGTCATGAAAGCCCTGTTCTTGTGATTTAGAAACTGCATAACAAACCTGTGTGCCTATAAAATGCCTCACACCAGAAAGATTGATTGCACCTCCTCTCTTCCCACCTTTCTCCTCCTTCCTGCCTTCCTGTATCCCTCCCACTCATTGCTACTTCTTGGAACGATGCAGTTCTGCCAGCCGTCCACCCTCAAGTTTTTGTCCAGACCCCCTATTCTCCACAGGGCTTCAGAGAACAGAGAAATTACTGTGGGCGGTCCATGTGTCAGAGACAGGAGGGAACACTTCATGCAGAGACTCATGAGAAAGCGTCTGCCCAATTTTCAGTGGCCAAAGCTAACCGTAGTTTAATTGCTTGCATTTAATTGTTCCTCGAAGGTCTTGATTTCACTCTTTCTTTGTGACTTTGAGCTGCAAGGATGACATTTGAGAATTATTTAGAACACAGCTATGCCTCATGTCCCAGAAGGGAGCAAAGCCTGGAGCTCAGACAGCATCCTCACAGCCTCGTGTGTGGAAAGAGAAGTCCATCCAGGAGTTGGCTTTGATCCAAACAAGACAGAACACACTTGGAAGTCACTGTCGGACTTCTGATGCTTCCCTGCAGATTGTGTAATACCGAGTCACTGTAACTCTCTACACTGGCACAATGATTATAATTTCAACAGCTGCTTCTACGCCCTGGACACCTACGTATGCAACACAGCGCGCTCACAGCTTTAAGGGTTAACTCTAGTCCTTTGGCATCTCTGTAGAATGTCTTATTCTAACCATTTCACAGACTTGAAAACTGAGGCTTAGAGAAACAAACAAAAACTTACTCTGATCCAACCCTGGCCATCAGGATTCATTCAGACGGGCCCTGTTGGTCGTGGTACTCCGTGCGCACACTGGATGCGCAGATAACTGACCAGTCCCTCCCAGGTCCCAGGCTGCACAGAGCAGAGCCCCTGCAAATCAGTAACCATACCTCTGAACAGGCTTTGTGTAGGTTAAGCCGCGAGAGCCTGACCATCCAGCACATCTCTGATGGTTCCACATGACAGAAGGGAAAGAACTCAAGCAAGAATTTCAAGGAAATCGCTGATTTATTATTCATCACAAAGGGTCTAACACGACTTTTTAATCTGACAGCCAGGACTTTCGATGACAATCAACAGTTTAATTTCTTTCTAAATTTAGGTTTTTTTTTTTTCCTTTTCTGCATCAAACACCAAAGCCGGCTAAAAATAGCTGAGCTTTGAATGTTAGAGGGGAGAATTGTACCGATTACGGCTTTTTTTTTTTTTTAATGTCAAAGTTAAAGTCAAAACAAAATTAATCAGGAGGGGTTATCTATAATGAATCACTATTCAGCTCCGAAGGAAGGAGTAGGGGAGATATCTCTGCCAGCAGCTGAAGGAATGTTCTTTCAAAGAGCTGCATTAGACCATGGGCTCCAAGAGAAAGATTGTGGATCTTCCATATTCAGCAGCATGAATCAAAACTCTTCGGCTCTGGTCTAACTTTCTTTATTATTACAAGGCAGCGGGGGTTGGGGTTTGTATGGGCTGTGATTTAAATAGTTAATTGAAAGGAAGCCATGGTGAGCTATTTCTGACTACAATATTACTGGGACAATCTTATCTGAGTTTACAGAGTTATTTCCAATTTGTAAATGCTGTATGCATTTATACTAGATAGAACACTCAAAACCTCAGACCGGAGTAAAGCAACCTTGCTGTTCTAGAGCCTTCCACACCGGCCCCCTTCTGTCTCTCCACCTCCCTCCGGTCTCTGCTCTCTATAGTGGCTCCCCTCCTCCTGTTTCCTGTCTCTGCTAGGAAGTCATGCCACGACCCAAAGCCTCAACCTTAGGCAAATAAATTTAGTCATAGAGTCGTGGGATGAAGGGAAGACTTGCTCCTAAGCCCCAGAGGACAGAGGAGAAAACAGAGGGTCAGAGAGGGCCAGTGATTCATCATGGTCTTGCAGTGATAGTAACATTGTTGGGACGGGCACCCAGCCTTGCCCCTCCTAAGTTCAGTGTGCCTTGTGTGACTTGGAGGCCACTAGAGAGGTAGACTCCTTATGGGAGCCAATATGAAGTGGTGACCTGAGATTACCTGTGTGACAGCCGAAATCATCTGCCCTATGTAGTCTACTGACTACACTAACATGACTACTTTTCCAGGAGATCCCTGCCGACAGAGAAAAAAGTCATAAGTATATTCATCATGTATTCCAGTAACTTTCTGGAAAACCCGTATAAAAGAAAACCCCTATCAAATGATTCTACTCTTTAAAGAAAGCATCAAGCCATAGCTTATTCTGCAAGACTACGAAATCCTCATTATGCTGTGTCTACCAGTTCTAAACTATATCTGGACCCTTTCCTTCTCCAGTCCTAATCAAGACAGTGCATTGTAAGATCTGCCTGACACTAGAAACTTTTGACTCCCTAACCCCATAAGAATCTTGACATCTCCCCCCTCCCCTTCCACTTACCCTAGTCACCACCGAGAGTATGTCAAGGAAGTGCTCTCAGTAAGAATGAACTCAGCATCATCAGATCAACAGGTTGTGCTTGGAGAGCAGCATCCAGTGCTGGTAGGACACAGAACGGTGCGCAATAATGACATGGCAAGGGGTCTGGGTAATGGGCTAAGGGAGTAATACTCTGATAGCAAGGGTAGAGGGGCAGCTGCACTCACGCCAGAGTCTCGACCAAGGGCGGGCTTGGAAACTCTGCTAGAAAGAGGCCATCTTTGCCTTCTCGGGACTCCCAGCTCAGCTGGTGGTGAGATTGGTCAACACCGTGCCACAGACCATGGGGGTTCTGGTGAAGCGTGAAATGGCAGACCCAGAGGTGGGAGGGATAGATTCTTCCCATTGGCTGGAAAGACTGTGAGACCAAGGGGCCTGATCTTGGCAGGGAGCATCCAGCCCGAGAAACTAGAAAAGGTCTTTCAGGACATGAATATGGCACAGAGGCCCCAGGGGGCCTGTTTCTGGGCTAAAGTGTCCGAGGTACCCCTTGGGGCCCGGTTCTGACTGTGTGACTTTGGGCAAATGCCTAACCTCATATATGCCTATTTCTTCACTCGTGAAATGTGGAAAATAGTAACGCAACCCACCACAGTGAGCAGAGAGACTTTCACACGGTGAACACCCATGAAGTCTAGATATCTTAGCCTCTCTGACTCTCTGCCTTCTCTGTCCAATGGGGCTTAGGGATGAGTCTCCATTTTGTAACAAAATTGTTATTTTAGGAGTCGTGATAGGCTCCTGCCAAGCTTCTGATTAAAAAACCAAATCCGGTGGCCACCATCCAGTTCGACGCTCAAGTGTGGATTTTGGAAAGACCACATTCTTTCTGTTCATAACCTGCTGGGAGAAACGGCCCTGTCTCTCTCCTTTCTAAACTGGTCTCTGGGCCCATCAGGTGTGGGCAGGTGGGCTCGGTTCTCCCCCTCCGCCCTCACCTCTGCAGCCCATCACCCTCTCATCTTCTGGGAACTTCACCTTTGCAAACTCATCTCTTGCCTGAGATGTGAAAAAAGAATATCTCCCCCTTTGTTTCTCTATTATAATAGATGTAAATTAATGTTTTGCCTTTGTTTGCCACGGTAATCATAGAGGCAAGTATATATTCCTAACAGCTATCTTATTTTCAATTTGCAAAGCGTACTGTGCTTAATCCCATGAGGCAGCCCGTGGCTCCAGATATGAATTTTAAAAGATAATTAGCCCAGTGCAGGAGGTGCTCTCTGCGACATGAAGCACACACCGAAGCCTGGTCAGAGGGGTCCTCTGGGGGACCTGTCAGGTCACAGTTCCCCACCACCCCCTACGGTTTATTACTTTTTTTCATCGCCACTGCCTTTGTGCGAACCAGCTGATTTGTTCATGAAAATTTAAATCATGCCCATACTAGAACTGGAATTTCTTTTTGGGGTTGTTATTCGAGGATTCCCACCCATGCACCCCACCCGTATTTCTCCTGATGATATTCATGGCGGGTGACAATTTATGTTTCTCTTTTTCTTTTTTCTTTTTTCTTTTTCTTTTTACTCTAAATAAGAGAAAGCACCAGGCCCCAGCTGCTTACTTGTAATGTCTGATGCCCATGGCAGATTAAGTGACCATCTATTAGCAAGAGCCTCAGAAGGTCCCAGGTCAAAAAGATGAATGTCGCACCCAGCTCCAGTCATAGATTGTCCCTGTGAGAACTTTACCCCCAGCAGGAAATCAGTTATGAACACAAGGGCACAGTTGGACAGGCTGAGGAATCATGTCGATTTGCCTGCGTGGGACTTTAGTCTACAATGCATCACACACGCAGGCAAGGTTTTGCCTTTTCTCACCCACGTGCTTGACACATAAGAGTGGAACCTCTGTGTAGCCGGCCCTGTGCGGGGCAAAAGAGGGCCGAGCAGATTCCTTCTCTCTAAGACAGTCTAGGGTGCCTTCCTGGAGGAGGCGCCACTTTGAGCAGGGGACATAATTTAATCAAATCAGGTAACTTACCTTTTGTTATGATTCTCCCAAGCAAATGAAAACTGGAGGATGGCAACAGCACACACACATGGAATGTCAACTGTCTACCAGCCACTTTCTTTATTGTAATTCCTGTGTCTGACCTCACTTACTGCCCACAATCTGGGAGTGGTTCTTATTTACAAATTCGAACACTGAGGCACAGGGACACACTCAAGAATTCTCAGGGAGAGCGGGCAAGGTCAGGATTAGAACCCTGTCAGTTTCATTCTGGAGGCCCCTGTCTGCTAAGTGATGAGGGGGTTCCTGCCCCGTGTTAGCATCCCAGTCCTAAAAGGTGGTGGATGGAGAAATGCAGTCCAAAGCTTCACCTAACCTCAGGAGCTGAATGCATCCCATGATGGCCTCTGCTGAGAACAGACATCACTCACAACGGTTCACAGTCCACTGTGGTGCAGTCAGAGCTGAGTACAAGTGTAACTATTTGCTTTAATATAAACTAGGTTAGGAAAAGAAAAAAAAAAAAAGAAGAAGAAAAAAAAAAACCTCTTGGTGTAGTTTAAGGACTTTTCCTCCCCTTTATCACATAAGCTAGGGGACTTCCCTTCTAATGAGGGAAATGTCATTTCATTTTTAATTCTTAAAGTTCACGGAACCCTGTGCTGCTGGAAAGGTGTGTGTGTCATTGTGTATGTGCTTATGTACGTATGTATGTGAATGTGTGCGTGTGTGTACATGTATATATGTATATACACACACTCTTCCAGCAACACAAGGGGTGTGTGTGTGTGTATGTGTGTGTGTGTGTGTTTGTATTTGGCAGAGAGAACCAAACTCTGAGATTTCAGAAGGACGTCAGAAGGATTGAGCAGGTTTTAAAATTTGTTCTGACTTGTCCCTGGCACTTGCCATATTGTCATATGCTTGGAGATTTCCTCCTGGACATTTCTGATTGTCGATCTAATGTGGCTGCACAGGGCACTTTGTATTCAAATGACTGTAGGAAACTATTTAATATGAACTACTTCCTGGAGCCTTCTGCAAGTGAGAGAAGAGAGAGTTCTAGAGTGCTCTGGAGCCTCCTAGAGAGTTCTAGAGTGCTCTGGAGCCTTCTGGGTTCCAGCTAGATCCAGAAAGTCTGGTGGCCTTGGTGGGCATTTTTCCTCAGAATAAGAATGATGGCTT
The DNA here is from genome assembly GCF_002288905.1 of Enhydra lutris kenyoni. NCBI lineage: Eukaryota > Metazoa > Chordata > Mammalia > Carnivora > Mustelidae > Enhydra > Enhydra lutris. The sequence continues at coordinate 27,534,803 of NW_019154104.1, forward strand.
CGAGTTAGGGCCATTTCATCCACAAAACTTGAACTATTCATCAGAAGTCTCATTCCAAATCTTGTGCTCTTATAGGTAAACCCACCTTATGGTTCCAGGGGGAAAACCAACACGGAGATCCTAGGAGAGGGTAACACAGAATGCCACAGAAAAACCACCTCACAAAATAAAAAAACAGTCTTCAACTGGAGAAATCCTGCCTTGGTGTGACCAAAAACAAAAACAAAAACAAAAACAAAAACAAAAACAAAAAAAAACATGCCTCCACTCAGTGGAGCTTCATGGTGAGTAACAAAGTAAGCCAGCAAGACAGCCAAGATTTCCTCAGTCATAGCCCATAGCAGAGAGCTTGCTTATCAAGCTCATTTCTTGTACTAGGGGTTAATTTTTCAAACACTGTGGGCTCCTTTGTATATCCTGGTGCTTAAACAGAGCAGCAAATGGTGTATGTAGATATGAGCTCTTTGAAAAGGAGCTTCGTGTGGGGTTCATGTGGGGCCAGAGGGCAGAGCAGGGACCATGAAATAATGTTAAACAATCTCTCCTCAAGAAAAGACTGAACAACCAGCTCCAGTATGTGCTGATATTCAATAAACTCTCACAACACCTCCTTTCTGCCTCTCCACCTGGCCTGGGAAGCATGGCCAAGAGAAAGCTCCTTCCTAATACTTTCTTTGCTCACATGTCTTATTTTTTAAATTCCACATACAAAAAAAAAAAATCCACATATGAGTGAGATCATATGGTATTTGTCTTTCTCTGAATGGCTTATCCCACTGAGGGAGATGCCCTCTTGTTCAGCCCATGTTGCAAATGGCAAGAGTTCATTCTTTTTTTTTATGGCTGAGTAATATTCCATGGTATATAGACCACATCTTCTTTATCCATTCATCTATCAATAGATAGATGCTGGATACAGCTTCCATAATTTGGCTACTGTAGATAATGTTGCTATACACATAGAGAGGCATGTACCTCAGTGTTTTTGTATTTTGGGAATAAGTAGGCAGTAGTCCACATCCTGAATTGCTGGATAGTTCTATTCTTAACTTTTTGAGAACAGGTGTGTCACCAGAGGAGAGGTGGGTGTGGGGATGGATGAAATAAGAGGTGGGAATTGAGGAGAGCACTTGTCATGCTGAGAACTGGTGTAGTATGGAAATGTAGTATGGGATCACTATATTGTGCCCCTGAAACTAACATAACACTGTATGTTAACCATACTGGAATTAAAAGAAAAAAAAAATACTCTCAAAAGATCTGCCCTTACAATAAAACTCTGTGGTCTGTAACAAAGAACAGGGCTCCCAACTGTCTTCAAGAAAGGATGCTGTCCAGCTCCTGGAAAGATTTCTTTTAGGACTGTCTCCTACAAACCCACAACACATTAAAGCACATTGCATGCATCTGTGACTTTCCCCACCCATCTGTCTCATAGGAAGGTGAGTGAAGGTTAAAGCCATGTGTGGTCACAAAACCAGACCTGTTTCCTGCCACCCGTTCCTCCCCTCCTCCACCTTGGATGGATTTATACCCAACTTTGGTGAAAATAACAAGGAAGACCAAAAGTTCCCACTGGAATACCCTCCTTAGAAGTTCCAAAATTTCCTGTGGAGCTAAGGATCCCAGAATTCTTGGGGGGCACACGTGCCCACGAGTCACTGAGGAGGGAAGGCTGTGGGGAGTCCTGGGTGTGTCGTGAGGATTAAATGCACTAAGACACACCAAGATGCTCTCGGAAGTAGTCTGAGCACAGGGCAAATGTGCACCGACCGTCACCATCATTATTATTTGAAAGGTTTCAAAGTTCAATTCTTTGTCACTGTGCCTTAGAATGCACCTTTCTTTTATATCTCCCTTACCACAAAAAGTGTTCTCTTCCTTCGGAAAAAAAAAAAAGAAAAAAGAAAAAATATATATATATATATTTAATGTGCCTTGAAGTCGAATCATAGAAAACCAAAGCAGTTGTTCCTCACAGCTACACAAACACTAAATAACAGATTAACTCCCCCAACCCTTTTTCTTCTAGGAGACTGGCTACTAACATCTAGACCCTGATTTTTTTTTTCTTTTCTTCTTTTAATTTCTTTCTTTCTTTTCTTTTCTTTTCTTTCTTTTATTTTTTTTTTAACCTATACATATTCAGTGAGCAAGGGGAGAATAAAAGAGTCTATGGAAACCAAGCTTGTCTGTTCTTGGGTTTTCAGCCTTTTGCTCTGGGTTTTCAACCAATAAAACAAAACAACTTACTGAATATTTTAAAGGGTTTCTTTCTTTCCTTCTTCCCTTTTTTAAAAAAATATTTTTAGGATGGAAACAGTGTCATGCCAGCAAAAATGTCTGCTTTTGTCCATAAGAACGTTGGGAAGTCCAGCGCACCAGTCTGGAATTCTTTGTCCCAGTCCTCAAGCAGCATGAGAACAAGGAATCCGTCTTCTTCATCAGTGGGCACCAGCGCCTGGCAGTGGGAAGTTTCAGTTGTCGGAAAAAGTAGCCTTATAGGTGGGGAGGCGTAAGTGGTTGCTTAAAAGAAAAAATGATTTCAAGAGCAAGACTTTGTCCCCAGATTACGTTTAATTTTTAGTAGTGCTTCCCGAGGGCCAGGTCACTATTGACCCTTCTTGGAAATTGTCACCAATCTTGAAAGTGCAGTGCTGCAGACTTTCTCAGAAGGCAAAATTTGCTAATGGCAAGGACTGGCCTTCTTTCTGGCATTATTTCCTTCATATTTAGTATCAGCGGATTCCTATAGCCATGATCATTCACCATCACAGAACGCATCCCTCCTTATTTTGTTGTTCATTTCTGTTGATTCTTATCCCTGTAGTCATAACAATAGGTACCATGTTCTTCCCATCCACATCATAGGTCTGGTGCTTAGTCAAGGGCTTACGTTTATTGACAGGAGGAGGAAGGGAGGGAGGGAGGGTGAAAATATGGTTGGAAGAAAGGAAACAGGGAATCTTCAGTTTGTGTCAGGAGTGAAATTCTGAGCAGTTTCTCTGGTGATGAGTTCAACAGCTCTGCCCGGTGATGCAGACAGAGGAGCTCTGGTTAGTGTGTGAATATGTGGGTTTGAGTCTACCATTCTGAAAATTCCCAGTGAAGTTTTATTTAGGGGCTGTAAGCCCAACCACTATGTCAAGAGCTAGAGAAATGGCATGTACTAACTACTCTTGACCTTAGGGCCAGGGTATTGGGGTGCAGTTAGCATGGGCCTCCCCCATAGTCCATCCCACCAAGGGGCTGCCTTAGTGAGTGAGGGAGCATTGGTGTTCATGTAGGGAAGATGGAGATACCAGCTGACTGACCTTGAGCAAGGCCCAGAGGCTCTAAGACCATGGATGAAGATGTGAGAGCACCTGTTGAAGTGCTCAGTCTTATATAACTAAAAGGAATTGCTGCATAAAGTATGTTATGATCACATTTATCAATATTATATGAATTATAGGTTTTTAAACCTACATTTTCACCTGAGTGGGAGATCCTCTCTTGAAATACAAGAGAAAATATTCCCTAGCCTTGTCTGAATGTCTCCAGACAGCTTGCCGCCTTTGGAGGCAATCTTAGGGAGGGGTGGACAGCTCTAGAGGCAAATCCTCTCTTGCGTTATGCTGGCAACAACCTCCTTGTCATTCTCCTCCTGCTCCACGTGACACAGGGGCCACACAATCTAGATCTTTGCATCTTTTACAGGGGGCTAGAGAATCTGGTCTCCCCCATGGACCAGTTATGGGTCACCTTCCCCATTGATCTTGACTGAGAAGATGGGGCCTTCATGAATTCAGTTAACAAGTTAAGGGTGCTCTGGGTGAGGGCAAGCAGGGATTAGACACCATTTTTTATTTCAGTTTTATGGGAACCATAGATTATGAGTCTGTCAGGACTGGGGCCCTGGAGAGAGCTTGGGATTGACGTCCTCTTCTGGAGTGTAGCTGAATGACATTGCCCAGCCTATGAAGGTGGTGGGGGGAGTGATCAGGAAAATCTCCAGTTACATCCTGCTTCTACCCGTTAGAACCCATTCTCCTCGTCAGTGTAACTGCACCTCCAAAAGGAAGAGAATAACCACCTCTTTTCATGACATAGGAAGATCCTTAGAACAACACAAAATAGATGAGGTAAGATACGTGGAAACACGGCAGATAAAGCCGACAATTAAGACTTAGCTACTCACGAGTGTCAGCTCTTTCCTCCTCCTTTTCTGACCCCAGATTGCAGGTATCCCAAGCCTGTGTGTCTGGCAGTGTGGAGAGTGAGTGGGAGCAGCTCTTTGCAATTTGCAAGAGGGCAGGCCCTTCAGGAGAGTAACAACTCACAGCTCCCAGAGCAGCTTCATACAAATGACGGTGTCACACCGCAGCCTGAGAGCTGCTCCAGGAGTGGGGAGCGGGCACGCAGAAGAAGAAAGGGACTCTCAGGAGAATTAGGGACTTTTTCCAGGCTACACTGCTGGGAAATGGTACCTAGATCTCCAGGATCATCATTTTCATCTTCACATCAGAGAAGAAAAATATCTTCTCTGCCACTGGACCAGCCAGGCACACACTCCTTCCCTGCTGTGGGTGGAGTCTCACTGCCTCCTGCCCCTACCAAGGGGGAATAAGCAGTCTCCGATTCATTGTCCACACTTCCAGCCCCTCAACGTGGACCTCCGACTTCACTCTGGCCACACTCTGGAGTTTAAGCATGGCTTCCTTGTCTGAAGGCTCAGTGGAGCTGTGGTGGGTTGCCAGCTGATCTCTCAGGATCCTTCTTTCATTCTGCTTCAGGGTCGCTCTTCAAAATCGGTTGTCCTATTACTTCCATCTCCTCCTTGACCTCCATCCTGGAGATTCAATACTGCAGCCACCACCTGTATGGAAAGACTCTCCGTACACACAGTCTTTCCTCTCCTTACAGCTTACTGACTGTTGAATACAAGCCAGGAGATTCTCATTTAAATGGTCGCCTACCAAGGACTGCATTGGCGAAGGCATTGTGTAGACAAATATACAGAGGGCAATGACACAGCTGTAGCCATGTTTCATGGCTCCTGTCTTTCCTAATGATTCCTTGATGACTTATAGCAATCGTGCCTCTCTGATTCCTGAGCCTGTGGCTCACTAATTAGTCTCTTGTTGCTTCGGGTAGGACTATACTTCCAAACAGTGCAGAACTCCAGAGTCCTTCTGGCCTTGAGGAGTCATTCGCCTTGTTATGGACTCCTTGTCTTGGAAGCTTTTTTGTGTCAATAAAACTCTTCACAGGAAGACTCCCTCTAGGACACACCCTGGCACCCTTGATCTGTTGAACCATTTCCTGTGACCTCTCACTCACTATACTTCTGGACCTGCTCCTGGCTTTAAAATCTTAACCTGTAATTACTGCAAAATGACAATGTGGGGATAGGAGAGGAATAAGACATGGCACCTACCATGGAGGGCCGTGAGGGAACATCTACAGGGCAGCTCAAAACCTCTTTTGGTAAATAGCCATGGGAGTATTCACCACTTCTCCTGTGAGACAAGCATCTTGCTCTTAAGAAGACCCAGGCTTTGGAGTAATTTGGGGGAAAAAATAGCTCCAAGTATATATATTTTCTTTTAAGGGTGTCATAACAAAAATACAGTCACGCATAAAAGGAAGAAGACAAAAATGAAAACAAGCAGTGAAAGACAACATCCGCTCTCATTTCAGTTTCCTGGAAGCGGAATGTGGTTGGGCAGATGGTGCTCTTTTGTTTCACTAGAAGAAACGATAAGATGTAAATATGCACAGCCATATTCAGCAGTGCCGGATGGAGAAGGGGCGCCCAACGTACACGTGCATGCTTATTTCTAGGCTGCTCAGAGGGTTTCTTTGAGTCGAGTTGGCCATCCTTCTGAGCTTCCAGACACTGCCCTAGATGGACAGCCCCCAACAGCAGCTCAAGAGTTCTGCAGTGTCCTTTCACTGGGCAACTGGGCAGTCTGTGAACTCCCTTACAGTTCTGGAAAAATGTCCTAGGTTTTATGCATTTCCTAGTGTGGCTTCTATATCTTTTAAGAGATTGGCAAAACATTTAATACCCATTGCCTTCTTGTCTCCTCACTCCATGCCACCAGTACGCTTCAGACTCCTGGTGGCTGTACAGAGTTGTTTAATACCATTGCCCACATTTGTGTTGCATTGGACACTTTTCAGAGCTCTTTCACATTAAAAAAAAAAAAAAATCTTGTTTGACTCAGTGACAGGAGCAACTACCAGTAGCCCCATTTCACAGCTGAGAAAACGAAACTCAGAGTCGCAACTTGGCTGGTTTGTGGATACGTGTGTCTTGGGCAGAAGTAGAACAAGCACTCCTCATTGCTCTCATGTGTCCTAGTCTGGGATTCTTCTACTCACTGCTTTTGTCCTCCTGTTGGAGGCTTCGACAGAACAAAATCACCATTGGTATTTGATATCATTGAGGACTGAGGGTGTTAGAGTCTAAGACCTGTATGGAATGAAAAGGGGAACTTAGGACGAGACATCACTGTGCTTCTAATTCTAGTTAATTATATGCATGCTTGACTGCCCCACAAGGTTATTTTGAAGCAAAAATAGTTTATCTCTCTCTGTATACTCAGTGTCCAAACAGTACCTTCTGGTACATAGTAGATGCTCAAATATTTGAGTTACGCAGGAGGGATTGAACATGTGAATGTAGTACAAGGCGTACAAGGAATAAATGGCCTGGTTTCCCAGAGACTTACCATAGTTCCTCCATGCATCCCTGGATCCCTGGATGGGCCTTTGCTGAAGCCCTGTGATGATCATAGGTAATCACAGGAGGAGGGCAAAGTCTGTTAGAAGATGTTTGGTCAATGAATTATAAAACTCATTCATAGAGAGGCTTCCATCTCCCATGGCCCTCTGTCAGCAATTCCCACACCATCCCTTCCCAATACCACTACTCAACTAGCTGTCTAGGTTGTTAAGCCTAGTGAATTGTGCTCTTCACCAAATAATCTGTTCTTAAGACAGCCAAGGAACCCAGGCACAAGAGAGAGAAGGATCTCTTCCCTCAGAAATTAAAAGCCAACTACCAAATTCCAACAATGAAAGGATGAATGAGATGGGGCTGGGAAGGTGTGCCCCAGGGAGCTCTGGATAGTAAGGCATGGGTGATGGGGGAATGCTGCATGGAGTCTAGATTCCAAAGGAGATGCAAATCAGGTAAATGGCACATGAGAGTTCCCAGGAGTGGCATGATAAACTCAGTCTGACTCCTGGATCCAGCAGGAGTTCCCCAGTTTAGCTCCCATTTTCCCCTCAAAGATGGAAGGGTCAGTTTTATACATTTAAGATGTATTGGTAAAAAGATATTTTTATGATTTTTTTTGTATTTTATGTTATGAAATAAATTTCTAAAAATAGGACCCCAATCGAGAAACTTCTACATTTTGAAAGTTAAAAGTGGTTTCTTCTACAATTGATCAGAGTAGGTCTTTCACCCCAGCACCAAATACTTATGACGATGGTGTTACCTATGTTAACTTGGGGCCAAGAAACCATGGGATTGGGACGTATTGTTTTAAATCTCTACATGTGGAAAGTTGATTAGAAGGCATGGATGGTTAGGCAAAAGTGAATTTTGCTGAAGAGACTTTGCATTAAAAAAGGGAAATTTCCAGGGCCATAGGTCTCCCCTTCATCATCTCAGAGGTGTTGCATCTGAAGGTAGCAAGCCAGGGCTTCTAAATAGTTACCTGATGCCATATGCATTTACATTCTTCTCTTTCTGAGAGACAACATTTTTCATTGACAAACTGATTTTTGGGATAATTCCGAAGACAAATCTAATGCACCTTGCCCACTAGTGCATAAATTTATAAGGACGGAGCCTGGTGCCCAACAAGATGAGCATTTTGAAAGAGAATTTTCAGAGACCCTGCATCTGGAAAGTAGAAGACATCAAGGCTGGGAGGGTAGACTGGAGCTTTTGAACTATTGCTACCAGGGAAATAATGGGATCTTATCTAAAACGTTTGGTGCTGAGCTTTTAACTAATTTCCAGAAATTTTCCAGAGCTACATCAAAGGGGCATCAAAAAGGAGGATGTCATGGAAATAAACCTCCACCATGGGGACACAGAGAGAGGCTCCCAAAATCTTATAACCTTGACATTGTATTTGTTCCTGAAAACTACAGAGTGAACTAGCACATCACATTTCCCTCAAAAACATGAAGAAAGGAAATTGAGGGATTGCCATTCCTTCTTGCTGATGATATATATTCTTCAAACCACCTTAGTAAACAACAGCTTATTTTCCTGAAATGATTATTTAAACTGATCCTTAATGACCACCCAGTTTTTATTCTATGGACAATGACTTCCAAACAATTCTCTTCCCCAAGATTACACATATTTTTTTTTAATATTGATAATTATAAGGCATAGCTTCTAAAGCTTTGGCTTGATCTCAGTCACTAGCCCAGAACATGTTTCCTCATCTGTGCACTGGGGTATTAAGGTCCATTTTGCCTAACTTAAAATGTCTTTGTGGTCATCAAAGAAAATACTGAATCCTGTTTCAACTACACAAATACCATATGAAATACCCACTCTGTGCTGGGAACTGCATTAGGCTCTGGAAGGACAAAGGTGAACAATATTCCTTCCTACTCCTAACAAAGCTTACAGGCTAGTAGTGGTGGACACAGACATTGAACACATACTCACATGCTTAGAGCATGGAATAGAAGGGTAAGTATGGGTTGGGATGGGGTCACAATAGGAAGTAGAAAGGACACCCACAACATTGGGAAGAGGAAGATGGGAAACTTTCCAGGAGAAAATGGAAGGCAGTGAAGTCAGTGCTGAAACATTCAAGCACAGGAACAGAGAGCTGTATTCTTAGTCTGTGCTACTATTAGCCTTAGAAATCAGTATTGGCATTCTGTTAGCATAAAGATCAGTGTAATCTCAGTAGCCTGTTCTGGCAATGCTCCAAGCATCTTCCAATATGGGCAAGGGAGCAAGCAGCATATTGTCTGATCTTCCCAACCCCACATTGCCATAGATTTTGAGATTTAGAGAACTCAGGGTGGCCGGTTGGATGGCTGTGGTTGGAACCACCCACTCCTCATTGGCATTTTCCCGACTGCACTTCTGGAAGGGAGGAAGAAAAGAAAATGTTGCAGGCACCCACACTTCCAAAAGGAAGAAACATGTCAGTTGTACCCACTCATGTCATCTCTGCTTAGTGACAGGCAGAAGAACTCCCACTCCTGGTGGCCCAAACTCCACAAGGAAAGGCAGGTTGGAGCTGCCCACACTACTCTTAAGGATGGCATGGGAGATCGGTCAGGAGGCTCCTCCCAGTGCCTCAAAGAACTGAAGAGAAAGAGAGGGTTTAAGTCAGTCATAATGAGGCAATCAGTCTCTTCTATTGGACTAGGAGATCTTTGAGCTCAGGGATCACCAGGAGTTAGTCATCTCTGTAGCATCAGTATGAGACATGGGGTCTTGCCCAAATCAGAGCTCTAGTACAGAGACAAGAAAAACAAAATGTTGTGGTGATTGTTGAATTGAATTTGGCACATGGTGAATAAAGAGATGGATCAGGAAAAAAAAAAAAAAAAGATGGATCAGAAACAGATCCAGAAGGAACAATTTATTTTAGAAGAATAAGTTTTTCAACAAAAATGATACATATACATTATCAAAGTTCTAGTCAATGTCAAAAGTTTCTTAACAAGGTAACCAACCAAACAAAGGAAACCCAAAATTCAAATACATGCAAGCTCATATCCCTTAGAGATATTCATTGTTAATATTATGCGAGCAGGAACTGAGGACATGGGGGCAGGCTGCAGAGAGTAGAACAGGCAGACATGGCTCCTGGCAGTGCAAATGTGGATAGTCAAGGTTGCCAAAATCTTCTGAAGTTCCAAATAAGCTAAAGGTCTATGTCCTTTGGCCACTGAGGACATGCTGAGGATTAGGGTGTCTTCCTAATCAGAACTAAACCAAAAGCAAAAGGCAATGCAAGATATTAAGAACTCATTGGAGAAGGATATGTCTGTAAGAATTATCAGGAATAACTAGGAAGCACTCTGTGCTAGAAAGGCTTTCTATTGTATAAATTCCCTTGGGCTGTGAAGCTAGCAGAAATGCCAGAAGACCCAACAGACAAGAGGAAAAGGGAAGTCCCTTTCCATAATTAAATCCAGTACTGAAGCTTCTTGCTGACCTGAAGAATCACAGAAAGTCTGAGCTTTTCTTCATGAAAGGCCATTTTTTAACTGAAGGAGTGCAACTCTTCAACTCCTTCAATGAAAGATCAAATTGCTAGGAAATCTTATTTCTGTGAGACAGAATCCAATGACAGGACCTTAGAAGTCTAGTATATCTACCACACCTGACTGACCTACACATGAGTGAATACAGACAACAAGGATCCAGTGCCAGGTTTGTTAGCATCCTGGGTATCTCCTGAGCTAATAACTAAAGGCTAAACATATCTACAGAGCCATGGAAAATCCTGGAATATCCACAGTTGCTTGGAGAAAATTGACAGAGAGGAGAGGTAGTATTTAGAGTGGCATAGAACTAAAAGAAGTAAATTATTTATTTTCTTTTTTTATTTGTAAATGTTATGAATCTTTTAAAGAACAACCAAAGGGGATAACATGTTATCTACAGATATAGGTAAGAATGAGAAGATAAATAGTTGCTTATAAGGAATCCTTTCAAATTGGGTTTCTTGTTATCATGGACTAGGGAAAATATTTGAAAAGCAATGTTTTAATATGAGGGCTATTATGTGAAAACCTCCTAGGTCAGGAGCTCATGAAAACAGGGAATTGAATTTACAACCTACATATTCTAGAGCTGAACACTACTTTGTTGTACAGTCTATTGAGTTCCACTCCTGCAATGTCATATTATACCAATGTATCAGATTATATAATAGGTCATAATAATTTCATTAATAAAGTGGAGCCCAACTTGCCATATTAAACAAAGTAGAACTAAAGGAATGGATTCACTGAAGAGGCCTTTAAAACTGCTGGGAAAAAAGTAAAAATAAGAGCATGTGACTTGAGGATAGGCAGGTTTCCATCTATCTTGTGTGCCATAAGTGAGTCTGCAAAAGTGACATTTGAGCTGGGTCTTAAAATCCCGACACACTTTTGCTTAAAATGCAGGAGAATGCCATTGAAAGTGAAGAAACATAAGTCACAATAGAATTTGGTGTGGAAAAACAGGGGTCTATCCAATGACATCACATGCTCTGATTGACCTGTGGAGGCATGTCTTGTACAGGCACCTTCAGTATGAAGCATTTGAACTTTGATAGACAGCAGGGACCCTGGAGTATTTTCAGCAGAGAGTTGCCATGTTTGGAGATACTGTTTAGGAATAGAAATCTAACAGTGGGGTGAAGAATGTTGGAAGGACCCAATCTCGAGACAGCAGTCAGGAACTCTCACACCAAGAAGTTGAAAGGTAAGGAGGAACCTACATGGTCCTTGGACATAAAAAGTTCAGGTGAATTAGACCTAGGACTGGGGATTTCTTGACATCCCTCTCCCCCACGGAGAAACCTGTGCCTCTACATTTTACTCCCTTCTTATTTTCCTTCTGTTAACATTACCCTCTTTTCTTGAATGGAAGGACTAAGCTGCTTAATGGATCCCTGTGAACCACTTTGCTTCTCAAATCATGTCTGCAGCTCCAAGTCGACAGTCATAGGAGTTTGGTCTGATATTTTGGTTCAGAAGGCAAGCTCTGGAATTTGGGAGGAAGAGTAGACCTTACCATAAGACCTCACTTATTACCCTTATTATCCTCTCTAAGCCTCAGTTTCCTTGTCACAGCATGGGGGGCAGAAACAACACCTGTCTTGTGAAGCAGTGCCTGGGCACACTGAGTATGGTGGTTGGAGCATGATAAACACCCAGTCAATGCTGTTTGTTATCACATGTCCACAATTGCTTATCTACAATTCTACAGCCCAAACACTCTGCAAAACCTAAATTTTGTAACTTATTTGGCTGCAACAACTGACCTGTTCTGAACTCATTTGGCAGTGAAAGTTGACCTGAACTGACACGAGACTATTTATAGTCTTTATTGATCCCACTTCGTGCTCATACCCATCCATTTTCCGCAGAAATATTAATGTGCTTGATTGTAGGGTGCTGCCCCAGGCCCCAGTGGCACATTAAATGAGACCATTCTAAATCTGAAACATTCCCCATGCCAAGCGCATGTGGCCCCAGAGTTTCAAATACGGGCTGTGAATTCATATCACAAAGCTCGCTCTTTTCAAGGAGTGGCTGGTGGCCTCTGAGTTTGGATGAAGAGAAGAAACTGTCAACGTTGACTTTTTTTTTTTTTTTTAATTCTTCAGATGCTTATGAGTGAAATAGAAGTGGGCTCCTAATGTGCTTATGGGAGGTGCTGGGAGCTGTGAGTGTGAAGCCCACCTCCCACCTGAGGAGTTTCAGTTTCAAAAAACTGTTCTCTGGGCTCACTCCTTCTATCTCCTTGGCTTGCTGTAGAAAGGGTGTGAATGGAGAGAAGTCAAACATGGGAGAATGTCATGAGAATGAAGTCAGAGAATGACTCAGGGGTGGTGTCCCTCAGGGCAGGGAGTGGCCCAGGACAGTCCTTATTGCTCTGGAGTCTTACACCCAAATGAAGGGTCATGAGGCCAGGACCACTGCAAGCTGGGCTCTGGTCATCAAGCCCTCTTCCTTTATGTCCTGGGTCAGGCACAACACATAGTAGGTAAATAAACATACATGGGATTGGGATGACCTGTTTCTTTCTGCTGTTTTCCCCTCTGTCTCTCCTCCTCCCTCTCTCTTCACTTCTTTGGGCAGTCAGGGCTGAGCTGCTGAGCCCCACAGAGCAGCCCAGTGCTCTTTTATCTCTTGGAAGCATCCGGCCTAAGTCTGACAGTGGGGTGTGTCTGGTGCATCTGTACTTCAGGAAAGTTTGCCTTTGCTGCCCATCCAGCCCACTTTGCTTCTGCCTCTTAAACAATTGGCCAAGATGCAGATCTCTGAGCTTCCACTCTGGGAGATGGGACTTCCACAGGACTACTGGGGCTAGCCTTCAACTTGTAGGTTGGTGTGTCAGGAAACAAAAACTCTTAAGTGAAACGTGTCTTCCAGTGAAGACAAGCAATGCTTCCTCGGTGGGTGTGGACACAGAGGGGATTCGGCAATGGCCTGGGCCTGTTTCCTTCAGCCTGAGCATCAGCACAGGCCCGAAAACCAGTGGAGGGGGGTTGGAACTGGTGTGGGTTCTATAGTTCCTGGAATCTTCTTTCATCTACCTACATAAGCTGTGTTTAAGAATAAACATGATGCCATTATTCTAGGAAAGCATCAGTCCTACTTCTGCTGTAAAGCCCAGTCCCTTTTCATGTTCATCATCTGGACTTGCCCATTTCCACCTGCTCCTCTAACTCCCTGAATTACTGTCTGAGCCTCCAGCATCACAGGTTTGTGTGGCAGGAGCAGCCACAGTCCAGTCTTCTGCCAGACCTCTTAGCATCTCTTACTTTTCCTGGGATGTCACCATTTGGATGCCTGGTTGTCAACACATGGGCTTGAGTCTCTACACGCTTAAACAGAACCCCTCGTCTCTCCAGCACCTTCCTGCCCTCATCCGCCAGGGTTGTGCACTGTTCTAGGAGTGTAAGTCCCATACCTTAGAGGCACAATTAGTCCCTCTGTCTTTCTAATTCTACGTTCTGGTTCTAAGTTAATTTTGGAGTCAGAAATCCCGCCAGGATTCTATGACACTCATCTTGAAATGCACACAGGTAATAATATCTTTCTTTTCTTTAATTTTTTTTTTTAAATCACTTCCAGGGGCCACTAGTCCTCTTATCTTCACCCATGGACTCCCTAGTGCAGGGGTTCTCAGTGTGGTTCTTGGACTGGTGCCAACATACCCCCTGCGTAGGTTGGTTGGTTTTAATGCAGATTCCCAGACCCCACCTCCAGGCCTACTGAAACAGCATGGATAGTCAGGGAAGTCAGATGGGCTGTCTGAACCACGTGGCCAGCATGTGGTGACACTGGGATTCCAACCCAGGGCCTGATTCCCAAGGCCCATTGACTAAGCAATGTGAACGCTCTGGTTTGTCAAAAATAAATGAACAGGATGGCTGAAGGATGTAAGTGTGTGTATGTGTGGGGGGTGGGGGGGGTCAGAGTGAGGAGACCTAAGATTTAGGGAAGAAATATGTGGTGTCAGTATATTCCAGGGCTCTGTCCCAAAATGTCCAAGCCCTTTGATGGTCAAGACATTGCTGAGATACCTCATCAGGGGCTGCACTGTCTGGCACGTGGAGCCTCTCAGCTCCCCTCTGCCCGGTGAAGGCTGTCCAAGAAAGACAAGCGATGACTGCCATGGTCTGTGAAGCCCGGACCCTTTAAACCCAAAGTCACAGAGACTCCTTATGCCATTAAGGATCAAGGCCAGCAACCCCTAAGGGAAGATCTCAGGCCCAAGCAGAGAGGGGCCGAGAGCCAGAGTACTCAGCGAGGTGGGGCTGTTCAGGCAGGACTCTGTGAGAAGCTGATAAGCAGGCCAGCAGCCCCCAGGCTTACCGCCCGCCACAGGCCAGGAGGCCCAAAGTGCTGCATCATCCCTTTCTCCCGCGGTGCAAGTGGTGTTGCTCAGCTCGGCTCCGCAGGAACCGGTGGTTAGTTCTGTGGTCGCCCAGCAGTTTTATGAAGGCCCTTGAGGTGCTTCAAGTACCAGGTGGCCCCAACGTGGTTTAACTGTCTGGGGGCCTGAGCTCTCTCCGTGGCCACCTCAGTAATGTAGACAGCCTTGAGGTGAGAAGTGTTCGGTTGGCCGTGACAATTACATAATGCACCAGGGAGCAAGGTTCTCCTTTGCTATAAAGGAAGGCTTTAGAAATGCATGAATTGTAAGGGAATAAGCGAGACAGCACCTCTATAGCACTTGGTAGTCTCGGAAATACTCAGGGGTCGTTCTCTCACTGGGAGTTCCAACCACCCCCCCTTGGGTGCCTCACTGGTCCCATTTTGTAGATGTGGAAACTGAGGGTCATTGAGGTTGAGGGCCCATCCCATGGATGAGACAACTGACCAAGAGCATTTCCCAGACCATGTCGAATTGTTCTTCGATGGCCCCACCCGGTGCACCCTCATTCTGTAGGCAATGACACTTGCCAGCTTCCGGCCAACCCTCCTTCCCTGGAAGAGAAGCCAGCGCCTCCTTCCTCCCTGGAAAGTTTCTGGGAGAGCTGTGGCTTACAGCTCACAGCAGGTAGGAACAAGACGGCTATATTTTCTCTTGGTCTTGTTCCCAGATGATCTGTCAGAGCGCATTTCTTAGAACAAACGCAGAATGCAAAATAACTCATACTGCCTTTCTAAAACCCTCAGGAAACTTTGGGGTGACATTTCAACTGCCTCATCTCTTGATCTTGGCCCTTGTTTTTCTTTAAGCATCCATCGTAGGCCGGGCACCATGGATACAACCAGGTGTGGACCAGGAGCCCTGGGAATGCAGAAGATTAAAGATGCAAACATGATATATGCACACACACACACACACACACTGTCCAGCCCTGCGGGGGAGGGGGGAAATGGTCTCCTGGGGAAGACAAACTAACTGGTCATGAACGTTTATGCACACACGCTGTGGTGTAAGGCACTTCACTTTTTTGCACGTGACTTCATTTATCCTGGCTATGGTAATTCCTCTTACCATTGTCTTTGTGAGACGGACCATCCTGGTGTTTGTAGGCTTGTGTATACTTCCATTTTCTTCACCAGGCTGTGCACAAGCTTTTGACAGAAGCAGCCTGTCTTATTAATCATGACATTCTTGTTTATTGATTCACTCAACAATTGGTTATCAAGCATCTAGGATCCACCAAGCTTATGCCAGGCACAGAAGAAAAGCAGGCTTCAGAGCACACTTTGTCTCCAAAAAAATAAGTACGTGAACAAGTGAATGGTTTATTGCACGCTGGGCAGAGTAGGGGAAGATGCCAGGGGTAGAGATGAGGGCACAGCCCTTAGCATGGCCAAGAGAGGAGATAAAGAGCCTGTGTTTGGCAGAGCCAGTGAGCTGGGTGGTGGAAGTGGTCAAATGTGTATGGGGTCCGGAACAGAGTCCAGCTCTCCATGAGGAGCAATGGAAACACCAAAGCCCCGGTCACCCCTCTTGCTACCAACATTTGCAACTGTGAACCGATGGCTATAAGAGTCCGTGCCCCATGGAGGTCATTTGAACATTACATAAGCTCATGCATGGAAAACACAACCTGGCTTCTAGAAGGTCCCCATGAAAATCCAGCAATTATTAAGACTGTGAGTGGAGTCATGGCAAGGAGTCTGCTTGCTAGCCTAAGTAAGTGTTTGGAGATATGTGCATATACACAAACAGTTTGATAGTTAAACTAAAATGCAAAAAACCAGGATAGAATGATATGACTAAATCTATCCTTTCAGGATTGGCACTCTTTCCCATCTTCTGCAAAAAGTCTTTGTAAATTCTGCAAGAGGCCCCTAGCTTATTATGAGAAGCCTTCCATGGTGGGTGAGAACTCTGTCTGCCAGTCTTCCTGAATCGTGGGGGTGTCCCTTGTGCTCCCCACTTCTACCTGCAGCAAATCCTGTGGGGGCAGGTCTCCTCTCTTGCAGGGCTGATGGCCAGAGCCATACAGACCAAGGTCCCCTGAGCTGAAGGGTAATCCAGCCCACCAATTAATGGAAATTAAAGCCAGGTAATTTGAACCCATCTGCTGGGTGCCTGACCACAAACCACCTCTTAGCTAACCCCAAGCTGGATCCTGTTACTCCCCCAGTGCCTGCCCAGCTTCATTACCACGGCCATGGGAAGGGAGGAAACCAAGAGGTTACCAGGTCTTCAGTTAGCGCTTTGTCATTAGCGTGGTTATTACCCAGGTCCGCCCTCCCAGGAGACTTCAATGTATAGGAGCTGGGAGTGTGATTTGATAACAGGACCAGAGGTTCCCAGATCTCACCAGATGGAGTGGGGACTTCATCAGACAGGCTAGCAAGGGGTGGGTGGGATGCCTGGCAGGCGGGCGTGGATGAATTCCAGGAGGCCAGCCTACAGCTCCTTGCTGCAACTCAGTGCGGTTAGCTCAGTCGCTTCATAGAGGGCTGTCAGGGGCCATCATGGTGACAGGGCAACATGTGGACACTGGTGTCAGGCAAGCTTGGGCTTGAAAAATAAATCTTTTCCTCTACTGTATTTTTAGGAACTTTCTTAAACCCAGAAGTCTCAAGGGTCCTGACATTAAAATGAAGACAAGACCTCCATTCCAGGAAGGGTTCAAGATCAATGGATAAGACTCTCTTTTTAGCACAGAGCAGAATCAGAAATCTGATCAATGTTAAATGGATCTAGACACCATCACAGAAGCCAAAAGAGAGGATTTCAGCCATCTAGGGTTTGTGGGGTCTCTGGGTCCACCAAGCCCATCCGTGGTCTTCCTATACTCCCATATCCTTTCTCTGAGGATGGCAATCATCCATGTCCCTGTTCCACAGATTGGAAATCAAGGCTCACAGACGTTGTGCCCTGTTCAAGGAGCGCATGTGCTGGATGGGAAATGCACTGCAGAGAAACAGGTGTACCCAGACCATGTATGACAAGGGAATAAATAACACAGCAGGGTCTGGAATGGGGGTACATGGTCCTCAACCCTATAAACACCCTCTGGGTAACAGATGTGTTTCTTGAGGAAATCTTCAATACCAAGTAACTATGAAGTTTCCTCTCCCAAATGTGACAACACTTTAAACCACATTCTGCATTTTATTTTTTTCTAGAAAACTGAGCATCTCGTGAAGAAAAGATGACAAAAGTCTATTTGACTTCACCATGGCAGAACTACCAGAGTTTTTGAACTGAGATTACATTTGCTCATGGTAATCTGACTGTGGGAGAGTAGCCAAGCAGCAACTCTGACTTCCAGCATCTTACCAACGTTCCAGTCTGTCTAACGGAGAGGGCTTTCCAATGTATCAAAAGGGATGTATATATTTATACTTACATCTTCTGAGCTTAACATATTTTTAAAGATTATTTATTTATTTATTTGATAAGAGAGAGTGAGCACAAGCAGGGGGAGATGCAGGCAGAGGGAGAGGGAGAAGCAGGTTTCCTGCTGAACAGGGAGCCCGAGGCAGGACTCCATCCCAGGAACCTGGGATCATGACCTGAGCTGAAGGTAGACCTTTAACCAACTGAGCTACCCAGGCGTCCCTATGAGCTTAAAATATTGTCAGATTTAACATAGGATCTTTCTAATGTCCCTTTCTTTATTCCTTTCTCCCTTCTTTCCTCCTTCCCTCTTTTTCTTTCCTTCCTTCCTTCTTTCTTTCTTTCTTTCTTTCTTTCTTTCAGTGATTTCAGGGGCCAGTGGGAGGAGGCACCACAGGTTAGTGTCCAGTTTTAAATGAGCCAGGGCACTTGGCTCCACTGACGCTCACGCTGACACCGTGTCCTTGGCCTCTCTTTGGCTGGCATTTGCTCTGCCCCCCTCCTTGGTGGCTGTGCCTCAATGTTGACAGAGTGTGTCCCATCAGATCTGCTAGGAGGTGAAACCTCAGAGTCTCTGAGCCCAGGAAAGTGAATACTTTGATACCAAATATCAACTAGGCTTTAAGCCATTCTTCTTAAATGCCTCCCCAGTCTCATTTCATCTAATATCGACCTGCCTCTTGGACATGGCTGACCAGTGGCCATTCTCTCCTTTCATCCCCTGACTGACAGGAAGCTCAGCACATGACCATCACTAGTCCATTAGATCCACTGTCCTGGTAAGTTTAGGAGCTGCATGAGTTAGCATCTGCCCATCTAACTTCAGCTCACCTCACCTCATCTCTGCAAGCATTTTGATCTCCAGCCACACGGCCCTTGTCCTTCACAATGCTAGGGATTGTCCAGCCTCAGCACCAGTGAATTCAGGGCTCCCAAGGGGGAGCTCTTGGCATGGCTGCTTAGCCCCGTCATTGGTCTCAGTTCAGCTGGCACTCTTCAGGGACTCCTTCCCTGATCACCCAGCTGCAGTGAACCCTCCCCGCACTGCCCCTGTCACCTCCAGTCACTCCCTACACTGGGACCACATCTTATTCATTCCTTTCACAGCACTGACCACAGTGTGAAATGATCTGACTGAAGGGACATGTGTATTTTACCTGTGTGTGGTTATGCACTCCTTACATACATGTTCACGTGTGTACCACCGTGTACTCTTTGTGTGCATGGTTACCTGTGTGCCATCACGTACTGTCTATATGCATGTTTGTCTGTGTGATCATGCACTATTACTGCTTGCATTTAACCTATCATATGCTTTTATGTGCGTGCTTACCTGTGTGTGATCATGTACTGTTTGTGAAGACGTTTACCTGTGTGCCACTATGTACTATTTATGTACACAGTTACCTGCACGTAAACATGCACTGTTCATGCATGTGTTTACCTGGGTACCATTCTGTGCCATTCATGTACATGCTACCTGTGTGACGATGTACTGTTTCACTATGCATTTGCCTGTGTCCCATTACATAACTCTTCCTCCAGAATGTACGCCTGGGGGAGAAAAAGGACGTCCACCTTAGTCACTGCTGCTTCCTCAGGACCTGGCAGAGCAGCTCTTTCAGAACACTCACCAAATGAGTGGATGGCAGGTTTTGTCTACTGTATGGTGACCGGCACCAAGACCAAACACCTACCTCAAAGCAACGCCCACCACTGCTCATGGCCATGACCTTGAGAGCAAGTCTGTTTCCTTTTGTCCTTGACAGCCCGCCGGGTGTTGTACACTTGGGATCTGTAACATTTGAAAGCAGAAATCTAGTGTCCCCAGTGTCTTCCTGCTACAGTTGAAGCATCTTCATTTTCCTCCTAGGAAAACCTTCTTTCAGATTCAGCTCAGCTATCATTTCCTCTAGGAGAAAAGTCAACTCACATTTAGCTTCTCATTCCAGTTTTTTGGCATCTGTTTGAGGACTGTATCACCAGATCTACCATCTTATTCTCCCTCGGGGATGTGCACACATTGGATGGAGTTGTCTTCATGTTCATCCAGGCCATTAATAAAACTCTGAGTGGAGGATTAACTTATAAAGATCCCACCAGGGTGATTTTAAAAGTCAGTCTTCGGGGGCACCTGGGTGGCTCAGTTGGCTGAGCAACTGCCTTCGGCTTAAGTCATGATCCTGGAGTCCTGGGATCCCACATCAGTCTCCCTGCTCAGCAGGGAGCCTGCTTCTCCTGCTGATCTCTCTCCTCTCATGCTCTCTCTCTCTCATTTTCTCTGTCTCTGTCTCTCTCTCTCTCAAATAAGTAAATATAATCTTCTTTAAAAAATCAGTCTTTGGGGCGCACCTGGGTGGCTCAGTGGGTTAAGCCTCTGCCTTCAGCTCAGGTCATGATCTCAGGGTCCTGGGATCGAGTCCCGCATCGGGCTCTCTGCTCATCGGAAAGCCTGCTTCCCCCTCTCTCTCTGCCTGCCTCTCTGACTACTTGTGATTTCTCTCTGTGTGTGTCAAATAAAATAAAATAAAAATCTTTAAAAAAAAAATCAGTCTTTGGGTCTTGAACTCTTCTGAGATCACTTGAAGAAAAAAAAATCCCAAATATCAAAAAAGAGGTAATAGGGGCACCTGGGTGGCACCCAACTCTTGGTTGTGGCTCAGGTAGTGATCTCAGGGTCCTGGGATGGAGCGCCATGCTGGGTTCCATGCTCAGTGTGGAGTTTGCTGGAGATTCTCTCTCAATGTGTGCTCTCCCATGTGTGCTCTCATACTCTAAAATAAATACATAAATCTTTAAAAATTAAAAAATAAAAAGTGATAATAGAAGCAGGAGAGGCCCTTACAAGCATATGGTTCGGCCACATCATTTTTCCAAGGAGAAAACTATGGTCCAGGGAGAACCTAGTCGCATCTGGAGGGCAGGGCGAGGGGCAGGTGACTGGTGAGTGGGGGAGTCACAGTGGAAGCCTGGAGTCATATTCAACAACAGGGGAAGTGATCCTGCCTTTCTGGGCCCCAAAGGACCAGGGTGGAGGTGGGAACAGCTCTCCCGTCTTGCTGCAGGCCTAGAGAAGCACACCCAGCCAGACCCCCCACAGCTGTCTGGAGAGAGGGTTTTAGGAGCTGAAATGTAGAGCCAAAGATCAGAGGTCAGAGGGTCTGGGTGGATGAGGACTGGCACTGCAGGGTGAATGACAGAGACAGAGGCTGGGCCAGCAGAGGCCATAAAGCTGAATCTCCACCGCCTAGGAGATGCTGGTGGGCCTTTTGCAGAGCCCTAGAGAGAGTGTAGAAAAGAGAGTCAGGAACTGGAATTCATTAAATCCCTAGTCTCATCTTTGAGGTGGGGAGTGGGAAATGTGGGTGTGGGGTGGCTGGTAAATGTAGCAAAAGGGCAGTTCTGGGAGACGCTTGAAGGGGAAGAGGTTGAGTCCAGCAACGGAGCATAGGAGAGAGCCCATCAAGTCAGGGGAATAGCAAAAACAAAGACGCAGCAGTGAGTGGGATGAGGATGCCCGAGGGAGGGCGCGGAATATGGCTGGGATGCTACAATCTTTGTCCTTTACCACACCTACTGCTCAGAGGTGGAAAGTTACTTCACAAATTCTACCCTTCCCTGCAGTGATCACAGCTTGAAATTTCAGTTAAGAATTGAAAAAAAGGATTTGGAAGAGGAAGACATTCATTCTTAAAGTCACTGAGGGAAAGGTTATTGGATTTTGTTTTTTCATCTTTAGAAAGCAACCTGTAAAAAAGAGAGGCTCGCGGGTCAGTCCCCACTCTAGCCCCACTCTTGATTATCCAAGCACAGCCTATTCCTAGACGGGGCATGTTCTCAATGTCTGTGGCCCTGGCTCTGATTCCACGGAACCCCAGCTGAACCTCTCCAACAAGGCGGGACGTCTGTGAGCAGTGGTGCATCTGGGGACCCATCACAACTCATCACGACACATTGCAGCCATTGAAGCAAGCCCAGCCTCAGTTTCTATATCTGCAAAGTGGGTATGATAGCTTCCCCCTTGAGATTATAATTATCAAAGGGCTCCCTGAACTGGGAAGTGCTCCATGAGTGTGAGGCTCCATTCCCCACCTTCTCTCCTTGCCTGCCTCCTCATCCATAGTTCTGGGAAGAACAAGAAAGAATAAACATTGTTCTAAAGCAATGGTGCTAGATCTTGGGAGGAAGTAGTAGCTCATTTGATTCTCACCATTATCCTGAGAGGCAAATATTACTCTTTCTGGAGATGAGAAAACCCAAGTTCTAGAATAGTCTGAACCTTTCCTTGTTTCTACACTTGTGCTTGCAGAACAGAGAGCTGGAACCACATCTGCCTATCCATGTCCACGCCATCTCCAGTCTGTTCCACATGGGAGGATGTCTGATTGAACATCTTCCTTGTGTGTTCATGAACAGAGTCTGCATTTAGGAGAGGGAGCCCCCTTCTCCCGTTAGAGTTGGGACCTATGTGGGCACCATCCAGGCAATGAGTCTTAGAGCTCAGCAGTGAGCTGTTGATGTCCATGGGGCAGGGGAGAAAGCCCAGGGGCAGGAAGATCCACTGACTTCTGCTGTATCACTTAGCTAGAACTCAGCAGAGCCAAGAATTGGTCCAAACCATGCTGTGTCTCCTTCCCCAGCACTCCCTGCCTGACTGGGAACTTGGAGGCATTTGGGGAGAACGTAGTGACAGAAGCAGCCTGTCTGAATCCAGTCAGTGACGAGACACCATTTGCATCCAGGAAGGAAGAAATGGTGCTGCCCTTGAGATGGCTTTTCAGAAAAGGCAGGGATAGGAGTGACTCAGGAAGGACAAATCATCCTTAGAAGGGAGGCCAGACCTGCAGAGACATCAAGTTGTCTACTTGATAAGTGAAATATGGATACATCTAAAAATAACATGTTTTAAGATTCAGCATACGAATTTGCATGAACATAGGACTCAAGATAGATCCATGTTACATCAACACACCTAGCCCCAAACCCCAACAGAAGTCGACCTGTAAGCTGGAATTAAAACAGACGAGAGACGGTACAGTGCACTGCCACTGGGATTATCAGTAGTGAAAATAGTGGCACACCACTAATTGCTAACAGAATTAACATTAACATTTTAGTGTTAATACTCACCATAGTCTTAATAAAAAAAAGTCTCTGAGTAGATCTCTAGCAGTGGTAATCATTTGGATAGATTTCTTTTCTTCTGAGACTTACAACAAGCCACTTCTTTGATCACGGTAAAGACTCCGGTTCTAGTATCCAAGCTCTACTGCACCCTATTTATGTGTCTTTCTGTGAGTCAGTAAACCCCTCAGAGATTCAGTTTCCTCATCTGTGAAGTGCGTATGATGATGCCTAGGGCACAGGACTCTCCAGAGGATAAAATGAGGCAGGAAAATATTTTGCACAGAGCCCCATGATAGGAAGCACTGCTGTGATTTTGTCATTGTCCCCATTATCATTGGGGTCACTTTCCCCTCCATGTAATAAGGAGCTGGGGGTTCCAAGACTGTCTTGAGTAGGCACTTGCAATCAAGACTCCCACCTGTAATTCCCTGTGTCTTCCTCCTGGCGCTTACAGGCGCTGAGGGCTGGACCCACCCAGATCCCTCTAGTCAGCCTGCTGGGGCCTGGGTGACTCCCACAGAGAGGACCATAGCCACGGGGCAGTCAAGTCCAACACCATACTTCACAGCAAGGGCAGCTGGTGATGTGCAGTGAGGGTTTCCCTTCAGACGCGCTTCTATTTGCCCATCAAATGCTTCCAAAATTCCAAGGCTTCCAAAATTCTCCTTTAAGAAATGAAGACTAGACCCAGAGGTCCTGGGAAGGTTGCTTCTACTGACAATCACCAACTGGGAAATGCAGGATCTGGGATGTCAACCCTGGTTATAGGTCTTTCCATTCTACTCTTCCGTTACCAACCCAGTGATGTGTAGACAGAGTGTGCAAGGCCTCACGTGGAGCCACTGTGTTGTCTAAATGACTATAATTAGCAGGTCTGTCTCAACTCACTCCTTTCCCTGAAACCCCGCTCAGCTGCTCAGCCTCCCCGGTGCAGTCTGCACACAAGTGTCTCCTCATCAAAATTGTCCAATTGTTCAGCTACACCACTGGGAGCCTCATACTGGCCGTGCTCCCTCTCAAACCCACGGCCTCCCGTTGTGTGCAGGCGTGCCCCATCGCCAGACACAGTCATCAAGTGTGGGATGGGGCCCGCATGTCAAGTAGTGGGAGTGAGAACAATCAGAAGCCTTGGCTTTCCTGGAGTATGAAAGGACACTGAGACTGACTTGGATGGGATGCATTATAAATCTGGGTGTGCATTGGAGAGGGACTCTATGGGAAGCAAGGGAGGAAAGGAGAGAAGAAAAGAGAGAGGGGGGAGAAGAGGAGGGGGAAAGACACAGAGGAGAGAGAGAAAGGAGGGAGATGGGGGAGGAAGAAGAACGGAACTCAGAAGAAGGAAGGAGAGGGAGAGGGGTTAGGAAGTGAGGGAGAAGGAAGAGAAGGACAAGGGAGGGCAGGGTGTGGGGGGAGAGGAGGAAAGGTCTCTGGTCCCCACTCTAGCTGTGGCCTCCAGTCCATTTAGAGGATGGAAGAAAAAAGCCTAAGATCAAAGAGAAACAAGGCATTAGGTCACTTCCTCCACAGGTCACGCTGTGGGTATGTGTGCACATGTGTGTCTCTGTAGAATGTGACCGTGGTGTGTGCATGAAAAATGATGTACCGGTTATCTCCAGACCACCTGCTTCCCTGGCCCTGCACATCCAGGCTCAGCAGTAGCCTGAGGATGAACTCAATCACTCCACCTGCTGATGGGGGGCGGGTGGGCATGGCCAGAACTCCTTGTCCTTTCTACAGGACTGAAGGAACACAACTATCTCCAAAAGTTCACCTAGTCTGCTTTGTCATCCAACTGGTCCCTGGCACTTTGCTTTCCTCTCCTGTTGAGGTCCAGGGACAGGGCATGAAGGCTATTTCAAAGAAGACCTTGTGAAGGCTGAAAATTCCTAGCTCAGATTTCCTTCGGTTGATACAAACGAAGCAGAACAGGGTGCAGCCCACTCCTTCTGATCCCTGTCCCATGCCTCAGAGCTTTGCTCAAATGTTCAAATGTTCAATAAAACCTCGTTCCCCGATTTTAAAAGTCATGTGTGTTTTAATGGAAATTTAATCCACATGTTCCTGACTTATTTACAATTAAATTATCAAAATATTATTTTAAGGGTTGTTTGATATCTAGGAAGGCTTTTGAGGTCTTTTTAATATGATTTAAAATGCCTCTTTTCTTAAAAGCTGGAAACTTTGCTTGGTTGTAAGTAAATAAACCCACTGGAGAAGAGTGACTTTCGTCTAGAAATGTCAAGGCATCTGACAGGGATTTGGAAGCAGCCAAAGTTCTCACTGCCTTCCATAAGAACTGCAATCAGACCCACAGAATTTTCCTTTGTAATGTTCCCAGTAGCCCTTAGTCAGGCATTCAAAGGGTACCATTCATCCTCAATGTGTCATCAAAATCAATGGTTGTTTTCCATGGGGAGGGACAGGGACTGACGTTCAGTGAGCGCCTTGGGCACTGTGTTTGGCACTTCAAACACAGGACCTCCTATCATCATCTCTGACAGCCTAGTGCCCTGAGCATCATGAGTCTGTTTCACTGATAGGGAAGCAGGAGCTCCAAGAGGTTATGTAACCTGCCCGTGCTCATCTGAGTCTATGGGACTGAGACTCGGGGCATTTTGATACTGAAGGGGCTCCCTGCCCACGTCACTGTGCCACTTCTCTATGGCAGCCAAAGCGTGGTGATGAGCATTAGGACGTCCTCAGTCCTGGTGAGACTTGTGTTTGTTTGGGGGTTTGCTAGTGTGCAAATGTCTTGCACAGTCATCATGGGGCTTCCAGGGGAGAAATGTGTACAAAGAGCCCAGAGCAACAGAGTCCTGACAAAGCAGTGGTGCTTACTTTAAGGCTGATAACTACTGTTATCAGTTATTTCATTGATTATCATAGTGAGTGTCAGTTACTACACTGGATTCTCCCATCACCTTGTGATTATGAACCACACTTTGAAGATAGGGAAACCAATGGATTAAGAGCAAGCAAGCCAGTGACTCCCCTAGCACCCACAGGGTCCGAAAGGAGCTCGTTTCTCAGCCCAGAGGGGTACACCCTCCACGGGAGCGCCTGGCCGCAGGTGCTGCATCTGTGCAGACCATCTAATTTGGTAGCTACGAGCCATGTGTGGTTATTTCATCTTAATTAATTAAAATAAAGTTAAAAATTCCATTTCTCAGTCGCACTGGCCGCATTTCAACTGCTCAGTATCCACTTGTGGCTGGCGGTTCCGGCAGTGGAATGTGCAGAGAGGGATCCTTTCCGCCCGCCCAGAAAGTGCTAGTGGACAGCACCAGGCTGAATCCCCCTGCCCGGCCCCTCCCGGAGGCCAGGGCCCCCACTCCGTGTTGTGGCATCAGCTCTCTTCAGCCTAACTCCTTCAGTGAGTCGCTCTCCTGACTACCATGGGGGTCCCTTGGCCTCTCCCCACCCCCTCCTCACTGGCAGCCCAGCTGGAACTGGGATCTGAATAGCTGTGGGGAAGCTGGGAAGGGCAGCCTCAGGAGCAGCTTCAGGTGCTCCTGGTGGAGCCAGGCAGCCCTTTGCTCTGCCCTGCTGGGTTTCAGCTAATCTTCTGCAAAATGGAGGAGGGGCCCTGGGGGAGGAGGAAGAAGACTTCTGGAAGGTGAGGCCCAGCAGGGAGATGAAGTGGCTGCCACGGAGGCAGACATCTGTGCCCAGACAGATAGAGTTCCACAGATACAATCTTTGTGACTATCCCTGTGAGAGATAAACAACTTGCCAGAGCAGCTTCAGGAGGAAGTGCCCGCTGAGAAAGTGGTGCTCAGAGGCCAGACGCTCAGCCCCTGCGGTCAGAGACCCAGCTGAGGAAGGCGGGGGAGGGGAAGGAGGCAGCCCGACACAGCACAGGTGACAGGAGTCACAGAGCCCAATGCCACAGATGTCAATAGAGAGAAATGTGTGAACGTTGGCACATGAGGGGGCAGAGGATCTGTGAGAAAGAAAGAAGAAAAAAAAAAACATCAGAAGGAGAGAGGTGGTGATGTGCATGTTTAACCCTGTCTCTTGTTATACATCAAAATGAGGTCTATCTTGAGGGTAAGGATTTATATCCCCAACCTGCTGCTTATCAGCTCTACAGTGCTGAGTAACTTCTCTAAGACTCGATTTTATCATCCACGAAATGGGATATCTGTATTAAATTGTAAGGGGGTGGAAAGATTCCTTCTTGAAGCAAAATCAAATAACTTCTTCCATGAATCGGATTTAGATGGAGGATGGATGGATAGTTGGATGGATGGAGGATGGATGGATGGATGGATGAATGGTTGGATGGTTGATGGATGGATGGTTAATGGAAGGAAGGAAGGAAGATGGATGGATAGATGGATGGATAAAAATTCTATCAAACTATTCCTTCTTGACCAGTAATATCTGCATGCCTTTCTCTTCCAGGAGGCTGGGAGCTTTTCCAGGAAAAGGGCTGGGTCTGATTCAGTTTTATACCCTCACAAGCACCACACAGAACCAGGCACATCTGCTCAGTCAAACTGGAAGGAAGGAAAATAAGGGGACAGACAGAAATGGAGCAAGGGGATGCAATGGAAACATATATTTTAAACCTCAGTTATTTATACGTGGCATTTTCATTAAGATTATGTCCATGTGAAACAACTTCAGAAGATAAGGATATCTTGAGATTTGAGTTTAGGTTTAGGGTAGGGTTGCAAAATTAAAATACAGGACATCCAGTTAAATTAGAATCTCAGAAAGCCCAGGATTTTTTTTTTTCTTAGTATAAGTGTGTTTCATACATTATTTGAGACCACATACACTTAAAAATATATTGCTCATCTGAAATTCAAATGCAACTAGATAACTTGTATTTTATATAGCAGCCCTAACTTAGGAAAGAGGGAAAAAAACAGGTTTTGGGTTTGTTATTAATCCATGCATATTTGAGCACACTTTCCCAAAAAGCTACTCAATGGGATTTGGGGCAAAGGCTTGGTTAATAATAAAGGCACACCCATTTCCCTTCTGCTCATCTTAAAAGACGTCCTCCCCAAGGACAGCTCAATCACTTAGTCAAATGCATTTAAATCATCCTAAACGCAGCCTGTGATTCCTCACCCTGGTTAGAAACTTCTGGAGGGACTTGGAACTTTTCTTAAAAATGGGAATGTCAGAACTAATCTGCATCTGCAGAGTGAATGATGGTGTTTAGCGCGCAGTAGGACAGACAAAGCGAAGCAAATGGGGAGAGGAAGCACTCCGTGGCTAGCCGTGTCTCAGCCATCCTGGTTCTCACCTTCAGCAGCAGCCCTACCCAGATGCAAAGGGGCTCACCAGACTTCTGTGAAACAGCACAGAGTTCCTAAACCATCGGCTTTGATTTCACTCCTGCATACCTTCACCCATCAGTCCTTTGTCACACATCGCATTTGCCAGCATTATTCTCTTCTGACATTTTTACCTAGACTTTGCATTTCTCTACCAGATCCTCACCCGATACAAGCAGTTATTTCTGGATTGGTCTTATTTTTTCCCCTTCTGTTATTGCCCACTAAATACTTCCTTGTTGGCACTGAATCCCATTGTTCGTGATAATCCGGCCAATCTAAGAACCCCATTTTTTTCTCCCTTTTATTCTAGGCTGTTCTCCCCAAGTCGCCATTCATCAAGAGGTGTTCGTCAGAGAATTCCTCCAATATGAGGAATAATTAAAGGTACCTTTTCCTTTTGAAGAATTAGGAACAGTAAAAACATGCTTTTTTTTTTTTTTAAACAATATAATGTATTTGTGTGGATGTATTCGTCTCTTCACCAACTCCCTTATGTTATATTGCTTTTTCTGGCAATATTTGATCCCGTAAAGCCCTTTATTCAAGACACCTCTCCTTCCCATTCTGAAATGATCTCTCTCGAGAGTGGCAGTGATGATACAATAGGGTTGGAGTTGCTATTATTAAAAATTACTACTTTTTTTGACTATGTTGCTTCTGTTACCCAATGGGATTTTGATTCCAGACATTCTTCTAGCTTGACATCCGCTGGGGAAGTGATGAAACCATTCATTATTTAAAAGTTTGGAAGCCACAAGAACTACAGTATCTAACCAGATTGGATTGACTTTTTAGCTCTTTTGATTAATAATTCATAAACCTGAGGATATGTGAATTGGGTGAGCACTAACCCGCTAACAAAAGGAGAGTAGGAGATGAATGTTAACATGGCTTCTGTGTTATTTTACTTAACACTTCAGACCAACAAAACAAACCCATGTGTCATGGAACCTGTTTCATAGTTTCAATCCACAATCAATATTTCATGATTAATGGGCCCATATGTTCACACCAGGCCCCTGCAGTACAAAATTTGCACGCGCATCTCCCATGTGATGATGTACAAAATGCCTCCTCCGAAAAGAAAGGATTTTGCTCTCTCTAATGAGAACTCATGTTCCACTTGCTTTCCGGATTATTCAGTTTTTAATTTTTCCTTTCCGGATTTGATAAAATGCAGGAGTCTTGATGATGCCAAATAAGCCTTTGGACCTGAAAGTTGCAATTTACTCTCCCAAACCAATGGAGTTTCTGCAAATGGTAGAACATAGAGGGTTATGTCGTTTGCAAATGACATGTATTTTTTTTTTTAACCTGGCTAATATGCTCTGTAAAAATTATTTTGCTTGGCATCTGAGGACCTTTATCTGTGCTTCTGCCTCCGTCATTTACTAGGTGTGACTTGGGTCAAGCAACTGTTTTCTCTCTCTGAGCTTCATTTTCTTAATCTATTCCATGATGAATAAGACCAGCCTTTTAGTAGTGCCGTGAATAACGGAACAAGATTACATAAAGCACCTACACTGTTTATAGCAGTGCTGTCCTCATTCATTACTTTAATATGTGTGAAATGTTAAATAGTATTAATATTATTAAATATTAAATATTATTAGCATTATTTAAAACATTTTATTAGTCAATAAAACAATATTAAGCCACCCTGTTGGTATGATGTACAGCATATTAAAAGCACTTTATAAACCATAATGTTTTAAAGCAACTGTAAGGAGTTACGGTCGGTTGTCACTCATCATTTGAAGTGGTAGCGATGACACTATTTTGTGCGGATATGATATCAATGTCTTCCTTCTGGTAAAGTTCATCAGAAGAAGAAAATTAGCTTAGTAATTAATTTATCAATGCAGCATAGTCTTAAAAAAAAAAAGCAGACGAAAGAAAATTCACTGTAACCTTTTTCTCAGAGAACTCCCAACTTCAGATTGTTTCAGGTCAATTTGAACTTATACCACAAAGATTTTACCTCCAAGTCCCTACTTGGGAGAATCTGGTAAAAAGACCCAAAGATTTCACAGATTCGAACACAATAAATTCCACAGATTGCAAACAGAACAAGGACAAACTTTAAAACATCCTTATGCTGGAAGACCCGCACACCAATCCACCCTTAAGAAGCCTCCGTCCTGTGAACCCAGACGCTCCTGTTTGCCATGGAGGCCGACCCCTCCAAGACGTCACAAGGCAGAAGGTTGGGTCTGGCCTATTTCGCTCATCAGAAACTAAAAATGGATTGGCTTTTTCTCTGAGGAAAAGTGACACAACACAGGAAAACAACTCAATCTAGAATTTATTGTAATTATTTATAAGTGCATAAACTGAAGTCTGGCTTTTCCTCCTCTGTTAACCCTAAAAAGGAATAATTGCTTACATTCTGGTCCCTGTGGCTAGTGAGCTAGAAGGGGAAGAAGGATTTCCAAGTCAACCTCCCTTGGTTTTCTAGGATAGTCTTTTCCTGAAACTTCTTCTCTTAGAGCTTTGAGGTAAGGGTGTCTCCACAACAGTCTTTGGTTTGATTATCTGAGCATCTTTAAAACCACAGGTTTTGTGTTTTGGAGGGAAGATGGGATCTTCCCAGATGCATAACCTTGTTTTGCCTATTGTTATACTCAATCTTTTCTCCTTTCCCTAAGTTTAGAGGCACAGAGGCCGGGGCTGTCCTACACTCTGACCAATGAGAAAAAAAGGTGGATGGAAAACCATTAATCCAATTCCTGTAGAAGAGAAGGGCCCAGGTTTCCCTCCGTGCTACACAATGGTGTTGATGGTATCCATTGCCGACCACAGGGTAGTTGGCACCTTCTTCCCTCAATTGTCAGGTGCAGAGACAGAATCCTGGAGGGGGACAGCATGTGATTTGCCCAAAGTCACACTGTATCTGGAAGCACGCTGGCGTCTGACCCTGGCCTTCTTCCTGGATCCCCAAGCTGCCTGTCTCCAGGACAGAGAGGAAGGAAAAAAGGAAACTAGCATGTGTGGGGCCCCTGCCAGGAACCTGGTGATGCACCAGGGACACTCCTGCATTGTCTGATTTGACTTTTTCTACAAGGGCCGCTCTCTCAGCTTGTGCTGGGCCAGGGTCCCGCCTCCTCTTCTGAACCTATTTTGGGAATTACCCCGTATCCCTTATACCCCAGCGCTGTGAGCTGCCAGCAGGGGCAGAAGGCCATCTTTGACTCTCAAGCAGGATTCTGCCACAGCAAATCCCAAGCAGCATTTAACAGAAATTACCAACATTTGTCTTGGTGTGAGTTTTTTTTTTTTTTTTCCCCCATCAGGGATTAGGAAGAGCAATCATCTCCCACCTCTCATCAATTACTTTCTTCCATATCTTTTGCATTTTCCCGCAGAACCATTTTGCAGGTACAACAGAGCAATCTTTGGAGATAATCTGGTGATTATTACAAATTCAGCCTCTCACGCTACAGGCATTAAGAGATGAAAATTGCCTGAAGTCCACTGTTGTATACCCAGTCTGTACCTCTGGACTCCTGTCCCGAGGTGAAAATGCAAACAGAGAAGATATTTAGAATCGTTTTGACAGTTCATAAAATTAAGCAGGGATTAGGGATTTGCTTTTTTAAATAATGCCAGAGGGTGCACACCATGGTAATCATATCACCCTGCAACAGGTCCAGTCAAAGTTGAACGGACTATCTAGGAAAAGAGAGAGAGAGAGAGAAAATGTCAGGTTATTAAATCTGCTGTGTATCAGCTGTTGGAAATCCATTTTTTAAACCTTAAATTAAACTGCCTGCCTAATGGAGACACTATCCCCAGCCCCCAATAACAACCATCCTTCTCCTGCGTCTCTTTTGTTCAGACAATACATGCTGTAGCTTCCGAGTCTATGTGCGTGACAAGATCTAGTCAGAGGGGATGATTGTATAAATATGCATGTAGTAAAAATAGTTTAATTTTAATTGGGACAGAGTAGCTGATGTTGAAACCATTTGCGTAATTTTGAATATTGAATGTGATATCAAGCATGTGACTGGCTCTATTAGATTAAAAAAAAGGAAAGAAAGAAAGAAAGAAAGAAAGAAAGAAAGAAAGAAAGAAAGAAAGAAAAGAGAGAGAGAGGGAGGGAGGGAGGGAGGGAGGGAGAAAGGAAGGAAGGAAGGAAGGAAGGAAGGAAGGAAGGAAGGAAAGTTCTCGTTTTAATGGCAGTGTGGGGCAGGAGCCTGAGAACTGGATCGTAATCCAGTCTTTATCCCAAGCACTGTATCATTTTGACCAATAGAGTCCCTTCTCAGAGTGTGATTTTCTCTTAATGGGAAGATTCTAACCATCTAAACCAGATGAACTTTAAAGTACTATTTTGAAAGGTAAGTGATCAGGCTGTGCTTCACAGGGCCAGAGCAGATATGATTCTCAGCGTCAGTCAGAAAAGCCTGGGTAGGGCTGCCCAATAACAAACACTCCCCAAACTCGATGGCTTCACATCAAGACAGCTTATGTCTTGATCCAGCTGTATGACCGCAAATCTCAGTATGGGATTTCATCCAGGAATCTGGGCTTACAGAGACCCCATCTTGTAGCTGCTTTATCTGGACCTGGCATTTTTTCATTTACTACGGTACAGCAAGACATTACTCTGGGAAACTGAACATAGAATCTTCCACATTTTTTTTTTTTTCCTCCAGAAGCATCAAATGCCAGTTCTGCTCAAGTCCATGTGCAGACATAGCTTGATGGTCCCTAAGTGCAAGGGGGCTGTAAGATAAGGTGGAGAAAGTGGACTCTTTGTCCCTTGCCATCATATCTGCCATTATAAAATCATAAAAGTGGTCTCTGTCTTTGATGAAAGAAGAGGAACTTAACACTTTTAAACTTCAACTAGGCACAAGCTAGACCTGCACAGGAGAGAAACATGGAAGCTGACAGGTCTGGCCCAGAGTCTTGGAAAAGTGGTCTTGAATTCTCTTCTCAAACTGGGTTCACATTCCCAACACCCACTGTCTCTATCAGCACCTATTCCCAGTGTCTGGTCGGATCTCAGAAGTCATGTCAACGTCCAATGAAAGAGCTGGAATCATTAAAAAAAAAAGTCAATTTAATATAGGAAAGAAAGACATCAGCATTTGAGTGTGACCTCTAACCTTGCAAATAACGGGAACTTGCTGTTTTAAATATAATTCTTGGGGTTTATTTAATTTTTTTTTTAAACTCAAGTTAGTTAACATATAGTGTATCATTAGTTTCAGCGGTAGAATTTAGTGATTCATCAGTTGTATTGATGTGTCCTCCTTAATGTCCATTATCCAATTAAATATACTTCTAAGTGCACACGTGCGTGCACGCACGTGCGTGCGCACACACACACACACACACACACACACACAAACACACCCCTTAAATGCATAAACAATTGAAACTGAGAGTTGAGACTATTCTGGGTCAAAATATTACAAAAATTAAACTCTTTATTCTGCACTTCTGACACCACCTCAGAAGGCGTGCCTTGCCCTCCAAGAGCTGTGGAGAATGATGGCCTGAGGGCTCCTCCCAAGGAGAGAACCCAGGCCCCTTTAAGAACATTCTGTACCTCTGGGTAGGAACTCCCCATCGTCCATGCCCAGTGTAATTCCAGAATCGGTAAGGGCTAATGTAACGCGTGCTCCTCACTCTTCTCTTCTTCAGCAGAAGTGAGATTGCCTTCCAGCTCCTCCTCTCCCTCTAACGTACTTTCATCTTTATGGGGGCAGGGTCACACTGAACTCATATTTTTATTAAGGAAGAGCTATTTTCAGACTTGATATATTGACTACTTTGAGCTCCCAGATTTTGAGACTGACAGGGGGACTTTAGAGAAAAAGTTGAGTACATTGTGTAGGAGTGAAGGAGGAAGGTAAGTACTTAGGACCAATGTGGCAGACTGTATTGTTGTGAAAGCATTCTCAGTCCCGTCTAACAAAACAGTTCTTGTGGAAAATATAATGTCCTTCCACCAGTTTTGTGCCGGCCGTGGTTGCGTGGCTTGCTTTGGCCAAGAAAGCTTGTATGGGAGTGATGTTGGTTCTGATGCGGGTTCTGAGCGGAAGCTTTTGGAATCCCTGTATGTGTCTCTTCTCTCTCTTCTTTAAGAGTACGTGACCCAAATGAGGAGGGCATGCTGCACAGCCACAGAAGCCCTAGGAATCCTGGGAAGAACATAAATATGAACTACAGATACATCTTTGTTGCCATGAACCACTGTGGTTGGAAATTATTTGTTACTCTTAGCATAACCTAAACTGACTGATACAAACAGTTACTTTTTATGGAGACCACCACAAATTTCCCTGGAGTCAAACCCTTCTTCTCCATCCAAAGCACCATTACTTTGGTTCAGGTCCCCATTATATTTCTTCTTGAGTTTTGTAAAGGTATATTATCTGACTATTTTTCCTGTGTTCTTGACCCCCTCTGCTCTATTTTCCGCATGTACTCAGTCATCTTTGCAAAATACAAAACTCATCTTCTCCCTTTCCTCCTTAAGACCCCTCAGTGGCTCCCTGTTGGCTTCAGAATAGAACCCAAACTGCTCTGTTTTTCCAAAGGCCTTCCTTAGGCTTATGCAGCCCCTCTCCCTGGGTCCCTGTCATTCTCTCCCTTTCACACAGTCTGTTCCAGCCCTCACCCACAAGCCATAGTCCTGCTCACCCTTCAACTTCCACACATGCTTCTCTGTCTTCCTCACTGGCTCTATTAGGGTAATTCTTTCTCACCTACCAAGGGGCGGCACATGCTTTGTCTCCTCTGTGTGTTCTTCTCTGTCCACCCTTCCCTCATGGGCAGTCTCTAACTCTTTTCTGTGGTTTGATGGCACGCTGTGCTTGCTACTACCCTGCCCTCTTCTTTTTTTCTCTCTCTTTTCTTTTTTCTGTCTCTTCTAAGCCTATTGGAGAGCACAGAGGATAGGAGACCCTCCATAAGGAAGATGAATGAATGAACAAATGAATGAATGAAGTATAGAAATGAATAAACTAGTCATCATCTTTTTGGGTGTATGCAAAGATTTTAGCATGCAAGCCATGATGATGTCAGAGGGTTGTGAAAGGGACAGCAACAATCCTAATCAAAGGAGTGAGAAGGAAATCCCAGGTCTCTCTTGCACTGTCCTGTCTTTTGACTCACTCTCTGGCAACGATCTTAACTAAGGATGTAGGGAATACCCTGAAAGAATCCATTCCCCTCCCCCTTCCCTTCTCTTCCCCCTCCTCCCTGGCAACAGCCCACTGCCTTTTCTCTAGTGCCTGTCCTTCTAAGGAAGGAGGAGAAGGGTCAAGGAGTGACAGACAGGATAAAAGGGTTGGAAAGGGGCCCTCTGGGAATTCAGCACACTGGGGCCATGTGGTCCAAGGAGCACAATTCGGGTGGGTGACTTAATGTGTTTTTAATTATATATAAGGTCACGTGGGTGCTAATCAGCAAGCAGCTGTCCCCTCTCCTCAGAAGGTCAGGGCCTGAGAGAAAGGCTTAGCATGTCTCACATGAAGACAGACTGATCAAACATTATTCCTCAAGATTCCACCAGGTATCTAAGTGAGCTAAGATGTCCCCTCCTCAGTGCCCCAGAGCAGAAGGGAGCCTGGCAGAGGACGCCCTGCACACACGACCCGAAAGACACAACCCACATGCACATTTGGTCATCACTGTTGATCACTGGCTGGGACGTCTCTGCGGTCTGCACCTCCAGCTCAGGTCCCGCCGTGTCTGCCCTTTGGGGATGTTGTGCCACTTCTCTGTCTCAGTCTCCATAACTGCAACACGAATGTGCCAGCAATAATGAGACGACACATTTAATGGGCACATAGCATGTGCCACAATCCTTCCCAGTCTATCTTCCCTGCACTCTGTGAGGAAGTTCCTACCATTCTCTTCAGTTCACAGATAGAGAAACCCAGAGAGATTATTACGAGAGCCAAGACTGGGAACTCGGGGGTCTGATCCTACCCCAAGCCCTAAACCTCTGACAACCACCTGACTCTTTCTGTGAATCCTCCTTGGCTAAGCCCATTCACACCCATCCACACCACACTTGTCATGCCCTGGGCCATTGCCACTGCTCCTATTTGACCACACCCGAGCTGTTTAATGCACCATGTTGTGTAATTATTTCTCTTACTCTTCCCTAGAATGTGAGCTCCCCAAGGGCAGGGACCTGGATCTGTTTTACTTACGAATGTATTCCCAGCACCGAAGAAGAGCCTGAGACTAAGTAGACATCCCATGACTGTTGGGTGCATGGAGGACACTGATGGTGAATTACAAGTATGACCCAGTGTGAGGGACTCCATGTGATCTCCAAGAACCCCAAAAGAGCCCTGGAATGTTACCCACTCCCCAGCACCTGGTGCCAGAGCTCCCACCAGAGGTCACCTGCTGTCTTCTGCCTTGAGGGTTTTCACCCTTCAGCACTTCACTCCAGGGGGCTAGGTGTGACAACTCTCGAGGACAAACAGCCAACAAAAATGATTGTTGTTGTCATTGTTGTTGTTATTATTATTCTTTCTGGGGGGGCTTTTTGGGGTAGGGGAGTTAGTATGGTGTCTGGCCTCCAACCTGAGCTTCCCTGAGACTGCAGCTGAGCCTGAGGTCACTGACACTGCTCTAAAGTGTCAGAGGGAGAGACGTCTCCCACACTGAGAAGAGCAGACCCTCGGAGACCTTCCTGGCCCACATGTGAAACCCAATACCACCAGTGACACAGGCACCCTCTTCTTGTTTGAGAACAAATGACAGAATGTTCCACCGTGTTTGATGGGACCAGAGGGAGGAGGAGAGTGTAAATTTCAGTATGAATTGATAACACTTAGTCAGCCCGCTTCGAAAGCAAGGGTTTGCAAAATTTCCCTGAGGACGAGCCTAGGAAATGTGTCGACCTGGTTTCACACACAGGCAGATCTGGGGGGCGAGGGTGGGGTCCTTAAGAGCCGCTGAAGAGGGCATAGCCCTGTGACTCTTGTCATTCCTAGGATGCTGACTATGAGCACCAATTACACATTTGTAGCAGTAGTCTCCTGGAGTGGTTGTTGGGGTTAATAGAAGGTCTAAGTTGACTTTTGGAGAAGTGATCTGGAGGGACATACAGTGAGTTTTACACGTTAGAGGTCACCAACCTCAATGACTATCTCACTCAGGTAATAGTAAAAACAAATAAACAAACAAACAAGCAAAAAAACAAAGGAGTGAACTGGAATGATATGCAGACACACATCCTGTCTAAATGGGACAGTGGCTTTTCTACTCCAACCAGGCTTTGTTAGAAGTAGGGAGAACTCTAGATTTTGTCTTGTTTTCAATTATTATTAATTTTTATGAGACAGATCCCAATCTTTAAGGGCTGTTAGCTAGCAAGATTTCAAGTCAGAGGAAGGAAAAGGCAGGAGACAACAGGTGATATTTATTGAGCACCTGCTAAGCTGTCCTGGCACTTCACACAGGTGAGTTCATGTCATCCCGTGAACCTTCTCAGAGCAATCTATCCCTCTCCCCTCTCACAGCTGAAGAAGCTGTGGCTCCAGTGAGAAAACATTACTTGCCAAAGACTACCTGGTGAGGTAAGTGATTGAGATCATTAACACACAGATTGTCCCATCCACAGTCATCCTCCTTCTAATTCACAAGGGAACATTTTCTACTTGGGATGCCTAACAATGGACTGTTGGTCCTTGTTAAGTAGTGAGCTCCCTGTTTCTCTGAGCAGTCAAGGAGGTCTAGATAACCTTTTTCTCAAAGATGTTAGAAAAGGCAAGTCTTACTTTGATAGTGAAATGAGACTGAATTATACGGAGGATTCTTTTTCGTGCTCTGACTCAACATTTTTCAAAGCCCTATAGCCATTGGCAGAGTAATCCTTGTTCCAGAGAGTTACTTTGAGGGGAATTTAATATGAGGAATCTACCTTGTTTGCAGACTCCATCTATCCAAGGACATGATCAAAGTTTTGGTGCAAAGGTAGTGTATTAACTACTACTAATGATTTGTTTTTTTTAAATGGAGACTTCCTTGCTGTTCTCAATCCTTTGAAGTATGAGTCTGAATGCATAGAGAGTTCAGCTTACCATTTCCAGTCTTGTAAATTGATGTCAGTGGTACCAATTACACCTACAAGTAGACGACAGCCTCTTAGAAGGAAACCAACAATACATGTATACTGTATTTTATATTGAAATCACTATAATTATTATTTCTAGAAAATAATGTGTCCGAATAAGGTTGACTAGAAAATGAATCATAAAACAAGATAATAATATTAAAGAGACCACATTAAATTATTTCAGGAACAAGATGAGCTTGCTACACAGACAGGTAGGAATAGCTACGATAAGAAGTAAATGCATGGAGCAATTTTCAGTACGCATGTCTTTCCCCCCACCCCACATTTGTAGTTAGTTTAATCAATGCAACAAATCTGGGCTTTGCGTTGGCCTTATTCATAGAGAGCCAGGGATTGCGTTAAGGATTTTGATTCCGGGATCTTGGTTTGTCCTCGAAACAATTATGGGAGAGAGACATTATTACTACTTGTTATGAATCATATTATTCCATCTTGAAGGTGACCATCCAGAACCTCAGAGAGATCCAATGCCTCAAAGGCACTTGGCTGGTTTGGTGGTTGAACTAGCCTAGGAACAATATCTTTTAACAGGTCCTACCTCTCCTTTTTGGATAACGTCATGCCGTACCAGAAAAGAAGAAATGTGCTTTTATTGAATTGCTAATAGTTATACCTGGATTTTAAGGCTAAACCAGTATACAGAAGAACCAGGTTTAATGGGATACCGACAGCATGATGAAAGCTGACCTGACTCTCCTGAGCAATGCAGCCTGCAATGTATGGAATCAAATGTCTCAGATACTGAAAAATGCTCAAGCATCTCTTAAAATTACCAGTAGATAATCTTAATTGACTCTAAGATGCTCAATTTTTGAGTTAGTAGGCATTCAAGAAGTATTTGTTGCATAAAGTAAACAAAGGGAAAAAGATCACCCTTCCCTAGTGAACACTTAGGAAAATCTATGTGATGGAAGGACAAACCCAGTCCTTGTCCTCCTGTGCACTTCTCACTTGTCAGCCAGATGAGGGGACACAGAGAGCAGGGCTGGGAGAGCCCCGAGCACAGGCGCTTCTGTCCCTGTGCAGGTGGGCTGGGTCACAGTGTGGGTACACAGATGTGCTATCCATTTGGAAGCGCCTAGATACCCCTCCAATGGAGATTTTGTTGAAGTCTCCTCATGTGGATATAATCAATTATTAAGGCTATTTGCAGCCCCACTCACCTCTTTGGAGGATGGGGTTAGGGCTGAAAATTCCAAACTTCTCATCATGGCTTGGTCCTTCCAGTGCCCAGCCCCCACCCAGGAACCAAACAGGAGCCCCCTCCCCGCATTCACCCTCAGAGTCCTCTCATTAAAACCAAAAACATTCTCATCACCCAGGGAATGAGAAGAGTTTTAAGAACTCTGTGTCAGGGACCATCAGCACAGACCAGTATATACATCTTTTTAGTATCTCTCATGTAGGGGTTGCCAATGTTGAGTAGTGTTTGTCATCGGCCAAAGAGTTGGTTTATTTTGAACACCTGTGGATACTCTGCCTTGGCAGTTCCATGTTGCAGGGAAATCCAGAGTTCCCATGGATGTTGGGAGGACAGAAACTCTGCTGGGGAAGAGTGCAGTGTCCAAGCAACATGGACTTTATGTAGGCCAACCACAGACCAAAACTCAACTCCACCATGGCTGTGGGCAACTCTTGTCTCCTCAGCGTGTTATTTCCCCCATCCAGAAAATGAAGAAGGGGTGTTTTTATGTTTTTATTTTATTTTTTTTAAGTAGGCCCCAATACAGGACTCAAACTCATGACCCTGAGATCAAGACCTGAGCTGAGATCAAGAGTCGAATGCCTAACCAACTGAGCCACACATCACCCCAAGAGATGACATCTTAAAGTCTTCTTTTAAGTATCACTTAAGATTTTACATTTTTAACTTATTTTTAAAGTTTTTCTCTGCTACTTTCCATTAAAAAAGTACACATAATGTAAAATGAGGAATAAATACTGGGAAAAGGAAAAAAAGATGATACATCTTGATTCACACAGTACCAGGCAAAATAAACATTTCTCCCTCCCTTGTCAGGTATGTTAGCAAAACATTTAACCACAATATTAAAAATATGTCTAGAAATAAAGATAAATGAAGTCTATCATCTCTCTCTCTCTCCCACTCACCACCCACTGGAAAACATAAGAGAAAAGAGAAAGGAAAATGCAACGATAGGGTTCTTTCCTTTCTCCATGGTCCCCAATTACCTGGCCATTAGAAAGGAAGATGTGATACCTTAGCTTCAATCATTTGTGAATCTTTCCAAATGGCTGTCACTTATTCCAGGCTCTGGAAACCATCCACATCCTCTAGCCCCAACCTGTACATTTTTAATTAGACCTCACAAGTTTCATACTCTGGGGCTATGTCACTAAATATCTTTGGAAGTCCTGTGTCATGTGGGTCACAGATTGATGCCCAGTCTTTTTGTAATGAGTATTAAATGAGGCTAAAAGAAACCCATGTCCTCAGTGCTTATGTGTCTCTCTGCTTTATACTCGTTTCTAGTGATAAGTAAGGACTCTGAGAAGGGACTCTTAAAAGGGGAGTAAAGATTCTATGTTTGAGGGCTCCAATCTTTCCCAATTATGTTGGTAATATCAAGTAATTCCTGAGCACATCTTTTGGATATCATGGCTTCCTCTACCCAAAGGTACACAAAGTTATCAGACGTGAAGAAAAATGTTATCTGGAAACATTAGTCTTCAAATCAGTTTGATCTAAACCCAACAGATGAGTCATCATTTGAACTTTGGCTAAAATGTGGGAGATTGGGGTCTCAATCATATATAAACTTCTGCGGAAAAGTTGTGGGAGGGTTAGGGACAGAAAGGTGCTTGAGAACACAGAGGGGCAGGAAGAGTCTCTCTGTCTCTTACAGAACACTACAGAGGATAAAAACAAGATGGCGGCCACCAGCCAGAGGGAAGTCTCAACCCTTCCTGAGGCCATAGAGCTGGTGGTGGCTAGGGCACAGAGGCTCCCACTCTTACCAAGCTTAGGTCTGTCTGGAAGATCAGGTATTAAAACAGGGAAATAGGAAAAGTGAGAAGAGAGATAATGTTTTTATAGGAAGAGATGAAATGGCTTCCATGCTTCCTGGACAAGGACAGACAGGTAAGAGTGTAGGCCTCTAAGAAGACTAAATTGGTTTCTTTGGTCTCTGATGAGATTTGACCCTCCCATTCCATGCTAGGATAGCTTAGGATAGCCAACAGTGTCAAGAGCTGGAGTTTTAGGGCATGTTTCATAATATGCTATACCTTTTTTGGGTAACATTTATAGTTATAATTATTGCTTTAAGATCTGCTTGAAGGGAGATCATTCCCACTCAAATTCACTGAGCGCATAATTGATTGGATAGGTACTAGTTCTGCCATTTCACTAGAGGAAAAGAAAGAATAGGATATTAAAATATAGGAGAAGGAAGTTTAGAGATCATCAACACACACTTTCATCGGGAAAATGTGCCAACTTGTGGCACACCCTTGCTCAAGCCTCATCTAAAATCCGCTGGTTACCAGGCTTGCCTGGTTAACACAAAAAGTCCTTGAATTGAAAGAGTATACGTTTATCTAAAAAGTTAGTAAGACTGATTTTATTTCTTATATAAATATATAAAAACAGATTGGCAGTTGCCAGGCTGAAAGGGGGTAGGGAGGCCGGATGAAATGGGGGAAGGCGATCAAGAGGTACAGATTTCCAGAAATAAAGTAAACAAGTGATGAAAATATAATATACAGCATGGGCACTGTAGCCTAAAATACTGCATATCTGAAAGTTGCCAAAAGGTAAATTTAAGTGTTCTCATCACAGGAAAAAAAAAATGGCTTTGTGTGGTGATGAATGGTAACTTGTGTGATGATTTCACGATATAACAAACATCAAATCATTACATTGTACACCTAAAACTAATATAATGTTATATGTCAATTATACTTCAATAAAAATATGTATGTTTGATTTTATTCATTAATTTTATCTCTACTAAAGATATTACTAGGTAAAGAAATATAACTAATGTCGCATGACATAGATAATATAAAATTAATAAAATTGATAAAAATCTATGAAAAAGGATAGCAGTGCTCAACCATATTTTACTTCATAAATATTTTGAAAAGGACTTGAATTATTATGCTTTTTAAAAAGGTATTAGAAAACACTAGGGTTTGGTAATGTCCCATTATAATTTAATAGTTGTAACCATAAGGAAAATACAATTAACTGAGAAAAAAATATAAATAGTAATTATAACATTCACATTGAGTAGTCCAGGGAATAACATTGTAATATTATGAAGAGTGACATTTTTGGAAACCACCTTTAGAGTTTACACAGGCAAATGGCCCCTCCATACCTCAAACTCAACCTTCATGGCCAGAGCATTTTGGTTCCAGTTACACCGCAAAAAGAAAAAGGTCTGATGAAGCTCAATGATTTTCCATGAGTGTCTCAGCTAAGAGGAGTAAGGATATATATAAAACATGATGCCATAGACACAGGGAACAGACTGGTGGTGGCCAGAGGCTGGAGGGAGGGGTTGGCAAAACTGGAAAAGGAGATCAGAAGGTACAAACTTCCACTTATAAAATAAATGCCATGGCGATCCGAAGTACAACAGGTCACTATAGGTAATAAGAATGTGTTGCATAATTGGAAGTGGCTAAGAGATTAAATCTTAGAAGTTCTCATCACAAGAGAAGAAAAAGAAAAAAAAAGAAAACTTTGTAATGACATATGGTGAGGAATGATAACTGAATTTATTGTGGTGATCATTTTGTAATATATAGAAATACTGAATGACTATGTTCTACTTTTGAAACTAATATCATGTTATATGTAATTGTATCTAAGTTTTAGAAAAGTATCTCTGAACCATATTTTAGGCTTCAGGTCTAGAATTTGGTGGGGTTCAATGCTCTTATTTCTTTTTAAACTGCACAGTGGTTGATTAGTGCTTGGGAAGTCGGGGAAATTTGGGTCTGCTGGGGAACTCTATTTATGCCCCAGGATAAGGTCAGAAAGCCAGGGTTTTCCCAGAAACCCCATTGGCCAGGACTATGTCCCATGACCACACCCCCTGCAAAGGAGGCTAGCCAAGTGTGCCTGGCAAAGCAAAGTCCATCGAACCAAATGGCCCATTACTGATCAAGATTTACCCCCCGACTGGGTGCACTGCTGTGGCAAACAAAACCGTAGCCCGTTAATACAAAAGAGGTCATTTCCAGTGACTTCGCAACAGCCTTCCTGGCCCACGGCTTCCCATGCGACACAGTCTCAGTATGTGGGGATGGACTGCATTTAAGCCACAGAAAAATGAAATCCGGAGGACCTCCATGCCCAAGGACACCTGCAGCCTGATGGGTAATGTGGCAGTATTTGCTGCAAACATTTTTGGAGGACTGTGGTGGGTGTTTCACGTAACGTTTATCATTTCTGCAAATTCACTCACTGCATTTGGTCTAGCCAAGACCCATCCCTTCCTACGT
Source organism: Enhydra lutris kenyoni (assembly GCF_002288905.1). Taxonomy (NCBI): domain Eukaryota; kingdom Metazoa; phylum Chordata; class Mammalia; order Carnivora; family Mustelidae; genus Enhydra; species Enhydra lutris. Next base: position 27,578,856 of record NW_019154104.1, read on the forward strand.
GGCTCACTCCTACCTTCATGTAGACTTAGCTCACTCATCCAGCACGGAGCCTTCCTGGCCACCACAAACATCTCCCAGGGTCTGGCGTTCCTCCTCTGTTCTTCACGGTATTAGGTATTAAGTTTCTCTCCCCTCTCCCTACTTCCACCTATTCCTTTAAAAATACCAAAGATCCTTTTTTTTTTTTTTTTAAGGTCTTCCCTCCTTCTCTTCCTGCCCAGCTAGATGTTGCTTTGCTAGAAGAAAGGGACCCAGTCACCTCTGGTTTTGTCTCTTAGCAGGAAGCCCCCAGCACGGCACACGGTAAGGGTTCCTGTCTGCTGCATGTGTGGGACGGAGTGATTTGCCTACCATCCTCTTACGAAGTTTGGATCAGACCCACATGCTGGGTCAATCTGTCCCAATCAGACACGGCTTCATCTCCGCTATAGGTGCCCCAGGCCAAAAGGAGATGAAAATGCAACCCGGGTGTTCAGACACAAAGCAGGCCCACTGAGCCTGGGCAGGGAGGGCTCTGAGCACTTGAGCCGGTCTTAACCCCAGAGCCATCCTCATCAGGATTGTCCCCATAGCCCTGCGTGTTGAACTCCATCTCTCTCCCCCTGCTCCCGCCACTGGGACCCCCTTCACAGATGCCATGTCATCTCCCTAGCCACAGTGGCGTGTTCTCCCCCTGTTCCCGATTTCCCATGCTCCACTGGCCTGGGATTGAGTGGCAGCTCGGCTCCAGAAAGCAGGTGTTGTGGAAGTGAAGCGAGCCTCGCAGACAGCGTATTAGGTAGCATCCGTCCCGGGGGAGCCGCAAGGCTCCAGGCTTTCACAGTCCCAACTGTTCCTCTGAGGGGTGGGAGGGCCAGGCCGGCCCGGCCCTGACCAGATGTTTGGGAAAGTTGCCAAGCTGCAGCGAAGAAAATTGCTGTTAACTTATCTAAGGTATAATAAGTATTCATGAAGCCCTTTACTCATGTTTTTGTTTACAAGAAAGGCTCAAATCGAAGGTGACACGGGGCAGCCGTGTGTACCGGGGGGATAGACTCAGACGCAGGGATGAAGCACTGTCCCCGGGAGCTGGCAAAGGTAGCTCCCGGGCCCGGTTCTGCCACTAACTTCCTTGACAGTCTGCAGTAGCCCCTTAGCATCTCTGAGTGTTGTTGTTTCCTCTCTTGTAAAACGCAAAAGGGAAACTAAAAAATCTCGAAAGTCTGCTTCAGATCTGTAAAATGTTGGAAAATGTGAGACCTTGTGTTTGCAGCTTTCAAACAGGCCTGGCAGGGTAGTAGAGCTCAGATGACCTTCGAGCTCCTAATCTAAGCCCTCACTCGACCGCGGGGGCAGACTGAGGTTCGCAGGGGCATCTGCGCCGGGCTAGCCCTCGGAGAGCATCATCTGGGGGCAAAGAGCCCAGCTCAGACCCACAGCTCCTGGTCCACAGACCCAGGTCCGGTCTGCTCTGCACCTTCCGTCCGTCCGGTCTGCTCTGCACTTCTGGCAGCTCCACCCCCAGGACCAAGGGATTCTCAGACAACAGCTCCCAGCCACGACCAACTCGAAGAAGAGAGGGAGATAAGGTTCTGTGTGAACTACTCAAGAGCGAAACTTGAAACGAGGTGAGCTGAAACTTGAAACGAAAGGAGCTGACTGCGTTCTGGCCCAGAGGAAGCTGTGGGCTGGCCGGCCTGAGACCCGGGTCTGGGAGCCCCGGCCAGCTCCTTTGATGGGGCCCTGTTACAGCACCCCACTCAGCAGTTTCTGACAGTTTCTCCGCCCGACCAAGCAAAAGTCAGGGCTGATTTCATGCGAAGTGCAGAGCTCACATGAACACCCAGCTCAAAGTGAAACACGGGGCAGTAAGAATTCACACAGCCTGAAACCAGCAGCGGGGAGGGGGATCAAAGACATCACATGCATTCCCTCCAGCTTCACCGAAACTGCCTCCTATCCCGAAGACTCACTTCCGCCTTTTAGTCTATCTCGACGTTGCCGGTCACAGTGATAAAGGCAGGCTTGTATGTGTGTGTGTGTGTGTGTGTGTGTGTGTGTGTGTGTGTGTGGTGGGGGGCGGGGTGGGGGAGGGGGACCTGGGGTCCCAAAGACCAGAGCTACAATCCTGGACCTATCGTTTGGGACTGTGCCTCTTCAGGGTAGTGCCCAACTTCTGTAATCCACACTGTGGATAAGTGAAGGATGCAAGACGTGCTTTACAGGCTGTGCTCCTCAGTTGAAGAGCAGCCACCGCAGATGTGTGTAGGTGCTAGTCTGCTATGCGATTGTTACTTAGTATCTCTTCTATCCCTTCCTAGAGCATGATCATGTCCACATCATTGGCTTCTTCATTATTGTCACAGCTTTTCTGAGATATAATTCATATGCCATAAAATTCACCAGCTCCTAGTTCTTCATTTTGTAGATGAGGAAGCTGATGTTCAAAGAAGTCAAGTTCACCGCAGGTCCCGTGGTGTAGACACTTTCCTGCGTGCTTTTTCAACAAAGGGTCAGATGACAAGTATCTTAGGCTTTTTGTCAAAGTTACTCAACTCTGCTCTCGAGGCAGCATAGACAATGGGCAAGTAAATGGGTGTGGCTGTGTGTCAATAAAACTTTATTTATAAAAACCAGTGGTAGGTGGGATTTGCTGGTCTCTGGTGTATGGGATCCCCCGCTTAAAACACTGCAGTTGTTGCCCAGGTTGTACACCCTCCACCCCACCACCCAGCCCCTGACCTCTCCCGGCCCCCTGACCTCCTTGCTGTGGCTCAGTCCTTCTGTGCACCCAACCCTTCCCCTCCAGGTGAGGATGAGCTCTTTTTTTCCTTCAAAGTTCTCCCCCTTCTCACGTGGCTGGCCTCCTTTTTTCCTTTTTGGTCTCAGATGAAATGCTGCTTCTTCAGAGAGCCCTTCCTGACTACTCTGCAGAAGAAGCTCGCCTCTCTGGCCTTGCTCATCCCCTTCAAAGCACTGGACTCTCCTGGCAATCCTTTGATTAATGCGTGCTTTTACTCCTTCAGGGTTGGAAAGGGGCCCGTGAAGACAGGGATGAGGCGAATCTTGTTCCTTAGCCTCTGGCGGTGACTGATACAGAGGGGAGCGCCATGCACGTTTGTGAAGCAAACAAAAGCGAGACCCAGGCCCTCCTGGATCGCATGGTCCATGCTCTGAGCCGTTTTCCTGTCACGCGTCCATAGTGTCCCGTGATCGGCCCTGGCAGAGCACCTGGGGCAGGGCAGGTGCCAAGAGCACCACTTAACTCCGGGCTCCTTCCGTCCTTGCTGGCTGGTGGGAGGCTTTCTAGGCCAGTGAAGTCCCACATCTTCAAATGGTGTCAATAGCTTAGAGGATGTGTGCAAAATGTTCTTAAAAGCACTGTAATTTCATCCTTCCCCTCCATGTTTTCTAGAGAGATGATCAGAAACGTGGGATTGGCGCTCTGACGAGAGAAGGCGCTTGCCCAAGCCGCAGGCAGACGCAGACCTTGCTCCTTTCACACCTGGGGATCTACGGTGGCAGTCCTCCTCTCCAGCACAACCTCCGGGTCCGTCTCTCCTCTGCAGGGGAAAAGGGAGGGTACCCTTCCTGGCATTTTATTCATGGCTCTGCAGTTGTCAGAACTACCATTTTGTCCTAGAAACATCTAGAAACTGTGCCTGTGCTCATTGTTTTCAATGCTTTCTTTCCTTTCTTCCCTCACTGAAACCTGCTTGAAAAACTAAAGGCAGGCTGCCAATTTCTCTAACCCTGAACAAAAAAAAAAAAAAAAAATCTAAACTAAACTAAACAAAAAAAACCAAACCCCAGACAAACGTGTTTAAAATGCAGTCATTCACTTCCCCTCGGTCTCTGAGAACCAGTCAGCAGAGATTTGATGCAAGCTCTGGTTCGGCAATTATGAGAGTCACTTTGCCCAACATCAAGAAGCAAATGCAGACTCTTCTCCAAGGATGGAAGTAGGGCTCAGGTCAAAGTCCCCTCTCTGTGCTGTGCCCACGCGGGTGGAAGAAGAGGAGTAAATGTGAGTGAACAAGTAAACGGCCCTGTCTCATCAGCGATGCTCTGGTTCCCAGTTTGGAAACGGGGGTGAAGGGTTGTGAGAGCTGGAATCCTGTCTAGAATCACAGCTCCTCAGGTCTGGATCCTGCTGTCATCACTTACTCCCCGGCACAAGGGAGCTAAGTTTTTAAATCTCTTGGATCCTTTAGCTCTTCTTTAAGCTAAGTAGGAATCACAATCCCGGTCCTGCCGGCTGACTTCGGTGAAGAGACACATCATACATTTATGGAGTCGGTACATGCCAGCTTATATAAGGCCTTCAATAAAGGGAAGCGAGTGTTATTATTACAGCATTTTCTCTAGCATGTGGCCCTGGCTGCGTAGAGTTTGCCTGCACATCGTGCATACAAAATACCCCATATGTTTGATGTGAGCTCCGGGGTCTGCGACCAACCGTGATTTAAAAAGCAGATGTTATTAATCTTCTAAATACTGCACACCAGCCATGATGTCATTTAGGACTGACAATGGATGGGCTGCCTCGTTCCCTTTTGGAGATAATTATTTTGAAGCACTAGGAGAGGCTGTTTGTTTTTTAAGAGAGTTGGGGCCAATTTGCCTTATAAGAACCCAGTGGCAGCCTGTAATGAAAGCATGAATATAAGCACAGGCCCCCAAGCTCAGTGCTGAACAGACTTCCAAGGTGGGAACGCTGCAGATCAGAACAAACCTCGTCATGGGCCTGAGAGCGTCTACCTGTAACCCAGGGGGCGGTGCGGGGAGAGAGGGAGAAACCAGGTCCCGAGACAGACACACAGTTGAGGGCTTGCTTACTAGTGCCAGAGATCACAGCCTGCAGAATTCAGACTTTGCAATGAGGAGGGGGCTGTTTCCAGGGTCAGCTCATCTAGAAAGGAGTTCCTATTGTCAGCACCAGGACAGGACGTGCCTTGCTCTCAAAGCATCACGGAAACTTAACTTCACTCAACAAATGTTAAGTATACACCTGCCACAGGCCACGTACTGGGAAGATGGAGATGACCACACATTCCTCTGTCTTACACGCAAGCTGCTCAGAATCAAGTATTGACTGATGCCCATGTTACTTGTGTAAGGGGTGTGATGGGAGTCCGTGATGCAAGCTTCTCCCCACAATGCTGAGCAGAGAATAAAAAATACGTACATCCTCAAAGACAAGGATAACCAGAGAGGCAAGGACAACAGATATTTCATGAAAGAATAGAGACAAGGGGCCAATAACCTCATGAAAAAGTGTTCATCATTGTTAGTTATCAGGGAAATACAAAGGAAACCTAGGAAAAGATCCCATGACAAACTAATCAAAATGAAATAAAAATGCCATCAAAAGGGCAATGATGCCAAATGTTGGCCAGGCTGCGGTACAGCCAGAGCTCACGTATACCATCATAATAGTGAAAAATGGCACAACCATACCAAAAAAAGTTTGATAGGGCAGTGTCTGAAAAGCTGAGCACACATCTACCTTCCCACCCAGAATCACCAGTCTTAGTACCCAGTACAGATGAAAAAAAACAAAACTAAACAAAAAGTTCACAAAAGTAATTGTATAGAAATATTCATTATATCTTTACTCATAATAGCCCCAAACTGGAAACAGTGCAGGGATCCGTGAAGAGAGCTAGGTTTAACAGCCGGTATTGTGTCTGTACAAAGGAACACATTAGTGATCCACACAGCAAGATGGAGAAATCTCACAACCCTGGAGATAACAAAGGAGAGTGCACTCTGTTATTTCCCTGATACATAGTTCTAGAATAGGCTAAATGGGTGTGCAGTGGGAAAAACCAGAACAATGGTTGCCATGGGGGCAAAGGTAGGGAGTGACCTGGAAGGGGCCTGAGGGAACAGCCTGGGCTGTGGGGAATGTTCTGTATCTTGATAGCGCTTTTGGTTATACGGGAGTAGGCACAGATTAAAATTCACAATATGTGGGGCGTCTGGGTGGCTCAGTGGGTTAAAGCCTCTGCCTTCGGCTCAGGTCATGATCCCAGAGTCCTGGAATCGAGCCCCACATCGGGCTCTCTGCTCCGCGGGGAGCCTGCTTCCTCCCCTCTCTTTCTCTGCCTGCCTCTCTGCCTACTTGTGATCTCTCTCTCTCTCTCTGTCAAATAAATAAAATCTTAAAAAAAAAATTCACAATATGAGTCTCTGTAGTGGAGGTGTTAGAGCGCTGGTCTAACCTCTGATTAGAGCTGGTTAGAGCTCATTAAATGAGACACTTGAAATTTGTACATTTCACTGAATGTAGAGTTTACTTCAAGAGGAAAAAATAAGAGTCATAAACAAACGTAACACAAAAATAAGATTTTTTTTAACAAAGCAAGCCTTTGTTATATTAGTGAATGCCTACAATGAAGAAAGAGAAGGAGAGTATGTTAACAATTCAGATTAATCTTAAAAGTGTGTGATACACATGTCTGTTATATTTTGCACAGCACCCAAATTTTTGAAAAAAGATATTAAAAAATATTTCTCAGTATTGAAAGCGATGATTCCATAAAGCATAGAAGTCACTCACACTCTTCAGGAATGAAAAACCATCAAAAACTAAGCAAACAGCCCCGTCGGACTGTCCTGGACAGTGGATGTAGAAAGCCTCCAGCAAGAACTATTACTTTTGGAAAGATATAATGGGAAGATTCTTAAAGCTTCAAAAGAGCAAGAACAAGCAGGTGGCAGTCACGTCCTGGTGGCACCATGTGCCATGGGCTTCTCAGCAGCCACCCTGGGAGCTAGAAGATGGTAACCCAGCAACTTCAGAATTCCAATACCTACCCAAGGGAAGGGTAGTCTAACCTAGAATTCCACGCCTGGCTGCCAAACCACAAACTGAGTGGCAAGGTTGGGTAAGAACGTTTTGAGAAATGTCCCCTGTGCCCTTTTTCTAGGAATGACTGGAGAGAGCAGAACCCTGAACAAGGCCAATAAAACCAAGCATCAGAGAGGAATGACATGCAGAGGAAGGGGACCCCAACATAGGAGAGCAGCAGAGCAGGGGAACTCGCAGGAGCAGAGGGCAGGGGGGCTGTAGGGTGACCTCCATGTTGCTTACAGCAGAAAAAGTCCAGACGCATGCAGGTGCACAGAGAGTTGCAGAAACCATGTTTCCAAGAATGAAATAGAACAGAGAGATGCCTTCCTTGTCTGACTACATTGAGGGAGAGACTTTGGGGCTGAACCAGTGCTAAGTATACAAAACCAAAGACACGGTTTTCAGTAGATGAGGTCACATGTTGCTCAGCGGGGCAGCAAGAGGAGAGAGACATGATCACCGTGCACCCAGTGACTGGGAGGACATCACTGACACGGTCATCATGACACAGTGTTAAATACTGATTCAAACCAGACCTGAGCAGCACTTCAGAAATGGACACACATGAGACGTGTGCATTTGTGAGTGTGCGCAGAATGAGTACAAAGGCACAGAGCTCCTTTTACACCGTGGGAGTTTCATGGGTACAACCTGGGACGCATATAATGTATGTAGCTGTGTTAGTAGCTCATCATAAACATAGAGAGGTAACAGACAAAACAGCTACATATCTTAGTGCTTGCTTTGGGTGTGGAGAAGGGTGGGACAGGCAGAGGTTTGCTTTCTCCATCAAAATGTTTCTAGTCCTATCTGAGTGGTAAATCATGTATATATGCACATATGCGGATGATGGAGAAGTGGCAGATGGAGTGGTGAATGGGTAGGTAGATGGAGGGGTGGGTGGGTAGGTAGATGGAGGGGTGGGTGGGTGGGTGGATGCAGGGATGGATGGATGAGTGTGTGGGTAGTTAGAAGGGTACATGGGTGAGTGGGTGGATGGAAGGTTGAATGGTTAAGTCGATGGATGGGGTGTGGGTGAGTTGATGGTGGGGTGGATGGGTAGGTGGGTGGTTAGAGAAGTAGATGGGTGGATGAGTGGATGGACAAATGGATGGACAGACAGGCAGATAGGTAATAGATGATTGATGGACAGATATTTGATTTTGTTTAAAGCTCTACTTGAGGTAAAATGCAAAGTAACATGAAACCATCACCAGGTCATCAAACCCTAAGCCCTGAGCTTTAGAGAAGCCCTGAGAAGGGCCTTCAGCTGAGCCAGACCTGAAGGGTGACTGAAAGGTGTTGGGTGGGACATGTCGGAGGGGCTGGTGGAGAGAATGTCAGGGTGAGGACAGAGAAGATGCTGGGGACAAAGGGAGCCTATTCTTTGGCCAAAGTGCATCGCCCCATGGAGAAACTATGCCAGAGGAAGAATGACTCTGTAGAAATTCATTTATGGAGACCATCTTCTCTGTGTGAGTTGGAGAACTCCAAAGGAGAATTCTCAGTACTGGTATTTAAGGTCCTGGGACAAAGAGACTGTAGTCTAAGGAGGAGCCCAGCAGAGCAACAGCAAACATCATAGAACATGGATGGAAAAGGAATATCCAGCAGAACCAGAATGGAGACATCTTCCTGAGTGACACATGCCAGGAGGTTTCCCAGATGGTCATGAAAAGAGATCAGAGTGAGCTCGATGCAAAACCACACTGTGCGGTCACGTTACGCAACTCCGCCACATGACCATGCACGGCTGCGTTATAGAAGCGTTGGTCTGTGGATGCACCGTCATTTCCAAACCAGCCCTTAGTGGCTAACAGGCCTGGAAGGGGGCCTCCGAGTGATTTGCTGGAACCCAGAGTAGGTGAGCATTGAGGTCTCAGTAACCAGCCCAGCGGCCGCTGAGAGGGAGAACAAGCAGCCTGTGAAGAATGTTGGATAGTAGAGGCTCGGAAGAATGAAACGCGTGCTCAGTGTCACACAACGAGGTAGTGGGGTGTGGAAATTTAACCCAGTTACCCTGATTCCAGATCAAGCAGTCCCCACCTGACCACACCACCCCACTCCCAGGCAAGGTTCAGGGACCTGATACGGAGTACCTTTCAATGGCAGCCTGCATGCTAGAGAGGTTACTCATGTTGTGTTTTATATGCATAACTGTGCTTCCAGGTGGTGATAATTGTGCCCATTTTATAGATGTGAAAACCGAGATGAGAGCCAGTGACCCAAAGGTGGCTTCCAAAGGCCTTAACCCTTTGGCTCCTTGTCAAGCTTGACATCTGAGATAGCTCTCCCAGGCCCCTGCTCCTCTGCTAGTGTCCTCGATGCCCCCATGATGCACACCTCCCATTATCTACAGGTGACTGAACTCATCCACTACCAGGGTTTTCTTCCACCACCTTCCATTCATTGTCTCCTTCAGTCATGGATGCTAAGGCTCGTTAGCCAGCTGAGGGTCAGCCACGTGGGAGGGCTGGGCTGAAAAGTGGTCAGGGGAGGAGTAGGAGAGGGTGACGGGGTGGGGAGCAGAGAGAGGGTGAGGCACTTTGCTCGCATCCACGGTAAGCAGGCCTTTCTCCATCAGTGGGGTCCAGCATGGCCCAGGTGAACACTGATGACAGCCCAGTCCCCAGACGGGAAGACCCCTGCAGCTCTGGAAATCCGCCACCATGGTCCCCTTACCCAGAAACATCAGTGGCTCCACGACACTATCGGTACACCCAACCAAAGTCCTTCTGTCTTCTTGAGGACAGCACATCCCTCCACTGTCTAGGTGCGATTTAGGGATGTTAACCCCAGAAAGGCAACTTAACCCCCTTTAGCTAACCCCTTGCCTAACTGTGCCCCCCATATAGAGCCACTCATTCTCGAAAGAGTGCTCCTGAAATAAATGTCCTCTCCGATTGCCGGGGACTCTTCCTGTAGGGTGGCTAGCAATCGGATCCCCACCAACTGGGAGCATGCACACTCGCAACCACAGCCAGACCTGCCTAAGTTCAAGGGCGCCACTCAGCACGTGGGCTGCCATGTGCTGCTGGCATTTGGTTATTATAAGGCCTAACTGGCACTAATAAATAATAGGCATGCACAAAAAGGCCATCCAACAACTGTGTCATGCCTACAAGAGTCTTCACTTGAAGAAGAAATGTTCACACAATTGCTGGCAGTTAGAGCATCAGTGATACACACACACACACACACACACACACACACACACACACACACACCATGATGGAGAGACAGCGAGAGTTAAGATTTCTGGTGCATGGGGTGTGGGGCCCTCAGATCGACTAACAGGCAGGTCCACCTCTGTTACTGCATTTCAACCTTACAACAATTCCATTGGGCAAATCCCTTCTGTTTCGAGAGAGGAAACCAAAGGTCAAAGAAGTTAAGTCAAGTGCCCTTCATTCACTGATCTACAATTGGAATCAGACCCTATGGATTATGTTATTTCCATATTCCAAAAAGTTTCAAACATTTTCCTTGCTCTTCCCTCAGTCCATGTTTAGGTTGAACTGCAGTCTCTAAAATACATGTAAGTAGACTCCAAAACACAGAAGCACTTTCTACACACAAGGCACAATGTTAACTCCTCAATCCTCCCACGGAGCCAGGGCACCAGTGTTGGTATAGCCCCTACTTCTCATTTAGGGAACTGAGGGCATGTGACTACTTAGCCACACAGCTGGGGCTTGCACCCAAGCAGCCTGGCTCAAGAGCACTCCACAGGGCTCCTCAGCAAACCGGAATCTTACACAGGACCTTCTCCATCCTTCTCCACCCACCCCGCTCCTAGAAAGGAATCTTTTTAGGATTGCAAACTCTGCCATACCTCGCACATTATATTTCCTGAGCTGAGGCACAGAGAGCATGATAAATGTAGCTGTATCTGCTTTCTATCACTGCTGTAACAAATCACCTTGACCTTGGTGGCTTAAACAATAAAAATGTATTATCTTGCCATTCTATAGGTTAGAAGCCCAACATTCCATCGGGCAAAGATCAAGAAGTAAGGCTAATTTGAGCGGAGGGAGGGGGAGGCTGTTGTGAGTAGAATTTGTTTCCCTGCATTTATAGCTTCCAGAGGAATCTGCACTCCTGGTCATGACCCCTGCCTTCATCTTCAAAGCCAGCAGCAAAACAGTGCTCTCCTCCTTCTGTGTTTGCATCATCTCTCTGTTAACATCAGGAAAAGTTCTCCACTTTTCAGGATTCACATGATGAGGTTGGGTGCACCTGGCTAATCCAGGATTGTCTTTCATCTCAAGGTCCATATCCTTCGTCACACCTGCAGAATCCCTTTTGCCATTGAGGGTAACGTAGTCACAGGCTTCAGGGCTTAGGAGGGGACATCCTGAGAGCCCACTCTGCTTCCATTCATTCATTTTAACTTTGGATTGAGGCAAGTCTCCCAGGATCTAGATGTGAGAATCAAGCCATCAATAATGAAAGCTTTAATGTTCATTAGCTCCACAAACATTTGACTACCTGGCCCACAAGGCTTATTATTATCACTACTATTAATTTAACATGATTATCAGCATTAATATTATTCCTATATCCACTAGCACCTGCTCATCAATGCAAAAACTTCTCTCATTCGTCGTTTGATTGCCTAAAATGAGGCCGGAGCTGGAAAAGGACTTTGAAAGCCCTACCTTTTGGTGCAAGTATGAATCCCTGTGATGGGCTTGCTGATGGAGGGTGAGGAGAAAGCGCTCAGTGGCGGGAGAGGCCCATAACTACGTGGGAAACGGAACAGAGAGCATCGCTTTTGTTGTTACTTAAACGGAACAGAAGAATCTGAACTTAATTTAAGCTTAAGAAAAGTTGATGATTTTATTGCTTCCCAGATTTATAAAGCTACTGGAGATTCTTGAAGGATGAATTACTAGGGATGACACTGTAGCCCAAGCACAGCTGAACAGATGAACGTGCCCTGTTGGGGTAGGGAAGACTTCCTCCCTTCAGGGTGGACGACGTGATTTGGAGCGGCCTTGAACTCTGTATGAATGTTTGCTCCTGTAATCAGCCCTGAACACACAAGAGCGAGGGCTGGGTGGAAATTTGTCTCCAGTAAGAAAGAACAGAGGGCATAGCAAACTGACCTAACTTCATGGTGAGATTGGGAGAAGCCCAGACGTGTCACTGACTATGACACTTTACGGGACGGGCTTCACTCTCCTTCCTTGGGCCTCAGTATTTCCATCTGTAAAGTGAGTCTAGTGGACAAGAGGGAATTCAAGGGGTCTTGTACCCTGAATCCGCATCACACTCTAGTTAACCGAGATGTACAGAGAAGCTGGATAGTTGTTCTTCATTCCACTGGCTGCTCTGGCTTATTCTGCTGAATCTATAAGTGATTTTATTGTCGTAAAGTTAAGTGTTTCTCTCATTTTGATGTTATATGAATCCCCAGAGGATCTTGTGAAAATGCAGATTCTATAGTAGGTTTGGGGCTCTGCATTTCTGGTAAGTTCCCAGAGAATGCTGATACTGGTGGCTTGTGAGCCACACTTTGAACAGTGAGGTTTTCCTCCCCACTGGGTCCTACAACTCCATCCCTGCACCAGACACCCTACCTTGTTACCTCTTATCACTCATGTCTCTGGGTCAGCCAGGGGCAGACTGATGGACAGAGATTACTTAGGACAATGTCAGTTGTTAGTGATGGGAACACAGTGAGAATTAGCCTAAGCAAAGAGGGTTACACGTACTGGCTCATATCACATGAAAAAGCAGGGAGTAGCTGGGAGGGCTGGAGTCCGGGGTCTCATGCAAAGCACTGGCCCTCCTGCCTTTCGTTCCTCTGCTTCCCTTTGCTGGCTGCACTAGCTTCTCCTGGAACAACAGACAGGCCAGCAGGACTGCCCCAGGCTCACAGCCCCAGGGGTGGAATTCTGAGTGAGGTTCCTAACTGGCCTAAGTTAGATCACAGTCCTGGAGCAGTCATTTGGGATTTAGGTGTGCATGGATGGGGGACAGGAGCATTAGATCAACCCCTGTGATAAGCAGGCAAATCCCATTGTGTTCATATGGCTGAGACTCAGGGACGAGAGGGCTCCCCCCAAAAAGGGGTGTATCAGAGATATGGCTACAGGGAATTTCTGTGCATATACCAAACCCTGCTCCCTATTTAGTGTCTATTAGAAACTCTAAGAAAACATCCAGGAACTGTGTTCACATGAGGTGACATTGCTAATTCTGGGCAAAGTATCTTCTAGGCCCATCCATTTCTCTAGAATGAAGGTCTATTCCTCTGCTAAATGGGGTGAGGGGGGCCCATGTTCCCAGCAGCAGGGCTGGCATGTATATATAGGTCTGCAGTTTGGCTGGGGCAGGTCTGACTTGCCTCTTCTGTCCTGGTGTGATTATTCCCAGCACCCACCTTCCACGCTTCCTCCCAACCACAACCCCAGGTTTCCACTTTGGTCAGGTGGAAGCTCACTATTTCATGGCTGGTAGGCATCGTGTTCTCAGGAAGTGACTCCTCAGATACACCTGGAAGAAGCCTGAGTTTTGGAATCACTCCTGGTCCCTGTGGGACCCTGGCAAAGCCACCCAACTCCCGATGTCTCAATGCCTCCCTCAGCAACTGGAGCTGTGGGCAGGGTTAACTGGGAACTGAAGCTCCATAGTTAGCCTAAGATCAGGTACAGGGTGACACCTCTCTGCTATTTTTCGGGAGTTTTTATTTGAATCCCTACCTCCGGTCCCCAAGCTTGAACCCAGATGAACCCGGGAAGGCTCGTTATGGAATATTATCCCAGCTTCCTCCCTGCCAGCTCTGTGGCTAAAAGACCTTAGTCTTTGGGGCTACATCAGGTCGATGTCTTTTAAATGATCCCATTTAAAATCAGGAAATTTTGACCGTCTTTGCTGTTGCTATTATAAATCCTATTGGATTCACATCAAATGGGACAAATTTCAAATTTCACCCATGAGACCTTTATCCGGTTGCATCCCATTCAGAGACCCACAGTGGAAAATGGATTTCAAAATTGTGTGTGCTGCATTTTGAAGCTGTATATTTTAAAACCTGAATGCATAACCAAACACCGGCACAGGACAAATAAACTGTACTGACCCATATCAATGAACGATATCAACTCCACTTCTACCCAGAATGAGTAGCATTGCTTATCAAACAGATCACTTCCCGTATTCTCATAAATTACAACAACAGAGAGAAGAGATTGGACTCCTCCCTGCTCTTTCTTCCTGTACCTTCTCTACAGGGCTGTCTTGCACCAGAGCCTACAAATATAAGATGAGAGGAATTTGTAAGTCGTTAGGAACTTACCCACTGTACATCTGTGACTTAGAAATTGGTAAATTAGAGGAAAAGGCATTGTTTTATATTTACAGTTTTGAAATGGAGACCATCAGGTCTTAAACCTACGGATACTCTTTTCACAGCTGAAATGGTTCATGCAGCCCTGGAAATCCCACAAAGTCCTGCACTGGGGCAGGTTGGTTCATTGGTATGCCTTTAATATTCAGCAGGACTTTTGCATCTCATTTTTGTTAAAAGTTATCATGTTGTCAATTTTCTAATCTAATTCCTAATCTTGAAAATGTGCCTCTGATTTCTATTTCACTCAAGCCCCTAATAAGATATTGTTTTCCTGTTTTATCATCGATTTTCCATGGTTATCGTGATGTCGCGGCTTATTACTGTTTATGGTCACTAGTATACATCTCGACATCGAGGGCATATATGTATGACTCAGGGAAAACATGCTGAAAATTTATAAGGGCTGGAGAGTAGTGCAGCTGACATCATGCATCATTTCTTCATAAAGCACCAATGGTGTATGATAATGCAATGAGTTCGATCCGCTCAGGCGCTTCTCTGTGGACAGCTCTGGGCCAGCTGTGTTTGGGGTTCCAAAAGTGCAGTGACAATGGTGCCCCACTCCTGACCGTGCAGAACTGAAGGTCTCATGGGGGTAGTCAATATAGGAACAGACATCACAGTACTGAGTGATGAAGGCTAATCCTTAGGATTGTGTACAACTTTGGGGAAGATGAAAGGCTTTCACATTCGTGATCTCACTGGATTTCTACAGTAGCTCTGGGAGGTAAGAAAGGCACTTATTATTAACTCTGTTTACCAGGCAGAGAAGCTGTTAGGAATAGAGGTAGCACTTGGTAGTATTTGAGAATGCTCAGACCAGGGACTTGCTAATGATATACTCCTAGTCAACGGGTTACGGGTCCCTCTGGCAAATACAGAGGGAGAATGAGAATCTGGCAGAGTCCCCTGCTGGGAGGGTGTCAGTGATCCCAGCAGAGCTCCATATGGGGCTGGGCAGACCTGGTAGTTGAGGCTCAAGACCTGGGCTGGGCACCCTGCAGTCCAGGGCTTTTGAATCGTGCACAATCGTGAACACCTTCACCTCAGCCAGGCCACATGGATAAAGAATGACCAGGAGAGAGAGAACTGACTCAGCCCTTCACGGAGCTCCCACTGTGGGCCAGGACAAAAAGGAAGAGGGAAAGAGAGGAAGGAAGGAAGGAAGGAAGGGAGGGAGGGAGGAAGGGAGGAAGGGAGGAACAAAAAAGAAGGGGAAAAAAAAGAAGGGAGGAAGAAAGGGGAAAAGAAAAGAAAAAAGATAACATATATACACTCATATGATTTTATTTAATCCCTACAGAAATTATCTTAATTATTTTTGTTTTACAGATTATTATTCTGAGTTTCAGGGAGAATAATTTCCGGGGTATAGATGGGGTTTATTGTGATAAAGCAAAACATTAAAAAGTCTGGAATTGGCTTGTTCTCTCTAGAGGTACAGATACATAGATACAGTTTGTATCTGTAACTCATTTTTATAAAAACCTATATACATATAGCTATACATACAGATATTAATACAGATAAGGGGATAAAGAAAGGAAGGAAGGAAAAAAAAAGAAGGGGAAAAAAAAGAAGGGAGGAAGAAAGGGGAAAAGAAAAGAAAAAAGATAACATATATACACTCATATGATTTTATTTAATCCCTACAGAAATTATCTTAATTATTTTTGTTTTACAGATTATTATTCTGAGTTTCAGGGAGAATAATTTCCGGGGTATAGATGGGGTTTATTGTGATAAAGCAAAACATTAAAAAGTCTGGAATTGGCTTGTTCTCTCTAGAGGTACAGATACATAGATACAGTTTGTATCTGTAACTCATTTTTATAAAAACCTATATACATATAGCTATACATACAGATATTAATACAGATAAGGGGATAAAGAAAG